>NC_139719.1:19172515-19570015 GCF_964188405.1 Protomyctophum parallelum | reverse complement strand
TAGAAGCCACGGTTGCCGCACGCCAGATAGAGAGCGTCCTCTAGGGCAGGAGGACACAGGTGCTGAGCATGAGGATTAATGGCTGCCGCCTGGCATGCCGCGGGAGGGCCCCCTGCAGGCCAGGACACAGACAGCAGCAGCAGAGACACGGTCTGGAGCCACAGCAGGGCCATGCTGCATGGGGAGTCGGGGACACACACGCACACGCACACACACAGTACTACTTGCTACTAATAAATTGTTGTACGAGTTCCAATCTGGTTTCAGAACATCCCACTCCACTGACACATGCCTCCTCTATTTGAGCGACCACATCAAACACGAGGTGGATGCTGGAAAATACTGCGGCATGGTCATGCTGGACCTCCAAAAGGCTTTTGACACCGTGAACCACTCCATACTGGTTAACAAGCTTAAAGCTAATGGTTTTGATAGCACATCAGTGAGCAACAAGGGAAACAAGGGACTAAATTATTTTCGCTCCTATGCCACCAAAATGTGGAACGCCCTACCAACAGTCATTAAGACATGTGAATCCCTTGACTCCTTCAAAACCGCTCTCAAAGGGCACCTACGGATGGCTGCAATTCAAAACTGGCCCCTGTAAAATCTGAATCCCCCCCCACCACCCCCTTTTCCCCTCACTGTATATGTATCTTTTCCCTATATGTATCTTTTCCCTTTTTGCTTCCTATATGATGAATTCCTGTTCTGTTCTTTAACTAGAAGTGTCTATTTGTATGTCTCTAAATGTTTTGATGAATTGAACAATGTGGACCCTGTTGTAAACAAGTGTAATGCTTAATTGTGTCGTCCACTCACCGTTAACAGTCTTTGTATTGAGTTTGTGCTTGAATGTACTGTAATTCTGCAAACTGTTAATAAATATTTCAATCAATCAATCAAAATGCGTGTCAGTGTGTCAAAGGGTTGGCATTGGCAACCCGTCCCTTTAAAAGTGCAAAGTGTCCGTCGTTACATTGGTTCTCAAAAGTGTTGTGCGGGGTCAAGGAGGCATTTCCGTATTACACATATGGACACAAAATGAGGCGGAGGCAACAACTCAGATTTAGTTGTACTCAGATTTAGTTGTACTCGAGGTCGGACACAGCACTCTTCTGCATTGACAACAACACATGGTATATAGGTTATAGGTCAAAGGTACATGTCATGTAAGAATACATTTACCAACTTAACTACACAGTAACTGTGTGGTTAAACAGGCACATCGATCAGCATACTGTCTACAGGTACATCATTTAGAGTTCTCTTAAATGAATAAAATCACGTATTTCAAATTTCCCTCGACAGGTTCCAGGGCGTCCCCAGCTAAAGTTATGTCAACGTTTTATTTAACGGATAAGCCCCTTGAGATGCGTTTTAGAGGGGGTCCTCTCGGGCGCAAACATATAGACAAAGTAATACCTCAAACATGTCAACACAACATAACAAACGCAACATAGAGGCTCTCCTATCCACTCAAAGCACTACATCTAAGGCCAGTAACATCTGCAATGAAACCCCTTAAGAAAATAGTAGGTACTATTATTATAAATTAGGTAAAATAAAGTAAAAATCTGAAACAAGTACATATGTGTTTCAGGTCGGCAAGCAAAGAAGCCTTGAAAATATTAAATGAGGTATTTGCTCTCAAAGTTGTTCCAATCAGATGGAGCTTTAAACTGAAAAGGATGTCTCACAATTTCATTAAATGTTGTGGGTACAGTGAAATAACGTTGTTGAGCATGTCTAAGAGGGCATCTAGAGTTATATGTAACTAATGACTGTTTTAAATATGATGGATTGCAGCCAGTGCAAATGTCTCCTCGCTTGAGGAGTTAACCAACATTTAATGAATGAAGATGAGCCTCAGTAGTGTTCTGATAGATTATATCACCATAATCAATGACAGTGTTTTCTTATTGTAAAAGTATGTTCATTTATTCAATGTACATTATGTTCATACATACTACTATTTATATTTGAAAAGATATTGAGTTGTTAAGATAATATGCAGTACTTGTACAGAGAGATTGTATCTTTTTCTGGGTGTCCCCTACTTTTAAGTTAAAGTTAAACAAACAAAACAAATGTACTTCACATAAAACATTAAGCAAAATTAACTCTAAAAAAGAACATTTGATTGACATCTGCTGTATTTGACGACAGACATTTACATTTTATAGCTCGGTTATGTAAGATTTCTGATCTGCTTGTGTACAAATAAGTTTATAAGAAGAGGAGGAAGAGGGGGATATGTGATAGGGTAAGGGGGGGGGGGGGGGGGAGTAGGTGAGCTTACCTATCGAGAAGGAGCTGGTTGAGGAGAAAGAGGTGATTCTCTGGAGGAAGAGGAGGCTCACACTTACTCAGCTGGCTGTGAGGCAGAACAGAGACTCCCTGTTCCATTTATACTGTCCTTATCCCGGGACACGCCCACTGACCGGTGTTGCCATGTTTTAGACAAGACATGGTTTTCAGGTGTGAAGTTAGGTTCAATCTTTGTGACAAACTGTACAAGCAAACTGCTTCTCACCTGTATTGAGTCCACGTGTACTCTTTCAGATTTCGAGTACGTTTGAAGTACGCTTTTGTTATGAACTGCACAGGGGCCTGAACCCACCGTTTTGGCCCGACCCAAAGTTTGAGAACAACTGATCCTACAGAAATACATTTTGGTTTTTCACCGTTTTGGTAGCGCATAAATTCCGTCAACCAAAACAAACGGTGAAAACACCAAAATACAGCAAGAGGGCAGTGCGTTTCTGCAGGTGAACACCACATCACTACTCCAGTGGCTGATAGCTGTTGGTATCAAGACAGAAATAAATGGTAAATGGTGCATTAATATAGCGCCTTTAACCAAGGCGCTTTACATAGATTGTGCATTACATTCACCCATTCATACACCGATTGCAGCGGAAGCCGTGCAAGGTACCAACCAGCACATCGGGAGCAATTTGGGGTTCAGTGTCTTGCCCAAGGACACTTCGACATGTAGACAGGAGGAGCCGGGATTCGAACCGCCGACCCATGGATCATTGGACGACCTGCTCTAGCTCCTGAGCCACAGTCGCCACCTGAAATGATTGGTACAGGCATGTATTTAATTGTTCCGTTGTGTGAAGTTACATAATATCTGCTATATCTTGCGCCACCCCTTCCCCCTCATGCCTTAAAATTATTTTAAAACATTTATAGTTCAAACACAATAGTTCAAATAGCTGATCTACAAGCTCACAACGTGTCGATGTACATTGGCTAGTTGAACTACCGGTATTTTAAAATGTTTTAAATTTGTAAAAAATGGCAAAAAAGTTTAGGCTTTAGGGAGAAGCGGTAAAGGGTGGCGCAAGGTAGGGTCCTATGATGCCTTTAAAGTTACATGCACCCAACATGTAGATCTGCTATTTTTGCCATTAACAAAAATCTGAAACGTTTTAGACAAGACAAGGTTTTCACTCAACAGCGATGGTATGCCAAATAGATCACTTAAACAGCATAATGAGGTAGAGTAATGAAGTGTCTCTAATTGGGTACTAGGTATCAGTTTAATTTGTACAGTAGGCTACATCAATCAACTTCAACAAGGCAATCACACAGTGTGATTTACACAAAACATGAAGAGCATTGAGACGGCGTAACAGAAAGACATTATAAAAAGGAGATTCATATACGATTAAAACTAGTAGTAAGAGTTGAGAATAGAAAATCTGAATAATAAAACTAAAAATAAGAATAAACTGACTATTCAGAATCAAAAGCCTAGGTAGTAAAGCGGCAAACATAAGACTAAATGTGACAGGAGTAGTTCACCCAAACAATGACTTATTTACGATTAATTACATTAGATTTCTTTTTGCATTCCTAAGCCAATAAGTTGATGACTGGCAGAGTCAGGAGACTAAAAGGTAGTACTGAGCAGCCACCCGGTCATCAAACTATTAGCTCATTTCTATACATTTGATGCATTACCTTGTGTTGTCCTTGCTTACTGTAAATCACTCTGGATTAAGAGTCTGTTAAATGCCTAAATTGTGTGTAATTGCTAGAAAATAAGTATTTTTTTGGGGGGGTGAACTACGCCTTTAAGTCCAATACATGCTCCTTTTGAAGTTTGTAGAAATTGAGATGATACGACAAATTGACATGATCCATAACATCTGTTGGATGTTTTCTCAGAAGTCAAGATGTCCTGAATCTCCACACTAGTTTGGAAAGCCCGTCCGACGTTGGAAGGAGCATGTATAGGGCTTACTGTTTTTACTGTTGATTTACTACGCTGTATACTGTGTGATACCACCATCACAAGTCCTATTCGGACAATACACCAGGTTCTGGACAAAGTCTAGCATTTCAAAATTTTCTAGACAAGGTCAACTGCTAACATGTGTGTTTTATTTGTTACCCTCCAATTACACAGTGGCTAACAATCATTTTGGTTAGTTTTGCTTGGTGTAAATCACATAACATTAACAGTATTACTCAGTCAGTTGGAGAGATATCTTGTGTTGCTAATCAGGTTTCAAGCAAAACCAGCAGGATGATTTAAGTTTGTTCAGTATGACAAGTAAAGGGTTGTTCCTCTGTATGAATCCTCATGTGTGTTTTCAGATGTGAAGATTGGTTAAAGCCTTTGTTACAAACTGTACAAGCAAAGGGCTTTTCACCTGTATGAATCCGCATGTGTGTTTTCACATTTTGAATATGTTTAAAGCTTTTGTTACAAACAGTACAAGCAAAGGGCTTTTCACCTGTATGAATTCTCATGTGCGTCGTCAGATTAGTTTTTTGGTTAAAGCTTTTGCTACAAACTGTACAAGTAAAAGGCTTTTCCGCTGTATGAATCCTCATGTGCGTTTTCAGGTGATCAGATATGTTAAAGCTTTTGTTACAAACGTCACAAGCAAAAGGCTTTTCGTCTGTATGAATTATCATGTGTTTTTTCAGACCATTGTTACGCCTAAAGCTTTTGCTACAAACTGTACACTCAAAGGACTTTTCCCTTGTATGAAGGCACATGTGTCTTTTCAGGTGTTCAGATATGTTAAAGCTCTTGTTACACACTGCACAAGCAAAAGGCTTGGTATGAATCCTCATGTGATTTTTCAGCTCGCAATTTTTGCGACAGACTTTACCACACACTGAACAAACGCAGTTTTTTTTCCCTGTCCGCCTACTCGTGGATGGCTTTTGTTTCGATGATTTCCGACTGTGGGACGGCTTGCTGTTCAAAGACAAACTTTGTCCATCCACATCTTGCGTCTTGTGTGATTCCAGTGCATTTAAAACGGACTCATCCGTGTCGGATTCAGAACAGTGTGAAGAGAGGAGCTGGTCACCACTAGCTGGTTGTGATGGAACCCAGTGCTCGATATAAGCTTGTGTTTTCATGTGTTCAGTTGATGTTCCGGCTAGAGGCTCTGTCTCTGTGTGTTCATCATCATCATCTTCATTTTTCACTGCTAGTAATGTCACCGATGATGACCGTGCAGCCGCCACTGCTCTTAGAAGTACCTCCTCCGGTTCCTCTTTAATCTGTGGAGGTTCCAGTCTCACCTGGACCAGACTCGGGCTCCTGTCCTGCTGTTCAAGGGAAGTCTCCTTTACACACACATCAGGAAGGAATTGGAGATCTAGGAGGAGGAGAGAGGAGGTAATGTCAGCAGAGAACAACTCAAAGTGGTTTTCACGTGGATAAGATTGATTCTTCCAATTCATGATTTGCTTTGTAATGATTTCTACACAGCTTTTTACATTACTGGCACGTGATACTAGTCGAAAAGATCATATACGAAGTAGTGTTCTTTTTTTTTTAATATAATTTGGGGACCCCCCCAAAGATAATTTGGCGACCCCTAGGGGTCGCGACCCACGGGTTGAGAACCCCTGCATTAGGCCACAAACCAGCTTAATGGAGTTACAGATCTGTAAAGGTCCATTTGGTTCCTATTAATCATTTAGCTGGGGAGCCCCTGCAACAAGGACCCCTGGTCCCCAGATCTCATTTTAAGAACCACTGGTTTATTGAGACCAACTAACTACCGGTAAACCGATTACAATACCAAGTCAAAGAGTGACTTCAGTCCTCCGACTTCATTCCAAAAGTCTTCTGAGCACGGTCAACAACCATGCAAATGACATTCGGGCACGTTCTTTCTCTGGTTGGCCAACCGTGCTCACCATAACTGTGGTCAGCCAAAACAATCCAGTAGGAGCATATAACCACTTAAACCCTGTGATGCTTTGATGGCTCCCTCAGTGTCCTACAATTGGCCCACTGGGCCGTGGCTCAGCGGTCCAGGCACCTTGGCTGGTAATCCAGTATGGCAGTGTGCCGCGGGTTCAACTCCCAATCCCGACGGCCTTTACTGCATGTCACCCCCCCCCCCCCATCTCTCTCCCCATTTCCAGTCAGCCTACTGTCTATCCCTCCATAAAAAATATAAAATAAAAAGGCGAAAGCCACAAAAAAAAAAACATTAAAAAAAAAGCTAAAAAACAATTGGCCCACTGATGTTTTCCCTCTAGTCAACGCCATTTCCTGTAGCAGTGCCGTGGCTACGCACACGTTCACCACACTGAGTAGGGCCCCGCTTTCCTTGCTTTTTCAGCAATCATCATTATAAGCTAGTAACCATAGATGAGTTGATAATCATAGATTAGTTATTTAAATGTAACTTTCAAGAGGCTCCAGTAGACTGTCTGTCTGTCGCCAGGCAACAAAAAGACCCTATCGCTCTGGTATAATTCCATTATCACTCCGCACTTACCTATTTTTGTCTATAGAGAGTATGCACATGCATGGTTTTCTCATCAGGACACACCCCCTGATCTAGACTAAGTGGCAAAACATTGAGCATTGGAGTTTGGAAGCGCTCGTTGGAAATCACTCAACCGTCCTGCGTACCACCGGTTTCTAAATGTCACATAATGCAGGAGGCAGCAAAATGTTGTGTTATTGAAAACAAGCACTTCCAAACACTGACACTTCAAATAATCAAATGCAGGGCATTTCTTGACAGAAAGTAGCTCATAACGTTTCTATGGTGGATTTTCATGAAACAAAAACTTTGCAGATAGAAAGAGGATAATTCAAGCTTTTCGTACAGCTGCAATGTTGGTGAGTTTAACATTGTTTAATGCAATCAGACAGGACTTTTCTGTTTGGATGTATGGGCTGTCAAGGCCAGAAAGTAGTTTTTTGCCACTCAGTGGGCGTTCCCGCATAACTTCCAGGTACGATGATGTGACGCGCATACCCTCTATTGTGACATGTGCAGAATAGGTATATAGGGTTCAACTGGTTAATGATGTAGGCATTTATTAATGATTGGTTTTAGGCCTTGCAGTGGGATCACACACACACACACACGCACACACACGGTTGAGGAAAAACTATTCATTTCCAAATCCACAATTATTCATGGGAGCATAAAGGCGTTGCTATTTGCCAGGAGAATGGTTTTGTGGCATACACAGACATGGGTCAGCACACAGCATTTCTGTTTAATCATTTACTGTTTAATCTGTGTAATTTTGACGACTATATTTCCGATCACTTGTATATTTTACTGTAGTGCGCTATTGTGTAAAAGTTATTTTTCTTCCATAATATAATTCCAAAAGCGAAACTTTCATATATTCTGAATTAATTGTGCATAAAATGAAGTATTAAGTATTTTTGTTTTAATCTTGATGATTATGGCGTACAGCTCATGAAAATCAAACAAATTAGATTTTTTTACGAGACCACTAAAACAAATGTTTTTTTTTTAAACGAGAAATGTCGACCATCTGAAAAGTATATTAATGTATGCAGTCAATACTTGGTCTGGGCTACTTTTGAACAAATTATTTCATCAACGGGGTGTGGCATGGAGGTGATCAGCCTGTGGCATTGTTGAGGTGTTATGGAAGCCCAGGTTTGCCCGTAAATTAATTTGTATTGTTGAGTCTCATGTCTCATGCCGTCCTCTTGACAATACAACCTAGATTCTCTGTGGGGTTCAGGTCAGGCCAGTTGGCTGGTCAGTGTGTGTGTGTGTGACTATAGCCTAGACAGGAAGCCTTTATGACCACGGTCATAAAATACCAACCACTTCTACATAACATCTCAGAGCTGGGCTATAGGTGCAGACTATTTGTCTTTACAGTATATTTGGCAGCCTAGGGAATCCGCACAGACTGGTTGTTGGAGGGTTCCAACAACTTGGGATGCCCAAAAAGGAGGCAGAAACGCTGGAAAGGTATTGTGGTGTCTCTGCTATAATTGGCAGCCGTCATATATGGCGGAGACGCTGTTACTTATACCCATAGAGTACTGAGTGACGTGTGTGTGTGTGTGTGTGTGTGTGTGTGTGCGTGCGTGCGTGCGTGCGGGGGTTAAAGCAAGAAAAGAAACCAAGACGGAAAATTATTTTCAGACATCCCCCTTGGTGGTGAAACTTAAAGGAGGGTCGGACGCGACTGCCTTTGACAGCAGTCAAGAAAAGATGAGATGATACAGAAACACCGAAGTCAAGTGTTTGCATCGGCACGCCTGTATCATATGGGTAACTTTTGTGAGAGACAAATAAATCCTCTCAAATCTCTAATTGACAAACATAGCAACTTAGCAAGTGTTCAGCAGAAAATAATTATGCAAGAGAACCGAACCTAAGCACTTTTATTGTCAATTACTGCTGCCTTCCCTGTCAATAAAATAATTCCATTCCATCCTATTCCTACCTGTTGCGTGATGTAATCAACTTTCGATTTATAACTCTCTGACTTCCATTATTCCTGTAATTTCATGTTTTGGACGCTGCCATGATGGAGAAACTTCCAACTTCAGTGGTAACTTACATCTGTGCTACTTTTAAGTCAGAATAGCAGGGTGACATCGAATCGACAGACTTATAATTGTGCACGGTGTTGCGTGCAGCAAATAGCAGATATACAAGCTCACACCACGTAGCATTCGTGACACACTGCGAGCTTGCAGATCTGCTATTTACTGTCTGCGCAGCAGTGCGCACGAGCCACGACACCGGCACCAGCTGATGGATGTAAATATTATTTGAGTGCGAATGGAAGCTTGGTAGTTTGGACTTTGGAGAGATCTCTTGACTAGTAGCAAGTATATGCTGCGTTTTGATGACTTAATGTCATTCACACCATGGCCATGTCTACATACATTACACCCCCGGCCCCACACCTCTTATTAAATGTTTTTGCAGATTCACACTGATCTCATAAATGGCCAATATGAAGTCCTCACGACGGAAATCCGTCCCCAGAATGGAGAACTTTAAGCCATGTGTGTGTGTGTGAGAGAGAGAGAGAGAGAGAGAGAGAGAGAGAGAGACACTCACTGTCTTCCTCAGTGTCAGTGCAGTTGTTATTCTCAAGGGTGACGATGGGAGGCATACAGGTAGCAGCAGCAGACTCCTGACTCATGGCAGCTGAAGGCAACATGCTGTGACTGGGTAGATGACCATCACCTGTAGAAAATAGAGCTTAAGTGGTTAAATTCAGAATAAGGCAGTCGACAATCGCTGCTCAAGGAGTGTGAGGGGAAATGCATCACTCAGTTCACACGGGTGTGATTTTTACAATGAGAGTCAACGCTAGTGACGTCACTCTCATACTAGATCACGCTGACAACAATAACACTGTCAAAAAGATTACCCTACACCTAATCAAACACCACTCCCCATGAATTAAGTCCTTGCCATTAGTTCTATGAGATGAGACTAACCATTAGATGAAGTCCTTTTCCTTCGTTTTTTCCCTGTGTTAACGCAAATCCCATTTGCGTCTCTCTTCAACCAGGTCACTTTAGGGCATGCAACTTCAGGCTTCTTTGTTGTCACTGGCACTGCACGTTTCTTCTAGATGGAGACATGTCATTAAATATAGAGAGATAAGCATCAACCAAACAGGAGTTACATTTATTACACAGTTATGTACGAGAATGTAACTTACCTCCGCCTCAAGAAATGCCTCCCCGATCAGAGCAAGAGCTTCCAATCTGGCCTTACTCGACAATGACTCGCTATTCCTGCGTGTTGCCATTTTACTGAAACAATACAAAAGGTGTAAGTTATTAGTTAATACATACCAGTAACCAGACTGAAGCATTACTTCACAGTAACTCCCCCTTCAGGCAGTGTTGCCATGTCTGCTTATTAGGGCATTAAGCAACTAGTCGACTAGTCGACTAGTTTTCCCCCTAATTTGTAGGCCTCAAGATCAGGTAGATTATAGTTATAGTCACCAATGTACACAGTTTTTAAATGTACAAATATGTATTTCCAAAAAACAAAAACATTTTTTTTTACATAATAGGTAGGCCGACTAGTCGACTAGTCAACTAGTAAAAGTGACTAGAAGTGAATGCCCTACTGCTTATTATAAGCAACCTGTGACTTGTTTTTTTCTGTAAAATCACTTCCAAATAATTTATTGGTAGTTGCTGGTTGGTGTTTTTTTGGGCTTAATTATAAAGTGTAGCCTACAGACAGTAGTTGCTTATTTATGTACAACCTCACAATGTGTCACTGTGAGCTTGTAGATCCACTATTTCATTAATTTGTGCTTGTTTTCATAGACCTGACCACTTGTTTAGTTGTTTCTCTTGCAAAACTGGCAACACAGCAAGAGAAAGAGGAACTTATGCACAGTTTGCACACACAAACGCAAAGACAAAAGGTGGATATTTGAGGTAAGTAAGTTGGGTTGCAATGTTACTTACTACTGTACAAAGACTTGCTACACACTACAGTACATGTCACATGTGTAGTGCTTGTCCGCATTAATCAATCCAACAGGATTAATTTGCAATCTAACATTAGTAGCACTAACATTGCCGTGTAACGTCAGTTAGCTGTTAGTAGCCTGGTTAATAAACCAGACGGCTGATTCGGTCTGGTTTATTAACCAGGCTAAGCTGTTAGTATACATGGGAAACTAGTAGCTTCTACCTGAAGCTCTGGACTGGAAGGCCACTCTTCTTCAACTAGACATTGTTTTTCCTCCACGGTGGAAATGGCTAACAGGCTAACCCCCATACACAATATATATTAGCCACTGTCTAGCTAAATCAATACACAGTGATATGAGCTATGGTGTTAACCGCTAGACTCCTCACAGTGTCAATGCACACATCATACAGTCTTTCGCTTGGTTTACAGTGTTTTTCATGCTCTAATACTGTGTAATATCCATAGCAACGTCACCAACAAACCGTGGTTCGCTCGTCTCGTCCAGATGGTCCAGACAGACAGAGCCTTCTTCTTTTTATTGTCCGGCAGTGTGGACGCCGCAAGGCGTATTACTGCCCTCCACTGGTCTGGCGATTTAAAAAAGACACCCGTGTGAAGTGAGGGGCGCTAATATATTAAAGTCTAACTCTAACTCATCTTGATTAGGTGAATGTGATGTGATGGTGATGTAAAACAAATGGTGGTGCAAACACAAACATTAAACACCATTAACAATAAAGAGACATTATGACGTACATTTTCCCTTCATTGTGTTTACAAATCAAACATTGAACTAAAGACAAACATTAAACCTGCTGGCGCTCCCCAAAAAGAACACACACTCCTATACATCCTTATTATAAATGGTGTCTTTCTGTGTTGTACTGCATTCTGGCTGCCCATGTTGCCATGCCCTGGCTGGCTGTGTAAAAAAAACATGTTCTGGTTTAACCCACAATAGCCGTAGCCCCAGCCTCAGTCTACTCTACACACTAAACCCAAGCGTTTAGGTTATAAACAGTATTAAACACGTATTTGTAACACTTTTTGAACGTGTCACAGTGTTTAGATTATAAACAGCAGAACATGTTTAATCCCTGTAACACTTTTTAAACACATAAACGTGTTTAGTTTTTACAATCAAAGTCAGTCATATAGGTGTTTAGAATTTGAACACTAGGTGTTCTCGTGAGGTGTTTGAGTGAACTCGTGTTCTACTGTATTTTATGACCATTAATAAACACTTGGCATTTTATTATTACACACATGGTGTTTAGGTTAAACGTGTCACATGTTCCAGGGATTTACATATACTCAGCTTTACTGCCTGTCTACGAGATGATGTGTTACAATTACAAAACATGTCTTACTAACATTAGGTTGTAGCCTAGTAGTAGGCTGCTCCCCTTTACCTCCTTCTCCCAACCTGCTTGCCACTCCGTCTTATCCTTACTTGTATGCTGTAACCTTAACTGCTCTGCCGCCTCTGGGCGAGTGATTTTCCCCCGTGGGATAATAAGGCACCTATCTATCTATCACTCATTAAACCCCTCAGCTCCACCCTCCCCAGGGGCAGGTGAACATCTAATTCTCTAAAATCTTTCCTTTGCCAAGAGGTCCACATTCCCTTTCTATACCCCAGTGTGCCCTGGAAACCAAAAGACCTCACACCCCAACCCTATTCTACTCGGAGTCTACTTCTAGTGCTGCAGAGCCAGAGCATAAACAATAACATATTTTGGTCTCCCCGAAGGATTGCAAATAGCCAAAGTTTGAATAGGGCTGAAGTGGTTATGTATTTGAAATAATAATTTTTTTTCTTCAAATAATTGCAGTGGAGTAAATTGTCTCCCTATATCCAATATATCTTCTCTCTCTCTCTCTCTCTCTCTCTCTCTCTCTCTCTCTCTCATTTTAGCTGTCAGGTGTAAAACATATACAGTACAAAGAGGCATATAGCAGGGGTTCCCAAACCCTTTCAGCTCTATTCCTGACACTAAATGGAAGAAAACTGAGTAGATAGAAGTGTGTGATGTCAATGTGGTCTTCTAGTTAAACCACTTAAATCCTATAGCCTACAGCTCGTCATATGGCCAGAAATTGGATGGCCACGATGAACGTAGTTAATGAGCATCTATAGCGATGAAGCTGACCCAGGCAGCATGGATTAGACAGGGAGGTGGAGGTGGGTGGATGGAACATCATTTGAGCTTCAGGTTCGTTAGAGATTAATTCAATCTAGGGTAGGTACCCTCACAAAAATCATGCAGTAATCCTGGTCTAGCCGGGGCGCCTGATGGAGGGGAAAGGAACTGGTCGGAATCACGTGTTCCTTCCACGCGCTACGTCCGGCCGGGGAAACTCCCCCCTGTCAGGTGAAAAGAAGCAGCTTGGACTCCTCATGCATAGAAGGAATCATGAGGTCAGTCCGCTGCCCCCCAGGTTGGCAGAGGAAGTGTAACGCCCAGGATTACATTAGATAATTGACACTGGGTGATAAAATGGGTTGCAAAATCGTGGGATAAAGATTATAAAAAAACAACTAAAACCAGGTGTGTTAATTCCAGTTTCAAAGTGGACAACTGTGTCCTGTGAGTGGAAATGGACATGGGAAAAGACACAGTTCATTTAAAACGACCTTGTTAGTAGACTATAATCTTCTATACTGGGGGTTTATTCCTCCAGTTTAATTATGGATTACAAATGGAACGTGGAACCCGCCGTGGCAGTGAGAATGTCTTCTTTGTTGTGTGTAATTTATGCTTCATATCAACTCTGATCACTTGGCTGTGACATCGTTTCAGTTTACATTCGGGCCAGTTCACCCTGATGACAGCCACAGTGTATATAGGACAGTGACCTTTTACCAAGTCATATGGCATTTTGACTTTCAGCCAGTACCACGTGTCAGCCATATAGGCTGTCTCAACCATAGACTGTAAAACAATAGTCTCAACAGAAAGGCAGGGAGACCAAATCCAACCAGTGCAGTTGGGTTAGTTACACTTCCAGTATATCTTCTCTAGATTGGACAAAAATAACATGTTATTCATTTAAAAAAAGTTTATGAATTGAAATGCTACAAATTAAAGCGCTCACGCTCAGGTTGGCTGAAAGGTCTGACTTGTGTTGTGAGATTGTATACTGCTTGAACCGTGCATGAACTCGTTTTGGGGGAAATGCTGCTAATTGTACCCAAGTGACTGCAATTGATTGCAGCTATTTATTGCAAAAAGCTTTATACCCCTAACAATGTGCCATAACTCATTACATACTTTCCACATTGTTTTCTTAAATTGTTTTTATTATGTTTTGACACTTGCTATGGCAATGCAAACATAGGTTTTCTCATTCCAATAGCAATGTACAATCTATGTAAAGCCCCTTGGATAAAGGCACTATAAATCCACCAACAGGACAGGCATGCCGATTGATCCATGTGAGCTTGTGGATCAGCTGATTTTTATGTGAAATAGAATTCTGTTGACCGTATGTTCTTGCATGTGTTCACTTTAACACAACAACAGCGTGTGCATGTTGTAGTGCATGTGAATATGGATACATGTTTTTGTCACATACGCAGTGTCTCAAGGCCTCAAGACTGTCTGGGTTGTCTTTTGGTCTGTTATAGCCTATAGGTGACCGTTAATTGACCTTAGATGTTTTATATCCTTTTTTATCAGCCTATATTACAACCTTTTCAGCAATATGCTCTCTAGTAGTGCAATATCATTTTCTCCACCCCTCTCTATCTCTCCGGTCTCTGTCCGGGTGGGCTAGCAATCACCCAAGCAAATCGCCTACAATGGTTGACTGTTCAATTAAGGGAGTGTCCCATCAAATTTCAGGTGAAGTGGAAAGGAAATGGGCGTGGTTATCTGCTGGTCAAGTCATTTATTGCACCTGGAACCAACACCAGGCATTAGATTAGATTTAATTTCATCCTGAGTCCTGACTGCAAGCCAGAATGAAGATTGTCACCACCACAATCTCACCTTGGGAAAGTATTCCAATACGGGTAAGAAATAATATTGATAGTGTTATCTTGGGTTTTTATAGCCTATACAACCTAAACAACCTAAAATTACAACTTGGACTGCAACTACATCACTGTAATATAATTTAAGGAGGTTTGTCTCCAGTGGATCAGGGAATATGTCTTCTATGTTTATCTTGAGGTTTTCCGACGTCGAGTCACAGATAAACTCAGACGTGACCGTATTAACGACAGCTTGGAAACATTGCGACTCTTGCTTTTGGAAAAGCCAAAGACCCACAATGCGGTGTGTATGACATTTACAAATGCATCTTTTTCTGAATGAGTTGACTTCTTCTTCATTTCAGTTTCCGCTGCTGGCTATTATCTGTCATGTGCAGGTGTGGTAAGGTGAGCTTGTAGATCTGCTATTGTCATTAAGGTGGCTTAAGTCTACCTTTTCCATTCATGGAAATGTAGCAGAGTCGAAATACAAATTTTTGTCTTTAAAAACTACTAAAAGCTAGATACTAAATTACTTGAATACAGTAAATTCTGTCAACCATGTATGGTGAGAACACAAATGCAGGACAACTAGACCACAGGATCCAAACTGGAGTCTGGGTAAACAAAGACGGAACATATCAGACATTGTGACACAAGACATTATAACCAAATTCCAACGGTCACATGTTACAGTGAAATTGGTGACCGTCTAATCATGGACATGCATGGAATCACCGCGTTAAGGTTTGTGGTGTTTAGGCGTATCGGAACCAAGAACTAACAGGGAACAGAATACACACCTACTGTAAATACAAGACTATTAATGAGAGTCTGAGCACTATTCTTACTATATCGTGTGTTTTGTGTATATTTCAGTGGACTCCAAGGATGCAAAAGGCACAAATTCTGGAGAGTGTGGTTGATTTCCTGAGCAGTGACCAGGTGATGGAGATTATTAGCCATCGGAAGAGAACGGGTGTGCTGTCCAGCGAGGGGCAGCAAGGCCCCAGTCGGGACATGATGACACCGGTATGGATTAAAGTTCTCAGTCGCCACAAATGATTCCCATGCAGTCATTTGGATTCCATAAAAGCCTGCATGTCTTCTATGGAAGCTGTCACGGACCGAAAATAGCCAATCTACATAATGTGAGCTTGTAGATGGGCTATATTTTAGTGAGCTTGTAGATGGGCTATATTTTAGTGAGCTTGTAGATGGGTTATATTTTAGTGAGCTTGTAGATGGGCTATATTTTAGTGAGCTTGTAGATGGGCTATATTTTAGTGAGCTTGTAGATGGGTTATATTTTAGTGAGCTTGTAGATGGGCTATATTTTAGTGAGCTTGTAGATGGGCTATATTTTAGTGAGCTTGTAGATGGGCTATATTTTAGTGAGCTTGTAGATGGGCTATATTTTAGTGAGCTTGTAGATGGGTTATATTTTAGTGAGCTTGTAGATGGGTTATATTTTAGTGAGCTTGTAGATGGGCTATATTTTAGTGAGTTTGTAGATGGGTTATATTTTAGTGAGTTTGTAGATGGGTTATATTTTAGTGAGCTTGTAGATGGGTTATATTTGAGTGAGTTTGTAGATGGGTTATATTTTAGTGAGCTTGTAGATGGGTTATATTTTAGTGAGCTTGTAGATGGGTTATATTTTAGTGAGTTTGTAGATGGGTTAGGCTATATTTTAGTGAGCTTGTAGATGGGTTATATTTTAGTGAGCTTGTAGATGGGCTATATTTTAGTGAGCTTGTAGATGGGCTATATTTTAGTGAGCTTGTAGATGGGCTATATTTTAGTGAGCTTGTAGATGGGCTATATTTTAGTGAGCTTGTAGATGGGTTATATTTTAGTGAGCTTGTAGATGGGTTATATTTTAGTGAGCTTGTAGATGGGCTATATATTTTAAGGAGTATTTGAATTGGTCAAACTAGCAATAGAGTATGTTCAGAAGCAGCATGCATAATGGTCTTGGATATTTCATAAAAATCAAAGCCTCAATCTGCAACTTCAACTGGTTGGGGGCACGTTAATGGCAGATTACGACTTGGCCTGACAAAATGTTTCAGTCATTAACACCAGTGTTTTTTTTGTCGACTAAAACAAAGACTAAAACATTTAGTTCTACTTTTTCTAGACAATTTTGTCAACAGATTAAAACTAGACTAAAATGTTAGGTAGGGACTAGAGGAGAAGAGATCCAGTACAAGTCATTTTACACTTTGTTGCATGCTGAAAATATCAGATCTACAAGCAAGTGTAAAATCAGATTGGCGGGCAATAAAGCCTGCCAAAATACTTTTTAGTTGACTAAGGTCACATTCTCACCTAATACTTCGGTAGACTCAGATCCGTATGGGCGGGGAATTGGGTATCTTGCATATTTAACTGGCTGGGGTTTGCCTTCACACTGTCATTCGCAGCAATTGGAAACGCAGCAGGGGGGACCTTTATCAATGTGTTCCGTTCATAAACTATAGCCTACACAGTGAAATCTATGGTGATAAAATTACACTCATAACGTGCATGTGTCGTGCCGTCTGGGACCCCCCCCCCCTCTCTCTCTCTCTACGCTCGCAGCCGCCACACACTGTTCTTTTGGGCATGGAGGCACAGCGCTGCATGAGCGCACTGATATAACTCCCCAGTCCCACACAGTGACAGCACTCCATGTTTACGGCACGCACAGACAGACATACAGACAGACAGAATATTATGTAGGCTATAATACACTGCAGTGTTTTTATGTGTTTTCTTAAGCAATTGATTAATGTAGCCTACACGTCCTCATTTCGATCAGGGCTTCAGTCTCCTTATTCGACCACGTCTATCCACAGTAACGGGACATCTTTGCGCTGCGTAAAATATGCCTTCTCCGTCTCCAACTGTGTTCAGCTCCTCACCCGCCACATTATGTTTGCTTCATTTCCTTTATTTACTGCGGATTGCATTCACACCTGCACCGAATCGTAGTCAAGTGCGATTCGAAGCGAAGCGAAACCCACGTTTTTGGGCGGAGTAAAATGCGGTTATTTGCTGCGCATTAGGATTCGAATGAGCCTTCACACCTGCCAAACGAAGCGCACTTTCTGACAATGCGCAGCAGGATCCGTTTTAATCGCAGCAAAGCTCTCTGGTATGAATGCGACCTAAATCAACTATAGATTTAGTGGACTTAAATCTTATGACATTTAGTCGTATACAACTAGACTAACACAAACATTCCAGGTGACTAAAATGTGACAAACTAAATGTAAACTCTTCAAGAGACTATGACTAAAACTAAAAATCTAAATTTGCTGCCAAAAACATCACTGATTTAACATTTTATTCTGTTCACAGGAATTCTGTGGCGGTGGCGGCATGATCCCACAGGGCTACCGTGAGGGAATTCTGACACAGGGCCGGCACTGCGAGGGAATGACGCCGCAGGGCTATGTTGAGGCCATAAAGTCGGAGAGCCTTGACAACATGGTGCCATGTCTACCTAATGTGCGTCTCTGTAGACAACCAGGAGGCCCCTGGTTCCTGGTAGGAGCCGGAGGAGGGCAGCATCCAGCTCCACATGGGCATGGCATCCAGCAGCTCCATGGAGCAGTGACGAGCCCTTCTATCGGTGGCCTGTCTGGGCAACAGCAGCACGCCTGGTCTCAAACCAGCCAACGTTTTGACTTCTCCCCCTATTCCGCTACCTCCTTTAAGGCTCCCTGCGCTCTTGAGTGCAAAACCTCGACATCCAAAATGGGTCACTCTGAATCTGATCACACCTCTAAGACCCAGGGATACCACAACACTCCTTGCCCCACTGCCAACCTTATGGTCATCATTGACCCAATGTGGAGTGGGGCCATATAAAGTGACGCCAGTTTGGCTCTAACATTCTAATGGTCTATATAATGTTGGAATTGCCACCTCCTTGTGATGCCCAGTAGGTTATGGTGCAGGTTACACCAACAAACGGATGTATAAATAATAACTGTAAATATGTTTGAAGTGAAATTAATTTGTCATGTTTTATTTGTGCTCGTGGAAATGCTTTTATTTTTAGTAGACGTGCTGTGTGTATTTAATACTGTGTGTGTGTGTGTGGGCAATAAACATGCCGTTTCCTGGTCAATTGGTTTATGTGTGATCTTGTATCTGGACATTCCAAACTGGACCTGGTTGTTAAAAAGGAATTTATTACGGCACAAGTTCAACTATGGCCTATTTTGATGGTTAACGTAGACTACATAGTACAGTATGCAGTATACCTGGTGCCCACTCTGTTTTGGTACCTGGGGGATTCATCAAGTGCCGGCTGCATCATGCATGGTGTCTATTCATTCTTCCACGGGTGCAGCTCACAATGCTGCATTTGATTTGACATTATGTCGTACCACCTTTTAACCAGAGGATGGCAGCAACAATACAGCAATGACCCATCCAGTTGCAATGCAAAGACAGCATTTCATACAGCTGACATTGATCTCTCAAATGGCGTTTAGTCATTGGTTTCAGCCACAGGTAGCATGATAACTATGCCAGTGCTTCTCAGACTTCAAAGACTCAGACCTCAAGGGAACTAGACAACTATATAGGTCCATTTGGTTCTGTATTAAAGGTTCCATTTGGAACCCCCAGCTCTTTTAATAAACATTTTCAGGTGGGATGCCAATTTCAACCAATCGGGAGAGGGTACCCAATACCATTTCCATCACCTTAGTTTTAGTGTTTATAGGCTCCGTCTGCGCATTCCTTTGTCATCTCTTCCAATTTCACTTGTTAATCCTGTATGTCTGTATGAGTTGAGTTCTCGATCCCGATTGGATACACTTGGTATCCAATTCCACCCTGGTCTGAAAATTCCCTTTTCTGTTAAGAGCTGGATAAATAGAAATCAATTAGCCTACTTTACTGCACCTTTGAACGTACGTGAGGCATGTGTGATTCCAGAGTAAAGTTTACATTTCCACCATGAATTGCCAGTAGTGGACTATTTACGCACACGCACACGCACACGCACACGCACACGCACACACGTACGTAGTGGGGGGAAATATATATTTCATTAAAATCTGCCAGGTGTAACTGCTGCTGATAAAAAATAATAATATGCAAAGCATGCCCGGGGGGTGTGCGCACATCCATTGGGTGTTAACAGACCGGTGGGCGTGTCTGTGGGGAGGGAGGACGCGGACAGGACAACAGTGCCTAGTAGACGACTAGTACTAGTAGCCAGTTATTGAGTGTTGACTGTTGAGAGAGAAGCAGCAGCAGCACAGCATGCCGCTCATGTTTCACTATTGAATTAAAACACCTTGAACTTGTCTGGACGATATTAAGAGCCACAGACATATTACAGAATACAGACGGGACAGAACGGTTTGGTTTGTGTTTTAACATCTTTAAAAACGGGTTTGTTTTGGGTGTGTGTGTGTGTGTGGAGTGGAGCTACTAAATGACCAGGACGCAGCAGCTATAGCCACCGCTCGCCGCTGACAGTCACACCGACCCGGGGCACGGCACGGCACGGTACGATACGATACGGGACGGGACAGGACCCGGGACCACCACCACCACCACCATGGAGAGCAATAAACCGGCGGGGACGAGCCGCTGTAAGGTTGTGGTCGTCGGCGACACGCAGTGTGGCAAGACGGCGCTCCTCCACGTCTTCGCCAAAGACTCGTATCCAGAGGTAAGAAGGAAACAGAACCAACAACACAACACCACATGTCAGACGTCAGTCTGAATGATGGAATATGAACTTCATTTCGTTTCATTTAATTCCGTTTAATGTCAGTCAGTAAACGCTTTTTATGGATTTGTCGTCATGGCGGTCAGTCCACACCACTCAGCGCCGACGGTGGCTCAATTTCAAAGGCTGCCATCGCGCAAAGGTGTCGCTTGCCTGAAGGGACAGATTTACGAGATAACTACTACTGTTGTTGTTGTGGTTCAGGTGTCGCTTTACCTTTCCATTAGGCCGTTATACAAATACTAGGGAATACAATAGGCTTGATCATCACGATGGACTCTTCATAGTCATAGTTGGTA
The DNA here is from genome assembly GCF_964188405.1 of Protomyctophum parallelum. NCBI lineage: Eukaryota > Metazoa > Chordata > Actinopteri > Myctophiformes > Myctophidae > Protomyctophum > Protomyctophum parallelum. The sequence goes on along the minus strand of NC_139719.1, from coordinate 19,549,243 downwards.
GCGCGCACCCCTGTGCGTAAAGCATGCTTGTGGGCAAGTTGTGTGACATGGAAACCGATGTCTTCTAAAATTGACACCAAGTGTAATTCACTGTCATGACTTATTTTTACATGTTTCGTTTTATTTTACTTAAATACTCTCGTTTAGGCTAATTGTTTAGGCTTTAGGAATAACAGCACACTGTAATTCCAGAATATAGTTCAAACTTCAGAACTGGCCTTTAACCACACAACCAGCAGCAGTTCTGTGTTTACAGAACATTGAGACATTGTGTTGACAAGTCGCCTGTTGATGGCATGATAAAACACTAAACAGCCAGCCACCAGTCGCCTATAAAGTGTCTAAGTTGATAATGCATTTGACAGTGTGCGCTGTTGTCCAAGGAGATGAAGTAGGGACCCCCCCCCCCCTCCCGCACACGCACGCACACACACACACACACACACACACACACACACACACACACACACACACACACACACACACACACACTACATATTGGTGTAAGTTCGATTCTATAAATGTCTTCTTAAACATTACAGTTTTCTGGAAATTCTATGTTTCTATGTCAGTGGTGCTCAAACTATTTCATTTCAAGGACCCCAATATCATATTATGTAATTGTCTGCCGACCCCTATCTGAAAATATGTAGTTCCAGGGACCTTCCAGAAGCAAAGATTTGAGTTAAAAATGTTCGTTATATTCAAAGATTTGCGCTACATTTTCACGATTTTTCAAAAATGGCAGATCTACAAGCTCATAGCGGGGCACCGAGTGCTGCACTATTTTTCAATAGCTAAAGTATAACATAATGCTTAAAACACCAAAAGGGGTTCCCACCCAGAATGGAATAATGACCTAAACCCTCAATACTTTGTAAACCTGACCTTTAGCTATACTTGGTTTGCTCTTCCTTTCCCTGTACACCAAAAACTATTTGCTGAAAATAGCCGGTCAATTCTGACCTGAGATCAGATTCTAAAAATGTCTGTTTGAAAATGACAGTTTTCTGAAAAAGCCATGTTTCTATGTCAGTCATTCTTGGATTTTTCTAAAACAGCAGACCTACAAGCTCGTAGCGCGCCACTCGGTGGCGCGCTATGAGCTTGTAGATCTGCTATTTTTCAATAGCTAAAGCATAACATAGTGCTAACACCAAAATGGGTTCCCGCCCAGAATGGGATAAGCTCACAAAGCATCGCAGACACGGTCTGCACATGTCAAGCATCTTGGAAACTTCTAAGCACTTTGTAAACTTTGAAAAAGGGCTATATAAATAAAGTTATTATTATGCGATTTCAAGTCATTAAAGTCCCTGGCTATCACGCAAAGATTTGGCGCTGAAGACCCCCATATTGGTCCCAGACCCGCTGTTGAAGACCCCTATAGAGCGTCGCAGTCCCGTCCCCTTTCATGACGACGCCGGGCCCAGGAAATGAATCCCAATGCATTTTTCCCATAGACATTTCAAAAAGTATTTCTTTAAAGACCTTTTAAGCGTCGTACGAAGCCAACTCGAGTCGTGACAAATCATGACAACAAACACACAACAAGAGTTGGCTTTGTCCGTGGCGTAAACGTTTTTTAAATAAATACTTTCTGAAAAGTCTATGGGGAAAATGAACGGGGATTTCTTCTTTTCCGGGTCTTTCGAGGGGGGGCGGGACTGCGACGCTCTATAGCTGGTGTAGGGCAGTCCTTGCCCTACACCAGCTATAGAGTGTCGCAGTCTAAAGAGGACGAGACGCGAAGACCGTAAGGGCGCCGCCATGTTGCTCACATGGTGCTCCATGGAAGGAAAGAAACATGCGCAGTTGAGACCAAGGAAGCTGAACGCGGAAGTGTTGGCTGCATATACCCCGTTGCGCATGTTTCTTTCCTTCCATGGAGCACCATGGAGACACATGGCGTCGCCCGTACGACGCCATGTTCTCTTCGCGTCTCGTCCTCTTTAGACAGTCCTTGGTGTAGGGATTAAAACTTGCATGGCCTGATTGTTTTGGACCTAACTTCTGTCACCCGGGCCGTGTGGCTCTGCTGCTCTGCTTTCAGAATTATGTTCCCACGGTGTTTGAGAATTACACCGCCAGCTTCGAGATCGACAAGCAGAGGATCGAACTCAACATGTGGGACACTTCAGGTGAGGAGGAGGAGGAGGAGCTCGCATTTCATTTGTCAAGTTCTTTTGCAGAGAGAGGGGCTTTCATGGCCAAGGGAGAAGCCACTATACTGTACATGACACTAGCGTACACGGTGAAATCTTCAGTGACCCATACGGGGTCCATTTGGTTACATTTGTACAGTCAGAGTTAGAAATGGACTGGGGTTTGTTTGTGACTCAGCCCTGACCATACAGAAAAAATATACTTTTGTCATACTGCTTAATACTCAAACTATCCAAAAGTTGGAAAAACTTTGGAAACATGCAATGTAGTTATTATTATAAAAAAATATATATGTTTGGTGCCTAAGGTTCACAGAAACCAATGATTAAGATATTAGTAGCCATTAAGCTATTAGTCCAAGACATTATGCAACAGTTTAGCGCTCATTTACAGTAAGAACCACTTATGTTACGGATATATGACACGAATAATCAGGAGTCATATTTCATTTCACAGCTTATCCAGTGTACCGCCTTGCGCCCCGGTGACACGCACATAAAATAGCTGTTATCTGTTATATAATCGTAAAAAAACCCAGCATAAAGTTCAAATGGGCAGGTTATCCATATTAGACGACTTCCTCCCCCTTTTTTTGAAGGTTGGCCCAGCCCTGTAGGCTCTTTCTCACCAACGCCTCCTAACCTGTTCTCACACACACACACACACACACACACACCACGATGGAACTTGAAAGCCTTTCCGTTGAGCTCCACCTCAAGCCACGGCAGAGACAGACAGACCAGCTAGACCACCTCCGGGATTAGCAAGCTCTAGTTGTAGAGGCGCGTTGCATTTGCTTTTTTGTTTTTTTTTGGGGGGGGGGGATGACAACGTCTGCAGCGGGGCGAGGCTGTCCAATTCTCTTTTTGAACAACACCCAATTGCAGGTTGTTTCGCCAGCCTGTCTTTCTCAGTGCTGTACGGGACTATATGTCGATTACACACAGAAAACCTCAACAGTAATTTTCTCACACGAGAGTGTGTGTGTGTGTGTGTGTGTGTGTCTGTGTGTGTGTGTGTGTGTGCGCGCGCGCGCCTGTGTGTGTGCGCGAGCGCATGGTGATAGAACTAGGACAGTGTGGCTTTTACTAGGCAGCTCCCAGGTGTGAATGAGTGCCATTGTATGAATGTGAAGCAGGGGCTGTGTTGCTAAAAAAAAAAAAGAGCGTGCAATGCTGCATGCTCAGCAAATCTCCTCCATGTGAACAGGGGTTTAAAGATATCTACAGCATGTCTGTGTGTTAACACTGACCTGACTATATGGAGACGTTAAATAAAAGCCAGACGCACGGTATAAATGCAAAGCATGCTCAACCACTTACAGAGACCACTTCACTCATTCTCAGTATGTCTTTGGAGAGTATGCATGCTGTGAGTGGCAAATCCAGTGGCAAAGTGAGTTCAACATTGTTTAATGCAACCAGATAGGAGTAGAGTGGCTGGATGGTACACTGAACCCCTTAATTGCTCCTGATGTGCTGGTTGCAGCCTTGCATGGTTTCCGCCGCCATCGGTGAATTAATGTGTGTGTCAATGGGTGAATGTAATGCATTCAACAAATATTTACAAAATAAATATGTAAAGCGCCTTGGATAAAGGCACTATATAAATGCACCATTTACTTTTCCGTTTGGATGTATGGGCTGTCAAGGCCAGGAACTTCATTTTTCGTTTTTTTTGCCACTCGTGTTTGCCACTCGCGTTCCCGCATAACTTCCGCTGGGTATGATGATGATGATGATGTCACGTGCATAGCCGCTATACTGAGATGGTACCTACCTATTGAGTCTGACTGGGTCAGTGGTGGAGGGCTTTTGGCAGGTCAGAAACCTGCCTGCTACTATAGTGACATCATCTGTAGGCATATTTCAAACAGGAAATCAAAACAAAATCACACTTGTGTGAAGTGAGGCGTGCAGCGAGGGCAGTATTTACATCACCCCGATCTTACGTTGTCATTTACTACCCTGACATCAAAGTCCATAGACTTTGCTGGCAAACTATTACATCATAACTATACCCTAAGCAAACATTAAAGTCCATAGACTTGGCTGGCGACGGGGAATTTATAATTAGGCTCTAAACCAACATTAAAACTCTATAGACGTGGCTGCCTGTCAGAAAGCCATGCATTGGAGGGGCTAGCTTTATGAATGCTTGTACAAGTTTGGTGTGTGTGTGTGTGTGTGTGTGTGTGTGTGTGTGTGTGTGTAACCCACATTTTGTCTTAACACAAACATAAAATGTGACATCTTACCGATAATAACATGCTCAAAATAGGGACGGAGGCCCGGATGAAAGTGGTTAAAGGAATTCTCGTGGAGGTCCAGAAACCATGGAAACAACACCTCCATGTGTGACCTTAGTCTGTGTGACGCTGTCTGTGCTTTGGAGAGAGGTGGTGATGGATGCTGCTAATGTTAACATATCTGAGAGCTCTGCCGAAAGATTTGGCGTCGATACAGTAAAAGTACTGCAATAAATAAATGCATAATATAATGACCAACTCTTTGGGGAAACGGCTGATCTGCAAGCTCACAGAGATGGGGCTTGTTGTCTTACCACGAGCTTGTAGATCGGCTATTTTTTTCCCCTTCCGAATAGGCGAACATATGCATGTTCTACTGTACTACTGTACTGTTTTTTTTATTATAGTTTATTTTGCTAGCTTTTGTTATAATAATAATTTCTTCTTCTTCTGGGGGGGGGGTTACTTTCCCCCGCCACACGTGTGACCTTAGTCTCAGTGACGCCGTCTGCGGTGGAGAGAGAGGGAGGGAGAGGGAGGGAGAGAGAGAGAGAGAGGGAGGGAGTGAGAGCGAATGATGGATGCAGCATGTGTGCGAGCGCTACCTGGAAGCTATTCTGAGGCTGTCTCGTGTGCGTGGGCACCTAGGGCTGCCCTTCACCCGCAGTGCCCGCCTGTTGATGGTGCCATGCGGCCAGATCCTGAGTGGTAATTTAACCAACTTAACCCATTTAGGCCTGAATGTCGAAATTTCTAAAATGTCTTCTAAATCCTGACTGTTTTCTGTCAGGATTTGTGCCACATTTTCACGATAAAAAATAAATAAATAGCAGACCTACAAGCTCGTAGCGCGCCACTCGGTGGCGCAATATATGAGCTTGTGGATCTGCTATTTTTCAATAGCTAAATTATAACATAATGTTTAAAACACCAAAAGGGGTTCTGGTTCCCAAACCCCTTTAGCTCGAGACCCCCAAAAGATAAGTTGGATGTTTTGCCCTGAAGTGAAAATGTGCAGATCTACAAGCTCAGTGTGAGCTTGTAAAGATGCAGCTGCTATTTTAACTTCTTCTTTAAATATCATTATTTTAATGTATGGGATTGATTCAATATGTTTGTTTGTTAATTAAAATGTATAGAATTCTTTTGCATTTCTTTTGTATTTAAAACAATTACAGTGACTTAAAACCACACATGGTTTGACCGGAGTCCCTCAGGGCTCTATGCTAGGGGATTTTCAGTTGTGAGCCTGTTGATTGGCTGTTTTCAGCAAAAGCGTTCTCACAATGCAGATGGTGGTTAAATGAGCACTCTGGATTTGACTGTGTAACTACTCTATGAAATTAATTAATTAAATTAAAGTGACTTTGAAAGTGTGTGGGTGTGCGACTGTGCGCGTGCACGTGCGTGTGTGCTCGCTCAACATCTGCTATGCTTGTTTGTTGTCACTGAAAACACATTTTCATGTGTGCTGCCAAAAAGAGGAAATCCTTGCATTTCCAAAGGTGAGAATAGTATTTTGGTCAACAGACTGAACATATTTTGTGTCTTTTTTTATGTTTAAAAAATATTCAAAATATTTCGATTTATTCTCAATGTGTTTTTAAATAACGGATGTAACACCTCACAATGTGTCTCTGTGAGCTTGTAGATGAGCTATTTTCATTTGTGCTTGTTTTCATAGACCTGCGGCCACTTGTTTCTCTTGCAAAACTGGCAACATAGCAAGAGAAAGAGAGGAATTTATGCACACACAAACGCAATGCACTATGGGCTGTAAGAAAAAAGGTGAATACATGTTGAGTGTTGACTTTCTGTAGCCAACCTGTTTACTTTTGACAATAACTCAGAACAGAGTTGCATCAAACGTTCTATGAACCTCTCTCCTATACGCACCTGTCGCCTGTAGGTGTGCAAAAGCCTTGCTTTTCATGTCTAGTAACCCCACATTAATATCACTGCAGAGCCACATCTGAAAATACTTTGTGGCTGGAACCATCATACAAGAATGGTGTTGTTAAAATGTCTCAAAAATATATTCCAATTCTTTAAACATTTCATTTAAGATGTTTTGAAAATAGCAGAACTACGAGGTTCACAACGCGTTGCACTGCGAAGTGCAACGCAATAGATTTGGTGTAGACTGAAAAAAAGGCCATCCAAATTCAGAGCCAACTTAGGTCACGTTTTACAAATGTCTAGAAGATTTGAGTGGTTAAGTAATTTAGCTGGGGACCCCCTGGAATCCCCTAAAGACCCCCACTCTGGGAGAACCAAATGTCAAGTCATTGCATTAACACAAGCAGGCTGGCAGTGTTCTCTCTCCTTATGCGTATAAATGTATCTATTCTGAGCTCCAAGCAGAAAACACCGTAAGGAAAAACAAAATAATGACAAACTTGTTAGCTCGTTAGCATGTTGTAATGCTACAAACCTATACATCTATGAGCTTCAAAATGAAATGAGTAAAGCTGAATCTGATTCTGGATACAAAGGCAAGACCTCATAAAAATCCCCAAACAAGATGGTAAAATATTTTTTTTAAACTAATGTCAACTTCTATCTTCCCCACACTCCTCTGTGCGTGCGTGCGTGCGTGCATGTCGCTATTGAAGCCGCTCACGTGTCTAGACAGAAACACTGGTATATTAAACCCATTTAGTCCTGAAACCAGATTCTACAAATGTCTTCTAAATCCTGACAGTTTTCTGAAAAACCCTATGTTTCTATATCAGTGGTTCTATGTCAGGGACCCCCAGAATTATATGTAATTGGCCCCAGACCCCAATCTCAAAATATGTTGTTCCAGGGACCCCCCCCCCCCCTCCTAGAAACAAAGATTTGAGTTAAAAATGTTCACTCTGAAAGAATATATATTCAAATATTTGCGCCACATTTTCACGATTTTTCAAAAATAGCAGACCTACAAGCTCGTTGCGCGGCACCTATTTTCAATAGCTAAATTATGATGTAATGCTTAGAACACCATAAGGGGTTCCCGCCCAAAATGGGTTAATTAAGCGCTTGCAGTTTGATCAACAACCACTTGGCCCCTTGTGCCTGTGACTCTCCATCCCCTCTACCGCTGTGATTGACAACCTTTTTCATTTCAAAGACCCCCGGTTTGATATGCTTTAGGACACGGACCCTAATTTCTAATGCTTTTTATCTCAAGGACCCCTGGGTCCCTGGTCCCCGTGTTGAGAACCAGTACTCTATATATACCACTTGCCTGCCACCGCTCAACCCCACGCTCAACCTCTTCTCTTCTCTTCTCTGCTCTGCTCTGCTCTGCTCTGCTCTGCTCTGCTCTTGAACTCAACCTCTGCTCTGCTCTGCTCTGCTCTTCTCTTCTCTTCTCCTCATTGCTCTGTCAATTATTTAACAATAACATATTATAGCTTGGCTTCCCTCGATGTTCCTCGATCTTTCCATACTTCGGTTCACTCAATTGATTTATCTGGTTTCTATGCTGCTTATAATTATTTAATACATTCTCTGTCAGTCTCTCGAATGTTACCGCTTTTTACAGAGCATCTAAATGCATGTGTCTGTCTGTGTGTTCGTGCGCGTGTGCGCGCGCGCCTGTAAGTGAGTATAGTTTTTGTTGTTGTATCTATAATTCAGTCAGACACTTTTGTGGTTTATAAATGTCTGCTCCTGTGATACTACAGATTATCCGCGCAAGCATGCTATGACAAACAACCTGTGATGAACCATTCACGGGCACAACTCTGTTTTAAGATGCATAGACACCACCACCAGGGACGTGCACACACATAGACATCAAAGGGGGGGGGGGGGGGGGGCTTCAGCTTTTTCATAGCTTTTTTCCCCCCCGAAGTCTCCTGAACTTGAACACAGTATTTTGCGTTGAACAAAGTTGTTTAGAAATCCATGCCGTTACACCCCCCCCCCCCCCCCCCGGAAAATATAGCTGCGACGCGTTGTGAGCTTGTAGATCTGCTATTTTCGCATTTTCTTTGTCCAAAAAGTGCCCTCTTATGTGATTTCAGCCCCTGCCTCTCTAACGCTCTGTCCAAGTCCCTGGACATAACGCGGTACAAGCCACAGAATTCATACAGAATTAACATAGCGAAGAACTAAATGCCAGACGGAGCAGGAGGAGGAGGAGGCTGGGGAGGCGATCCCTGCCAAGCCACAGAAGACGTGCTGCTACTGTCTGTGTGACCTTTGCTGAGCGTGTGGCATGACAATTGATCGGTGTTCCACTTAAAGGACAACTTCGCCCGCATTCGACCCATCTTCACATAATTGGTCTGCAGCGCTCCACACACACAGTGATGCTTAGGATAATGGTGCCATCTTTTTGGCTACTCGGTATGTGTTCTCTGTGGTCTGGATGGCTTGGCTGTCTGTCTGGCTGTGGATGTGTGCCAATACTGGACAATGAAATGGTTTCTGTGGGTAGGCTTGATTCAAGGACCAAATAATAATAATAATGGATTGCATGTTTAAAGCGCTTTTCTATGCACTAAGTGCTTACTCAAAGCACTTTACAATGGTTCATTCATTCATACATGGGGGGGGGGGGGGGGGGTGAAGCGGCGAACAGTCGACGCAAGCGTCCTCACTTCCCTCATTCACACACAGTGTTGTCGGGGTGGCGGTGGCTCAGGGGTAGAGTGGCCGCAGTTCGAACCCGGGCTCCTCCAGAGTTTGTGTTACAAGTGTAGTGTGAGTCCTTGAGCAAGACACTGAACCCCTAATTGCTCCTTATATGCTGGTTGGTGCCTTGCATGGTTTCCGTCGCCACCGGTGTATGAATGTGTGTGAATTTGTGAATGTAATGCACGTAATGCGCAATCTATGTATGTATATAAAATGCACCATTTACAAATGGTGGCAACAAGGTGGGGTTCAGTGTCTTTGCCCAAGGACACTTCGACATGTAGAGACAGGAGGAGCCGGGATTCGAACCGTCGACCGACGGATCATTGGACGACCTGCTCTACCTCCCGAGCCACAGCCGCGAATGCTACTCCTGATAGCAGCAAATGCTACTCCTGAATCCTGATAGCAGCAAATGCTACTCCTGATAGCAGCAAGTGCTACTGCTGATAGCAGCAAGTGCTACTCCTGATAGCAGCAAATGCTACTCCTGATAGCCGCAAATGCTACTCCATAAATGTCTCCTATGTTCAGATTGGATAATCCAATCTAAAGTCATTTTACATATTTTGCTAGGGCTGGTAGGAGTTGGTTAACTGCCGACTCCCCCCCCCCCCCCCCCCCCCCCTAGAGGCCAATGTCTTGCGTGTGCCCTGATCTGATCTTCTTCAAATTGGTAGTGGAAAGTTGGAAACGAAACTTTCACATATAGCTATATCTATCCACACTATATCTATCTATCTATCTACTCTGTGTACACTACAGTATATCCATCTAATTGCACCAAGTTTTAAGTTAGCATATCACATTGTGCTATACAGATCAATATCTAACCGTAGGTGTAATATCACAGCAGTATCGATTATGCTGTAAAGTGTTCGTCCCCGCCCACCTCCTGCAGTATAAGCAAGCCTTTCACTGCAGTGAAAGAAAGGACTTGAACTCCTGATCTGAGGTCAGCGAAAAGTGCATTATCTGTGGAGGAACGAGTACAAAAACTGGACTGACCTGGTCAGAGGAGCGTGGATAGACCAATGTGAAATCCATCACTCGCTCTCAGTCCATCACGACTTAAACATAATGGAAATAAATAACGGCGTTCAAACCTTGGATCTCTGGATTCTCCATCTTTCCACTTTTTGTGTTTTTGTGTTTTTTGTTTTGTAAATAATGCCACGCCATCAAATACCATTGCAGATCTACAAGCCTGCATGATAATAAAAGAGTGATTATTTTTTTAGACTAAGAACATAAGGTTTCCACCCGACAGTGACGATATTCGAGATGGTGGACAAAGTATTCAACTCTAGTACTCGGGGTGAAAGTATATATAGATACTGCTGGTGAAACATTACCCGACTACAAGTGACGGTTTGTGAGGTTTATTTTAGAGTTGTTCCGATACCGATACTGGTATCGGTTACTCGGTTCCGATACTTTGACCCAATACCAAAAGCAAGACTGACCCAACACTGCAGCAAATCACCAAAAACAGCCGATCTACAAGCATAAATGACAACTGACAAGTGTAGATCAGAGATCCATCTGCACCTATATGTCTTCTCATAGATGGGGTAGAAAGTACTCATATCGGTACTCGGTATCACTACAAAGTAAGAACTTGTACTCGTACTCGGTCTGAAAAACAATGGTATCAGGGAAACCCCTTTTGGTGTTAGCATCATGTTATGCTTTAGCTATTGAAAAATAGCAGATCTACAAGCTCATACAAGCTTGTAGGTCTGCTATTTTTGAAAAAATCGACTGACCTAGAAACATAGCTTTTTCAGAAAACTGTCAGGATGTAGAAGACATTTTTAGAATCTGATCTCAGGTCAAAATTGGTTAATTGGTTCCATTTAGTTGCAGTAGGCCTGCAAGACTTATTACGTGTCCCTCTGTCATCTTCCGCGGTGACCTCAAGTTCGGCCGCAGCGGGAAGATAATGGGGCTGCAGACGTTGCTGAGCACGTTCCCGATGCTGATCTGGTGTTTACTGTGACTGACATCAAAGACAAAAACCATTCAACATCCAACCTGGATGAATGGGGGGGATTTGTGGAGAGATTGGTGTGGCTGAGTTCGAGAGAGGGAGGGAGAGAGGGAGAGAGAGAGAGAGGGAGAGGGGGAGGGAGAGGGGGAGGGGGAGAGGGAGTGTGCGTGCACATGTGAGCGATGGCCAAATGTCCTCACAAGAAATCGTAGAATTAGAGAACTAAAAACATTGTCAGGACAATTTCCCTGAAAAATGCTAGTTTTATGTTTTTTGGGGGAAAAAGGTTTTTAGAGTTATGTTTGCAATTAGAAAAAAGTTTCATTTGGGGGATTTGGCATTAGGATTAGACATTAGATGCTCTGTGTAAGGGTTGTCATTATAGTTAAACAGGATTTATTCTTAGCTGCGTGGCAGTGTCATGCAGCGAAAAACGTTGATGTCCTCACAAGCATAGTAATACAAGCCTGTGCGTGCGTGCGTGCATGTATGCGTGCATGTATGCGTGCGCGCATTGTTGTTCCTTGTGTCTCGCTGTGTGTTGGCTTTGGCAGAGAATTATCTGTCATCCAATCTCCCACACATCCCCGGGAGATTATACTCAGAGTGAGCTCGCTCTCGCTCGTCGATTGCCCTCTAGGAGGGCAGCGATACGAGGCAGAGTGAGGACCCGACCGCCTCTCAGAGGGACATAGTGCCTCAACACACGCATCTGCTTTTGGCCTATTATTATCGAGCAAATAACAGGGTTCAGAAAGGCCAATATAGGATCGAAATAAAATGGTTCGACCTGTCTTCATATTTTCTGTCCTAACCGCGAGGCATGGCCAAAGCATTCACCGGGGGTCCACAGCCAAAGACGTTGAGAACCCCTGCCCTAGAGCATGGGTTCCCAATGTGGGGTCTGGGGACCCCTAGGTGTACTTGAGGGAGTTCCAGGGGGTACCTATAGCTCAATTACAGATAGTTAGGAATCAAATGGACCCTTATGGGTCTGTAACTCAGAGAGTGTACGAATGGAACCAAATGGACCCGTGTGCGTGCTGTGCTGTTGGCCTGTCGTGTCACGTGTCCCCCCCACTGTAGTGTGTGCATGTGAACATCTTGTTACCGGGGTGGTCCGGGGGGGGCGGTTTCCAAATCACCCAAATCACTGAATGCTCCTTTAATTTCGCATTGACTGAAATTATCATGTTGAGATTATTATTATTATTTTAAAACATATAGACCCAATTTAGACTGTGTCTGATGATAACACAAATGATAGATGAATGTTATATGTCTACATGGCATTATGCTCCTTGCATACGTTGCTGTGAAATTATGCATTATAAAACTGAAATCAAAGCAGTTTATAGATTTGAGAGTGGTTTGTTTGTTCATTCCTATAGTTGAACGGTGTGGTCCTAAAGAGTGTTGCCTTCACAGCAGAATGTGTGAAAGTCTGAGATTGTCTTAAAAAACCCAGTGCTCGCCAAAGGGGGGGGGGGGGGGTGGTTAGCTGAAATCGTTCCCCCCCCGGGCAACTTCCTCTTCACTAATTTAAGTGCAGGTTTAATCGACACACTTCAATGCACATGCACTCACTCACGCACCTCTGCACGGCACGCTATAGGGCTGAGCCATATGGCTTAAAAACAATACCTCCATTATGATTATTGAATGTTTTTAAGTGCTGCAACCACTTCCTTACGCAGCTTTGTGTGTCTGTGGGTGGTTGGCTGGCTGTGTCTGTCCCTGGCTGTGTCCGAGCACGAAAATAGCGTTCTGTTCTGTAGTTCTGTTGCGCAGCCTAACACACGCAGGGCGGCTCAACCGGAACCGGCCCTCCCCCCTGGGCACGTTCCTGGGGGTCTGGATGTCTCTGTCATTTCTCGACCGTTTCGGACGCGGGGCGGCTTGCCGGAACCGGGCCGGCACCCTGTGGGTCTGACTGGGAGTTTCGGGGACCCCCCCCCCCCCCCCCGGGGACGCCCACACAGAGTTGCACCACTTACTTCACACGGGTGTGATTTTTTTTTTCTTTGTGGAAATGGCAGATCTAGGCCATTTAAAGTGTAATACAGGGATAAAGTGGTTAATCGGACTGATCGATTAGGTCGATTTAAAAAGAATGTATTGGAAGGAATCTTTTCATGCCGATTCATTGTCTTGATATAAAATACCTACTTCTCGATATGAGCGAGATTAAGTCAGTTATATTGCTTATATTGCACTCAGTGGATCATCTCTCTCACACACACACACACACACACACACACACACACACACACACACACACACACAGAGAGAGAGGTGCTGCCAGCTCTGTCACATGCTAATTGTCGTACACATTAGCAAGTCCAGCACCACCTGGAACAGATCCCAGTTCAGGTGCAGGTATTTCAAGTCCTAATGAGTGTGATCATCTCCCTATAGCAAGTTGTCTTGTGTCACACGATATCAGCCATATTACACACCCTTAAATCTACCATCCAGTGTTCCTTCTCACTGTTCGGGGGGTTCTCCTTCTGCTCAAGGTCAGGCCAAGGACTCCGTTTGACTTTTAAGTAAGCTCGCCGTACTATACTGTACTGTAGGGTCCATTACCCTCAGAGAAGCAACGCTGCCGTTTGGCTTTTAACCTATTTTGACCTGACATCGAAATGAGAAAAAAAGTCTTCTAAATCATGACAGTTTTCTGAAATACCCATGTTTCTATATCAGTGGTGCTCAATATGTCATGTCAAGGACCCACCGAATTATATGTATTTGGCCCGCCGACCCCCATCTGAAAATGTGTAATTCCACGGACCCTCTCAGTAGCAAAGATTTGAGTTAAAAACTCGCTCTGAAAGAAAATATATTCAAAGATTTCAGCCACATTTTCACGATTTTTCAAAAATGGCAGACCTACAAGCTCGTAGCGCACCACTCTGTGGCCCGCTACGAGCTTGTAGGATCTGCTATTTTTCAACAGCTAAAGCATAACCCAATGTTTAAAACAACCAAAAGGGGTTCCCTTCCCGCCCAGAATGGGTTAAGGAATCCCAGAGAAGCAACGCTGCTGTCAAAGAGGAGGATTTTCTATAACAACATCATTCATTCATGAGATATCTCTCATGACCCCGATTACATGTTGACTCATTGGAAGTCTAAACAGAGAGAGTGAGAGTGGGTGAGAGAGCGAGTGGGTGAGTGGGTTGGTATAGGCACTTGGTTCAGTGACAGACAGCGCGAGTGGCTAGGAAAGCTTGTTGTGTTGAAGCCAGAAGTGTGCATTGGTGGTGGTTTCTAGTCCCCAGACAGACAGACAGACAGACAGATGGATGTTGTATAGCAGGGGTGCCCACTCTTTTTTGACATGAGAGCTACTTTCAAAATGACCAGCTCAACAAGATACTCACTGAAAACATTACAATGCCATTGCTGAAAATGGCTTTGGAATAGCTGGCGCAGCGCTGACATTACATTTAAGACAAATGCACCTGGAATGGGAAAGGGGGAGAAATGGAAAAGGTAGTTTTTTTTTGTTTGTATTTCATTTGTAATATACCAACATTTTGTGCGCAGCAACACTCTTGAAAACAACGTATTGCATTATGGGTTTGAGCTGACAGGCTCGTCAGTCAATCAATAAAGTCAACTTAAATCAAGTGGGCAGATGCCAAAAATAGTTTTTATATATTCTTTAGGGGCATGTCATGTGATCTATACCTGCACAGCCTTTGTGATCTACTGGTAGATCACGATCTACCTTTTGGGCACCCCTGTTAAATGTATAGTGACTGTGGGAGTCGGGCAATACCTGGCCGCGCCGCAACAGACAATCCAGCTTAGCTCTATTGACACGGTGCGTTGTGCCGTGCCGTGCGTAGGGTCGCCGAGTGGGAGAGCGGGCGGTTTCGATGCCAGCTCGGTGCACAAACTCACTTCTTTTGGCATACATAGTCGGCAGGACGTAGAGCGTGAGGGACGTTGTGGCGTCGTGAAGTGGTGACGTGCGAGGAGGAGTATACACGCTCCAAAAAACTGACGGGGTAGACCCGGGCACTGCGGGGAGTATACCCGGGCACTGCCCTGGAGTACCCGGGGCCGCAAGTTGCAACAGCTCTGCCATGCAGTCGAGCTTAGCCCTATCCCAGTCCAGTGCACAAACTCACTAGAGAAAGAAAGAGAGAGAGTCAGTAGTTGCTGCGAGAGTGAGGTCTATAGCCAACAACACCAACTCGGAATTCCTGGATCGCCGCAGCCCTCCACAATGTCCTATATCCAACATCAGGTTCTTGAGCTCTAGCAGTGTTTGTCAGCCATGCTGTCGCGCCGCAGCACCGTCTACGTAGGTGGTATATACGCTCCTGGCTTTGCTCCCATAGGGTCAATATACTTGACCCTCAAGTTCTGGGTGCCTGACGCACTAGTGCCCTGCCAGCCTCATCCTTCTCTCTCTCTGACTTGAAACGGAGAAAGATGGAGGGTGTGAGGAAGAAAAGAAAAAGAGAGAGAGAGACAGAACAGTAACTGACTGCCGTCTGTCAGTCGGCATGCATGTGTCTGTCTATCTGTGGGCCTGGTCCACTCTCTGCTCATGCATGGCGTCCATTAGAAGAGAACTGGAACATTGGAAATCAATGGACTAGATGCACCTCCACTCTCCATCCCTAAGGACACCGCCAAATCCATCTCACTGAGACACAGCCCTGAGTGCTATGTTACAAGCGCACGCGTGCACACACACACACACACACACACACACACACACACACACACACACACACACACACACACACACACACACACACACACACACACACACACACACACACACACACACACACACACACACACACACACACAGTGTCAGCAGAAAGACGAGTCCTGACTCCTGAGCATTTTAAACAAACTCCTCAAAGTCCTGTTTCCTTCCTGCAGTGATGTTCTCAGGAGTCTACTGATGTCACCACATTATGAAGGCCCTTGTTATTGCCTCATTTAGTGCTTGCATCCCCCTATATTTCTGCCTTATGCACTTTCGGAAAAATCCTACTCTCAAGAAATATTTCTACTCTATTTCTACAAAATGTCTTCCCAATCATGACAGTTTTCTGAAAAAATGTTTCTATGTGTCAGTGGTTGTGGTTCTCAGACTATTTCATGTCAAGGACCCCCGAAATGATATGTAATTGGCCGCCGCCCCGGTGGTGGCTCAGGGGTAGAGTGGCTGGATGGTAACCGCAAGGTTGCCAGCTCAAACCCGGGGCTCCCCCAGAGTTAGTGTCGAAGTGTCCTCGAGCAAGATGCTGAACCCCTTAATTGCTCCTGATGTGCTGGTTGGTGCCTTGCATGGTTTCCTCCGCCATCGGTGTATGAATGTGTGTGTGAATGTGGCTGCACAATCTATGTAAAGTGCCTTGGATAAAAGGCGCTATATAAATGCACCATTTACCATCTGAAAATATGTTGTTCCAGGGACCCCCCCAGAAGCAAAGATTTGAGTTAACCCATTTTGGAGGCGGGAAACCCCTTTTGGTGTTTTAAACATTATGTTATAATTTAGCTATTGGAAAATAGCAGATCTACAAGATCATAGCGCTACGAGCTTGTAGGTCTGCTATTTTTGAAAAATCGTGAAAATATTTATTTCAGAAAACGTTCGCTCAGAAGGCCAGAATATATATTCAAAGATTTGCGCCACATTTTTCACGATGTTTCGACAGCATAAAGTATAACATAATGCTTAAAACACCAAAAGGGCGACTTTGCGCCCTGAACGGGTTAAAGATGCGGATACCTTTGTTTGCTCCAAAAGAAAACACTTTTACAGCACAGTGAAATCCTGAGTGTTAATTTAACTAAAAACAAGTGTGTGCAAATCTACCCTCATCATGTGTACAGTATAGGTACACATGATGAGGGTATCAAGGCTGTGCCTATGATTTAAAAAAGAAAGGACCCCCAAATGACCCGTTTAGACCTGAGGACGATTATACTGATGTCTTCTAAATCCTGACAGTTTTCAGTAAAACCCAGTCGTTTTCAAACATTTTCATGTCAAGGACCCCGATATATATTCAAAGATTTGCACCACATTTTCATGGGTTTTTTCAAAAATAGCAGACCTACAAGCTCGTAGCGCGGCACTCGGTGCCGCGCTACGAGCTTGTAGATCTGCTATTTTTAAATAGCTAAATTATAACCTAATCATAAACACCAAAAGGGGTTCTCGCCCAGAATGGGTTAATACTAGACACAAACTGTAGGCCATAGCCACAGTCTGGTTTATAAATTATGGAAAGTAATTGTTTAGATGAGAATTGGGGTGGATTTTGAAACCGTGTCTCTATGGAAGGAGAAAGAAGCACTTGATGGTGATGGTGGATCAATCTGGCAACGCAACTCCATTTTGATACAATTTACAATTTACAATTTAGGCATTTAGCAGACGCTCTTAATCCAGAGCGACTTACATTTAAGCAAGAACAAAGCATGGGAATACATCACATAAAAAGCATTTATCATGAAACATGCGTAAGCTAAGAAAGTAACAGTGGAAT
Organism: Protomyctophum parallelum; assembly: GCF_964188405.1. Taxonomy (NCBI): domain Eukaryota; kingdom Metazoa; phylum Chordata; class Actinopteri; order Myctophiformes; family Myctophidae; genus Protomyctophum; species Protomyctophum parallelum. The sequence goes on along the minus strand of NC_139719.1, from coordinate 19,531,671 downwards.
ATTTATATAGTGAAACTATACATACACTATACATATAAACTATACATCTTTACTACTATGCTATATATGTGTACTATGGCGTGCTATGACTACATACAATACAATTACAGTGCTGTCTACATAACATGCTATAAGTCTGTATCAAATGCTATATAATCCAACAGAAATGCTATCTAAGGGTTTAGGGTAAGTGCTAAGGGCCATGATGGAGTCTGAAAAGGTGGGTTTTCAGGCTACGGCGGAAGATTGGGAGTGATGCTGCAGTTCTGACTGCAATGGGAAGTGCATTCCACAGTTTTGGAGCCAGAAGGGAGAAGAGTTTGGGACGTGTGGAGCGTTGTCCCGGCGTTTTTAGTGAGGGTACTTCCAGCTTCCCTGCGTTGGCTGATCTGAGTGCGCGGGAGGGTTTGTAGGGTTCAATCATACTTGTAAGATATGGGGGAAAAATGAAAAATATGATGACTAGCATATACACACACACACACACGCGCGCGCGGAGGGCACTCAAGGGGTGCATCTACATCTAGGAACCTTTAAAACCCATTCTGTTGCTCATCTATAATGCAAGTGTCAGCAGTGACTGACCACGCCAACCCCCCCCCCCCCCCCCCAACACACACTAACAATACCCACTGTAGTCTCTGTTGAAGGAGGCTTCAGTTCAGTGTGCTGAACCTACTGCACTGGTTCTCATACCTTGTGATCTCAAAGACCCCCCCCCTCCATAACTCAAATGCATACAAATAACAGACACGTTCACATGAGAAAAGGAAAAACACCATGAAACACCCCGACATACAAAACGGAGATATTGCACACATTCCCTTGATAAAGTGCAACTAGTCAATAAAGTGCATTCGGCAATCTCTGATTGAGCATTTTGATTGACAGGGGAACAAATTAGTCTTTAAATCTATTGTACACAAATACAGTGGAGTTCTGTTGACATATTCCATCAAAAATACTCTAGTAAATCCATTGATCGGTCGGGTCGGTCTTAGGCGCATCTCTGCACGTTTGTGAGCTTGTAGATCGGCTATTTAAAAAACGTCTTTCCACCAAATAATGAATAAATGAACAAAAATCAAACATAAATATATATATTTTTTTTATCTGAAAAAGGATAAATAGAAAATAACCCTGAAAACGAACCCTTCTAACCCATTTTGTAACGTCTTCCCAAATTAGGGACGCCGAGGTCAATGTGGTTGAAGAACATTTAAACGTGTTTGACTGTAATAATCTCCAACCTCTAAAACGTTGCTTCTCATATAGCGGGGGTCCGGGGAACCTCCCAGGGGTCTGTGAGGGGGCTTCTGACTTCCTAGCAAAATGTGTTAATAAAGCATCTGTTTAACACATTCAGAACGGGAACCTTTTGGTGTTTCAAGCATTATGTTATACTTTAGCTATTGAAAAATAGCAGATCTACAAGCTCGTAGGTATTTTTGAAAAATGGTGAAAATGTAGTGCAAATCTTTGAATGTATATTCTTTCAGAGCGAACGTTTTTAACTCAAATCTTTGCTTCTGGGATGGGTCCCTGGAACTACATATTTTCAGATGGGGGTCGGCGGCCAAATACAGATAATCTTGGGGGTCTTTGACATGAAATAGTTCGAGAACTAGAACCACTAGTCTAAAACACTGCTACCACAGCAGAGTTGTTTTTGGCAGCAAATTTAGATTTTTTTTGTTTTAGTCATAGTCTCTTGAATAGTTTTATAGTCACATTTTATTCACCTGGAATGTTAGTCTAGTTTTAGTCGACTAAATCGACAGTTGATTTAGTCGAACAAAATGTATTTTGGCGGGCCTTGATGCCGTCGTAATGACAGTTTTTGTTTTTCACTTGTAGATCGTCTATTTTCAGCATGCAACTAATTGTAAAATAACTTATAGTGGATAGTGTCCACTGCGGTCCCTCCCTAACATTTTAGTCTAGTTTGTATTCGTTGACGAAATTGTCAGTATATTTTGTCTTGTTTTAGTCATCATAGCTCAGTTTTTATTTTGTTTCCATTTTCGTTTTCGTCAGCGGGGAAAAAGGTAGTCGACGAACATTCAGTATCCAGTATAATATTCTGTAGTGTACACTAAACTGAACTGAACAGGCAGCCTTATATCCTCCAGGCATCAGAGCAGAGCTGCAGCCTCCTCCTCACGGAGGAGAACACCACAACAGCACTTTAACGCATTCTGGGCGGGAACACCCTGTTGGTGTTTTAACCCATTTAGGCCTGACGTCGAAATGTTAAAAATGTCTTCCAAATCCTGACAAGTTTTCTGAAAAACCTCATGTTTCTATGTCAGTGGTGCTCAATATTTCATGTCAAGGACCCCACAAATGCTATGTAATAGGCCTCCGCCCCCCCCCCCCCCCCCCCCCATCTGAAAATATGTTGTTCCAGGGACCTCCCCAGAAGCAAACATTGTGAAAATGTTCACTCTGTAATAATATATATTCAAAGATTTGAGGCACATTTTCACGACTTTTCAAAAGTCGATATTTTATATAAAGATAAAGATTATAAAGATATACAAGCTCATAGCAAGCTCAAGCTTCAATAGCTAAAGCATAACATAATGTTTAAAACACCAAAGGGGGTTCCCACTTCCCGCCCCCAAAATGTGTTTTAAGCATTATGTCATACTTTAGCTATGAGTGCCGCGCTACGAGCTTGGAGAAGATCTGCTATTTTTAGAAAAATCTTGAAAATGTGGTGCACATCTTACCTTTTTTGGAGCGTTTTTACATATTTTCAGATGCGGGGTCCGCAGTCAAATACAGATCATTCTGGGGGTCCTTGACATGAAAAAGGCTGAGCACCACTGAAAACTTTTAGAAGACATTTTGTAGAATCGAGCTCAGGTCAAAATGGGTTAAAAAGTGCAGCGCACCGTGCAAACTTTCCTCATTACGATTTATTTGGAAGAGCTTCACTTTGTCTCTGAGCTGTTCCGTTGTTGCTGCTGCTGCTGTTGTTGTTTTCTTTTGTCTCCTCTTCTTTGCCTGCAGCTGGCAATACACTGCCTGCATGCTCAGGCACACATACAGTCACACACGCTGAAGTTATAATCAATGCCAAAATGGGTACAAAGTTTCGTAGGGTATTTTTGTGCGGTGTTATTTGTCGCCTCGAGTTGGGCCAGCCGGGGCTTCAGTTCGATGGCCCGCGCAATGCTTGTGTTGCAGCGCGCTAGTAGAGCCCACTGGGATTTGTATTGATTGAAAGCATACACCGAGAAATAAAAAAAACACGGCCTATCTCTGGCGATTACTGTGTTTATTATTCAAGAAGTCAGAACGGCAAATAATGGATTATATATTGCCGGATTCGAATCATTTGTTCGGGGGGCCCACCATGCGTGGGAGTCGTTGACAGGCTTGTCTTTCTGCTTGTGAAGATTATTTTGTTTTGTTTTTATGTTAAGACATTCAGCATTTCTATTGTTGTTGTTGTCGGTCCACTTAACTCAAATGGATGAAAATCCATTTGGTTGTATATGATTAGGCGTTGTCGTTTGCACTCGGTTTAATGAGCACTTAGACACCAGTGGTCGTTAAGAGGGCCCTTCTACAGCTGTGTAGAGTTTCATAACACTCTGCATGGCCGGCAGGACTAAACCTCACCAGTGGTGCAAAATAACTAATTACATTTACTTAAAGGGGCACTTCACCCCTTTTGCAACCAGATCTTATTATTTTAAATGATGTTTGGGAAACAAACACTTTCCTGGGCTTTTTGTGTGGGTAATATATAATATAATATTGTGACGTATTACACATGTGGTTTGTACACAGATTTGTGTATCAAGTTTTATGCAGGTTCCTCAAAATATCTCGGAGTAGGGATTACATTGTTTATAAAAAAGAAATCCACCTGAATGGCCATGCAGAAAACTCACTAGGCAGAAGTTACGGGTCCTTGAGTAAAATGTGTACAAAACGTCATGGCTGTAGTAGGTCAAACGGTACATGGTATATATTAACACACTAGATTGCTATTCGCCTACCAGAATAAGATTATTTTCTTGCCTGTTGGGCATGACCCTCTGCAAAGCTTTGTAGTCTAAAGTCACTGAGCCGTTATGACTGAACTGCGAGAAAATGGCAGAAAGTAAAATAACAAAACTAACAAATACAATAGGGTGCACACAGCTAGCACACAGCTAGGTGTTTTGTCCCCGTAATGGTTTTGGTGAATTCTAAATTGTAAGATGTGTTTTTTTTACCTCTCTTCAAGTAGAAAATCACAAGAATTCACATTGCAATATAATTATTTTTCCTCTGTTCTCAGGAGTTATTTGAGCTCACAGTGCAGGCATAAGCCAAATGATATATGCAATAACCCATCAATGGCACACACACACACACACACACACACACACACACACACACACACACACACACACACACACACACACACACACACACACACACACACACACACACACACACACACACACACACACACACACACACACACACAATTACAATTTTACAATTTACAACAATTTAGGCATTTAGCAGACGCTCTTAATCCAGAGCGACTTACATTAAGCAAGAACAAAAAAGCATGGGAATACATGCATGCAATGCAATTAGTGCTGTCTACATAACAAGTCTGTATCAAATGCTATCTACAGTGGAGGAAATAATTATTTGATCCCCTGCTGATTTTGTAAATTTGCCCTAATTATGCCTAATACAAAGAAATGAGCGGTCTATAATTTTTATGGTACTTTTATGTTAACAGACAGAATATCAACAAAAAAGTCCAGAAAAAAACATTATATAAACGTTATAAATTAAATTCCATTTGATCAGGTGAAATAAGTATTTGATCCCCAAGCACATCATGACTTAATACTTGGTGGAGAAACCCTTGTTGGCAAGCACAGAAGTCAGACGTTTCTTGTAGTTGGTCACCAGGTTTTCACACACCTCAGGAGGAATTTTGGTCCACTCCTTTTTACAGATCCTCTCCAAATCCTGAAGGTTTCGAGGCTGTCGCTTGGCAACTCGAAGCTTCAGCTCCCTCCACAGATTTTCAATGGGATTAAGGTCTGGAGACTGGCTAGGCCACTCTATGACCTTAATGTGCTTCATCTTGAGCCACTCCTTTGTTGCCTTGGCCGTATGTTTTGGGTTGTTGTCATGCTGGAAGACCCATCCACGACCCATCTTCAGTGCTCTGGTTGAGGGAAAAATCTTACCGTACATGGCCCCGTCCATCAACCCCACAACGCGGTGAAGTTGTCCTGTACCCTTAGCAGAGAAACACCCCCAAAGAATAATATTCCCACCTCCATGCTTGACGATGGGGATGGGGTTCTGGGGTTTGTATTCAGCATTCCTCTCCCTCCAAACATGACGAGTCGAGTTGATGCCAAAGAGTTCAATTTTGGTCTCATCTGACCACATTACCTTCTCCCAAGCCTTCTCAGAATCATTTAGGTGTTCATTGGCAAACTTCAGACGGGCCTGTACATGTCTTCTTGCGGGCACTTCAGGATTTCAATCCATTACGGCGTAATGTGTTTCCAATGGTTTTCATCCCCACCGTCAAGCATGGAGGTGGGAATATTATGCTTTGGGGATGTTTCTCTGCTAAGGGTACAGGACAACTTCACCACGTTGTGGGGTTGATGGACAGGGCCATGTACGATAAGATTTTGGACAAGAACCTCCTTCCCTCAACCAGAGCACTGAAGATGGGTCGTGGATGGGTCTTCCAGCATGACAACGACCCAAAACATACGGCCAAGGCAACAAAGGAGTGGCTCAAGATGAAGAACATTAAGGTCATGGAGTGGCCTAGCCAGTCTCCAGACCTTAATCCCATAGAAAATCTGTGGAGGGAGTTGAAGCTTCGAGTTGCCAAGCGACAGCCTCGAAACCTTCAGGATTTGGAGAGGATCTGTAAAAAGGAGTGGACCAAAATTCCTCCTGAGGTGTGTGCAAACCTGGTGACCAACTACAAGAAACGTCTGACTTCTGTGCTTGCCAACAAGGTTTTCTCCACCAAGTATTAAATCATGATGTGCTTGGGGATCAAATACTTATTTCACCTGATCAAATGGAATATAATTTATAACCTTTATATAATGTTTTTTTCTGGACTTTTTTGTTGATATTCTGTCTCTATCTGTTAACATAAAAGTACCATAAAAATTATAGGCCGCTCATTTCTTTGTATTAGGCATAATTAGGGCAAATTTACAAAATCATCAGGGGATCAAATAATTATTTCCTCCACTAAGTCTACAGAAATGCTATCTAAGGGGGTGGGGTAAGTGCTATGGGCCATGATGGAGTCTGAAAAGGTGGGTTTTCAGACTACGGCGGAAGATTGGGAGTGATGCTGCAGTTCTGACTGCAATGGGAAGTGCATTCCACAGTTTTGGAGCCAGAAGGGAGAAGAGTTTGGGACGTGTGGAGCGTTGTCCCGGCGTTTTTAGTGAGGGTACTTCCAGCTTCCCTGCGTTGGCTGATCTGAGTGCGCGGGAGGGTTTGTAGGGTACGATCATACTTGCAAGATATGGGGGAGCCATACCTTTGGTTGCTTTGAATGCCAGCATCAGAGTTTTGTATTCTGTGCGGGCAGCGACCGGGAGCCAGTGGAGGGAGCGGAGCAGGGGGGAGACATGTGAGAACTTTGGCTGGTTGAAGACCAAGCGAGCTGCGGCACACACACACACAGTTAGTTCAGAACCGTCTTCACGTTCTGAAATGCAGAGTTCCCTGGGGGGGGGGGGGGGGGGGGGGAGAGGAGAGGAGAGAGGAGAGGAGGAAAGAAAAATGATATGAAAACATATGTTGAGAGATCCTCGGGTGCTGTCACTGCTGTGTGTGTGTGTGTGTGCTGCTATGAAGTGCAGTGCCATATGAACACACAACAGGAGGTGTGTGTGCGTGGGCTAATGCCAAAGAGGAAGGTGCCCAGATGCCAGCCTGTGCCCTCTGCCATAAATCACTGGGAATCACGCAGGGTTCACCGCTGTTAATGGCAGTGCCATTCCTGAAGAGGAAAACGACTAGAGCTGTGTGGGTATACAACCGACCCCACATTAGAATTCGGTTAATTTACTTGGCCCATGCAGTGCCACATGACGTTGATGCGAGGGCGGAAATTGTATAATTTTAGTTTGATGCGATTTCAACATAATCCATAATTCATTTGGATGTGTTCTCGACATTAAGCATGGCACTCGCAAACCTCACAATGCACTTTGATGTTGTCTTGCACCTTTTCACACACAGAGAGTTGGACATGGCATAACATGGAATAGTACAGAACATGGTAGGGAGACAGGAAAGTCGAGCCTGGTTTATTCCGAAATTAAGGATAAAGGACACAGAGGAAGGACGATAATGCCCCACAGTTCTGGAATTGATCCAAGAACGAAGCCATTATTATATGATTGATGCACTAACCGATGAGGAGCTACTAGTGTGCACCGTTTTAACAATTCAAGTACCTTCAGGATCATACTAGGTGTCCTAAAGATATCACAGAATATTTAACATAATCGATATCCTGCAGCTGCAATCCACAGATAATGCCATATAGCACAGTGTTTCACAAGTGGTGGGCGGTGCAGGGTCAATAGTGTATGTATGCAATTAATGCACCCATAATAGTGATTATTATTAAATAAAGTTTTGCCATAACCATTTATTTTGCCATAAATCAGGTAGCTTTAAGGTACGGCCCTGGTAATGGTAGGAAAAAAGATAATATTAATCGTATTTGGATATTCGGTAATCGGCCAAGAATTTCCCTTTCGGTGCATTAATCTGCCAATCATCATTGGCAGATATTTTTCCATTGGTTAAATAATTATGTATAAGAGCCATAGACGGACGTAACCGCTGCCAACCTGGCGTCGCTATTTTGAGCATGTCATTATAGGATTATAGATGACATTATAAGAGATCATTATGTGAGAACAAAGGGAGTAATACGGCTATAGTCCGGTGCGTCACAGGAGCAGGGGAAGAAGGAGTTGCAGAAGAAGGGATGGACCCTCGGGCAGTTCGGGGACAGTTTAACACGAGGGGAACTGAATAAAAGGCTTAACCCATTCTGACCTGAGATCAGATTAAAAAAATGTCTTCTGAAAAAGACAGTTTTCTGAAAAAGCTATGTTTCTATGTCAGTCGTTCTTCGATTCTTCAAAAATAGCAGACCTACAAGCTCGTAGCGCGCCACTCGGTGGCGCGCTACGAGCTTGTAGATCTGCTTTTTTTCAATAGCTAAAGCATAACGTAATGCTAACACCATAAGGGGTTCCCGCCCAAAATGGGTTTCAAACTGTCGGCGCTGCTCCAGTGTCCATCATTATGATCATCGGTTAATAAGGACAAAACTCCGTGAAATCGTCAGTGTATTGATCCAGCAAAATAGCTGGGATAGGACTTGAGAGTATTCAATGTATGAGACGGGTACTCAGGAAGGGGACAGTTATTGCTTCATGGGGCAGAACGCACCCGTTACCAGTGTTGTTTTTGGCAGCAAATTTAGATTTTAGTTTTAGTCATATCATACGATTTTAGTCCACTAAATCTACAGTTGATTTAGTCGAACAAAATGTATTTTGGCAGGCCTTGATGCCGTCGTAATGACTGTTTTTTTCACTTGCTGAAAATAGCCGATCTACAAGCCCAGAACGCGTCGCAGCGTGGGCTTGTAGATCGGCTAATGTGTTAGCTAATTGTAAAATGACTTGTACTGGATATCTTGTCCCTTCCTATATAACATTTTAGTCTAGTTTTTATTTGTTGACAAAATTGTCAGTATATTTAGTCTTAGTTTTAGTCACCATAGCTTAGTTTTCAATTTAGTTTTCATTTAGTTTTCGTCAGTGGAAAAAGGTAGTCGACGAACATTTTTCGTCTTAGTTTTAGTCGACGAAAACAACACTGCCCGTTACATAGCCTACCATCTTCTACAGTACCATCCGGTCGACAGTACCTTCGCTGCACGCTAGGGCTTGGAGATCGTTTGTATATATAGGACTTATGAAGAAGCAGGCTCCATGTCTGTTCTGTGCATTCAAATGTAATGCGTTGCCTCTTGGAAGTTTGGAACTATATGACTTCTGTCTTTTTCCCCTCTATCTCTGCAAGAGAGGAGCTGTGAAGTATTGTCAATGTATTTTGTGTGATCTGTTTGTATCGCTGTCCTAATTTCCGCAAGGACAAATTAAGTATCTTATCTATCTGTCCCTTCTGAAATCATTATACGATTTTCTAAATTATTTCATGTGAAATGGAAATGCAAGCTTTCGGCCCCGACAGCGTCTCTATTACAAGTACAGTGTAGTCTTTGTGCAAACATACTTGACGGTTTTCTGTAAGATTCTGTATGAATGGATGGTTTGAATGGACGGTTTATTTTGATCCATTCAGTTGGACAATTACAAAACATTATTTTCTTTTTTAAACACGATGGAAAAGGACTAGGCAGAAGCTTATAGCTTATTTATGCCTATCCTTATTACATAAGCACGTAGAACATGTACAGGGTCTACAAAACAATCAACATTTAGAGACTAAACATAAAAAACTAAGAATAAGACGACCACAAGAAAAAAATAACAAACAAAACAGAAAAAAACACTAACATACAAAAGCATAAAGTTCATAATTGGATCCCTAATATTTCACATTAGCATGTTATTCAATTCTACAGCATACCGTATGGTATTTATCCAATATCGCCTATAAGTACTGTACTGTACGCCTGTATGTACTGTAATTAGATACATCATAAAGGAGCCTCGCAGCATGTCAAGTAATGTAAAAATGCCACCCTGGGCCACTTCAGTCAGTTTAAAGATTCATGGCTGGGACTTTTTCTGGGTGTCCAGAGACCAGCCTGGGCCCGGTCCCACTGCAAAGACAACGAACTGTAATCACACAATGATTAACTGGCCATTAACTTCACCGGACAGCCAATCAACCTGATTAATTGCAAACCTGCTTGCTTCCAGACAGACTGCAACTGATGATACACCGGCACGCCTTAACCCATTTAGACCTGAGGCCGATAATACAAATGCCTTCTAAATCAGTATAGTTCTCGAGCTTTTTCGTGCCAGGCGAGGACCTCCAGAAGAGAAGATTTGTGTTAGAATAAAGGTGCACACTTTGTAAAGCCCTCCATTGGGTCTGGCGGCCTTCACACGACAGACAGTGGACCTGGCTCATTTGAAGTCTGTATGTGCAGCATGTACACAATTGCTAAATCAATGACGCTTTTTTTTAATCACAACAAAGCAAAGGGCTGAAATTGAGAGAGACAGGCAGACAAGAGCGCACAGTAAAAAGAAGGTGTGTGTGTGTGTGTGTGTGTGTGTGTGTGTGTGTGTGTGTGTGTGTGTGTGTGTGTGTGTGTGTGTGTGTGTGTGTGTGTGTGTGTGTGCCTTTCCAGCAGACTCATTATCGACTCATAACTTTGTTTGTGATGTGAGTTCTTAGCCTCAAACCATGTCCTCCTGTTTAATATATAAAGCCTGCAGCATTCAGGTGTGTCGCCCGATAAGGTAAAGTTTATTTATAGCTCCTTTCAGAACAAGTGGTACAAGGCTGCAGAAAAAACCTGGACAAGGAATAGACCTTGTTGGTTGAAACATGTTGGCAGTTGCCTTTTTAATTCAGTAAAGGCTTTCCTCGGTTTTTAACTTTGAGTGCCCGGATCCTCTCTTTTTTTATCCATGTCTTGATCCCGTTTTTTTAATCATTATCACATTTTGCTATCTCCGTTGAGCACCTGGTTTAGTTCCTCTTTTTTCTCTACACGGAAATATTATCCGTGAATTGTGAAGTAAAATGTCATGATGGTGACGCATGCACTCATTGGCCACTTCCCCTTCTCGCGCTCATGCGACCATACCCTAAAGCAGTCACACCTGGCCCGAGTCAAACTAATTAACCTCTTAGCTGGGTGCGACAAGCCGACAACAACACACCTGTTGTGCATCGGTGAGCAGCACGAGATAAATCAGCCGTCATTCCCCACACACTCGCACACACAGAGAGTGACAGTTTTTTTATCTTATCTCTTCTGACTTATTTCCATGTGGCTGCAGTCTGTGTGTCCATATTATTACAGGTTACAACAACTGAGGCATTCCGAGCCTCGTTTGTACCCAAAGCATTGCAGCGTGCGCGACAATGACAACTTTGATCCAGCACTCGCTGTGGTCTGTCCTATAGAGAAGGGTCACATAATAGTACATTTGATAGAGAACTTAGGGGTACTACGAGGGCTGTGAGTCTTTGGGGTGTCCCACGATTCGATTCCGATTCTTGGGGTCACGATTCGATTCAACTCTATTCTCAATCCAAAAACGATTTTGAATCAATTCTAAAGCATTTTTTTCCCCCAATACTACAATACAATACAGCTGTGCTGAGCTGAAGTGACTACAACACAATACAGCTGTGCTGAACTGAAGTGACTAGTACTGACTACGGTATATCTTGAAAATGACTGAAGACATGATGTTTACTGTGATCAGGGTACGCTTACATTTCATATCACAAACGCCATGTAGTGAAAACTGTAACTGTAAGCAGAAAAGAGAAAAAAAAGGATTTTTGAATTTTGAATCATTCATAACGGCTATTATTATATTATATTATCATTTATATTATCATTTTACACCCCTATAGGTACTACTGTATACACCTCAGCTCTTAATGAGGAAACTTATATTGGCTATATACTGTAGTATAATATGCTGCCTATAAGCAGAGAGGTTTTGTCCAAATAAGGTTGTCGCAAATGCAAGCAAAGTTTCTGTCCCCTGAGCTTGAATTTGCAGTAAATTCCGAAATTTAGCAACATCAAACAATGGAGGGTGTGCGCACGCATAAAGTGAATGGCAGATCGAGTGGCAAAGTGAGTGACAAAGTTAATTTAATGTTGTTTAAAGTCATTTAATGCAATCAAATAGGACTTTTTCTGTTTGGAGGCCAGAAAGTAGTTTTTTTTGCCACTCAGTTGGCGTTCCAGCATAGCTTCCGTGTATGATGATGATGATTGAAATTATTTATTTGGAATACCCCTTGAGATACAATATCTCGTTTTCGAGAGGGTCCACACGTATACAGTCAATACAAGGTAATCAAAAAAAAGGAAAAGAAAAGAAAAACAAAACACAAAACAAAACAAACGGTTCCAAAACAACACAAAACAGGGTATTGCACTAGACAAGCAGAGTAGCAACAAGATGGATCATATGCTCCGTCAAATATCATTGTCACTACCATACAGGTCAGCATTAAGATACAGTTAATTTGGTTGATGTCACGCGCGTATAACCCTCAAGTTCTGGGAGAAGATTTATTTTTGTGGTTGGTGGGAAGTCAACGAGGATGTCATTATTGCCCCAATCTGGTTTATCTGTCTGACTCTCACATTAATCATCTTCAGCTGTGTCATGCACACAGCTGAAGAACAGCCCTGAGGGAGAGTCACAAAGTCAATCGCCTTGTCAATCACAGGAACCGGTATTACCGGCATGGCCACGTCCATGTTGCTCAAACACAGCTTTTAGATCTCTCCCTTACTGCCATTGATGTGGTGTGTGTTTAGTGTGTGAATGAATGGGGGTGATTAGCAGTAGCATGAGTCGTTTTCCAGACAAAAACGTGAATTAAATCTTCTTCTCTGGATTCATATCCATATAGGAAAGGACTGCCTCACTCACTCTGCTCTGACTTACTTTAAAAGCCATTTAAGACCTGGCTGATTTAGAAGACATTTTTGGTAGAATCTGAGAAGTAACTTTCTACAGAAAGTTACTTTTCGGACTTACTTTAATCCATTCTGGGCGGGAACCCCTTTTGGTGTTTCTAGCATTATGTTATACTTTAGCTATTGAAAAATATCAGATCTACAAGCTCATAGCGCAGCACAGAGTGCCGTGCTATGAACTTGTAGGTCTGCTAGGTCTGCAAATCTTTGAATATTCTTTCAGACTTTCACTTTTTAACTCAAATCTTTGCTTCTGGGGAGGTCCCTGGAACAACATATTTTCAGATGGGGGTCGGCGGCATATTACATATATTTTTTGGGGTCCTTGACATGAAATATTGAGAACCACTGATATAGAAACATGAGGTTTTTCAGAAGAAAATACATTTAAAAATGGGCTAAGCCATTAAGACCTGTGATTTAGAAGACATTTAGTAGAATCTGAAAAGTAACTTTCCACAGAAAGGAAAACTAACGTGTTCTAACAAAGGTTTAGTGTCACTGCTGCTCGTCTGTCTTTGTACCGCAGGACCCTGAATTTGGCATCTACGATGGAGACGGAATCCTATACGTACAAAACAAACAAAAAAACTATTTTGCATAGCACTCTTTAGAACAGCATTTGCATATCTCTTTTGTAAACGCAGTATTTGCCTCCAACCTGATTCTTGAAGGTAAGACGAGCCAGCTAAGGTGACAAAAAAGCAACAAATCATGGCTATTCTTATAAGTCTCAAACGTTGCATTCACTTGGAATTCCATTAGCAAAACGGGGATGCATGGACAAACCCATACTGCCGCCAACGGACCGCACAGACGGGTTAGAAAACAAGTGTTGTTTTTGGCAGCAAATTTTGATTTTAGTTTTATGTCATAGTCGTCTCTGTGTCTTAGTCTGTGTTTTAGTCATCGTAGTTTAGTTTTCATTTAGTTTTCATCAGTGAAAAAAAGGTATAGTCTTAGTTTTTTACTTAGTTGTAGTCGACGAAAACAACACTGGGTAGAAAACATAAAAAACCCCAACTGTGTTAACATTAAACATGTGACATCTTCATGTAGAGAGCCAGCATGGGCTTCTCTGTTCCCCCCCCACCCCCCTATCCATGCATGCATGCATGAACATGTCTGTCAGGTTGTCAAACTGTGTGCGGCGCACAAGCTACATGACATTTCTTGGACCCTTGTTGACAGTCGAAGCTTTACACGGGGGCGGGGGAGTTGGCCTCTGAATCTTTAGTGTAATCGTCAAGATCGCAGCCATGCCCTGCTCAGTCAACGTCGTGTCGCAAATGCCAGCGTCTCTGGCCACACTACGTTGGGGGAAGAGGCCTGGCGGCCTCCGTAGGTGGTTCGGTTACACAAAGGGCAGGTGGTAATTATAATTACGTCCGGGCAGCAGTCTGCTCGGACTCACTTCTTCACAGGTGATTTGACGTGGCCGACTCCAGTACGTACTGTAGGCTGTTTGCTCAGCAGGGTCCAGGCTCACGGGCTCTATTTTCCTCCATGCTAAACCCCTTATCCCCTAGAGGGGAGGAGAGGAGAGGAGAGGAGAGGAGCTCACGGGCTCTATTTTCCTCCATGCTAAACCCCTTATCCCCTAAACTACTTTTTGAAAAAAACATTTTTGAATACCGTAGTTCAAATATCAAATCTACATCGACACATTGTAGATTGGCTATTTGAACTACTCAAATAAGGGCAAGGGATAAGGGGTTCAGCGCATGGATGAAAACAACAGCCCCATGGTACACACATCTCCATCTCCAGTCCACAAATCAGAGAGACAGATGGAGTTCAGCTTGGTGAAGTCGTAACGTGAGCGGCAGCAGCAGCAGGTCTCTGAGGTCGGAGAACCAAAGCCTCTGAAAAGAGATCAATACACATCTTCTGCTTCAGAACTCTGACCAAAGGATCGGTTCACACAGTGTGGTGGAACGTATAGCCAAGTGCGTACATTTACTCAAATACTTAGTGTACTGTATTTGAGTTCACTTGAGTATTAACATTATTTGATACGTTGTACTCACTCTACACCAGTGGTTCCCAAAGTGGGGTGGGTCCTTGAGGGAGTTCCAGGAGGGTCCCCAGCTAAATGATAGTTTGGAACCAAATGGACCCTTATGCCACATAAGGGTCTGAGTCTGTAACTCAGAGAGTGTAAAAATGGAACATTTGTAGGTTCCATTTGTACGCTCTCAGAGTTACATTGACATTGATTTTACAATATAAATTGGGGGTCCCAGAGATAGAAATGACATTAAATGGGGGTCTGTAGACTGATGTGCATGTCAAACCTGGGGGTCGTTGAAATTAAACGTGTTGAGGATCACTGCGAGGGCCGTCAAAATCTTCTCTTATGGGGGTCCCTATGGCATACATTTTTTCAAATGGGGGTCCGCGGGCTCATCAGTGTCTATTTGGGGGTCCTTGACATGAAAAAGGTTGAGCACGTACAACCTTTTTTGGTTTTTCAGAAAACCTTTAGGATTTAGAAGACTTTTTTTGTTGTTGTAGAATCTGCCCCTCGGGTCTAAAATGGGTTAAGTATGCATGCAGCTTTGTGGATCAACATAGTGCATACTTTCCATGTCGCCTGTCGTTGGCTCTCTGCACAAGCCATTCTCTGCTGTCAACACAACACATCATTTCCCTACGCTGCAGTTTGCCATTACACCTGAACCACGTACACTATGCGAGTATGCGCCCTAGCATCCCTATTCTGGGCATGTTCTAATAGGCCAGCGTTCTGTGAAAAAGAGACAACCATTGGGTGAGCGGGGGTGTGAATTTGCAAGAGCGTTTTATTCAAGGCTGACTTTGACAGCGGTGTCGTTCGGTGTGCTTGATTTGAGGGCACTTTTATTGTGCTGCAAAACCCTCATGTTTCCCAGCTTTTATCAGGAGCCTCCCTCCTCCATTATTCCTGCTTGAACAGCAAACAGCAAAACGGTCTTAAAAAAAAAACCTTTTAAAATTACATGAAGCCATAATGGATTGCCATGGAGTTATTATGCAGTATTCTGCTATGCTTAGGTCTTACTCTGAGCCTTGGGGGGGGGGGGGGGGGGGGAAGAAAAGTTGGGTGGGAAATTATTTTAATTTACTACCCATTATGGGAACAAACCCCCGCCCACAAAAAAAGAAAAGATGGTAAGCCTGACGACGAACCCAGCTGACTCACATCTGTCACCTAAATTGACGTGGTTTTGCTGTGTGTGCTACTGTACCTCCAGGATATGTCTGGAGAAATGTGTTGCCGTCTGGCAGTGTTGATTTCGTCGACTGATACTATGACGAGAAATGTCTGTCGACTCCCCTTTTCTCACTGACTAAAACTAAATGGAAACTATGAGCTATGGCCATAACCGTGATGAAGGTCAGATGTGACGAGGTCAGCACATTTTGGGCACATTTTGGCAAGTGGCTATGGCCGAATTTAGGCCAAGGAGTGTTTTTCATGCAATACTAATGCCTTGGAATGGATTCAGAACCATGAAAGCCCCCTAGTTTGACGTGTCACAATTGTCACATGCTACTTAAAGCATGATGACATGTGAGAAATGTAGCCTTATATTGGTTGTCTATGGTGTGGTATACACGAACTTTTTTTTTTTTCGTGATGTTTGCACGTATAACAGAGACAAAATGATGCTTGTGGTTTGTGATATGATTGTATATATCCGTGAAGACAGACTGCACACTTAAAGGAGAAATCCATGCTAGAAGGCTTTCTTACCTTTATTTGTAGTTGTTACGTCCCCACCAAAGAGGTCCAGGTGTTATTTTGTTCAAAACCTCCTTATTGGCTATTTCCCCTACCGTAAGCCCCAAATGAATTGAATTGAATTCAATGGGAATCTAATGGGGCTATGGGGTGTTGTGCTAATTCGCTTATTTCCATCGCTCAAAATGATCTTTGGCCCAGGCCGTAGCGTAACGGTCTGGGCACCGGACTGGTGATCCAGTCGCGGTGTGCCGCGGGTTCGACTCCCGGACCCGACACGGCCTTTACCGCATGTCATCCCCCCATCTCTCTCCCGTTTCCTGTCAGCCTACTATCTGTCCCTTAAAAAATCAATAAAAGGCGTAAGCCGCAAAAAAATATCTTAAAAAAAAATAAAAAATGATCTTTTTGTATATATCCTCTCTTCATAATGTAAATAACATCCCAAGGGGCACACTTTACTACTTATTTCGATGGAAATAAGTGATTCAATTCAATGCAATTCATTGAGGGCTTATGGTAGAAATAGCCAATAAGGAGTTTTTGCACAAAAAAACACCTGGACCTCTTTGGTGGGGATGTAACAACTACAAAGAAAGGTAAGAAAGCCTTATAGCATGGAATTCTCCTTTAAATATTTTGAACAATATACTCTTGACATAGTTTACGCATTGAGAAGGCAGTTAGCTAATTTTAACAGTTTTTGCGTGTTTCTTTTTTTTGGCAACAGAAAAGTTGCCAAAACACGGCTGCATGCTTTTCCCACAGCGCGCCTGGCTGACACCAGATCACCTTTTGGCTGTCATATCATGTGACACCAATTAGAGAGGAATTCCTCTGGGAAATGACAGCCCTGCACCACCTGGTGCCAAAGCAGCCCCTGTATACATTTGACTGGTTATACAGAGACGCAAAAAGAAACCATGTCGTGTACATGTACAGTAAGCGCGGAAAACAAGGACTGTGTCTCTGATTTAGATTGGTCCCCACCACTCCATGGTGTCAGGTGTGTGTGGGCCGCTACCACATCCTTTGTTATTATTTTTTTATTATTTTTGCAATCGTCGGCAACAAGCCTTAATGATGGAAGCTGACCTAAACACATTACTTTGCATTAGCAGTAGCCTACATAGACTCGGCTTACTTTTATGAAAGTGCTTGCCAAGCGTCTCTCTCCGCAAATGATGACATATTTTTTACAACGTCCCCCCCCCGTCCCGTACTCCCCGCCATTCTCCAACTCATTCCTGTCAGTATTTCATGAGCCTACACTTTGCATAGCTATACAGGTAAGCTGAGACCAACCTCTGTGGTCCCTGAAAAGTAAAAGATTGTTGTTTTGTTTTCAGGAGTCCCCCCAGGCTCCTATACTATAGCTCCCTTCATTATTTCCCCCCGCTACACAAAACCTCCAAAAAAGGGAAAATAGCCACGTCGCAGTGAGCTTGTAGATCGGCTATTTTCCCTGAATGTCGGCACCAGAAAGTAAGAGTGTGTTGTTGTGTCTGCGTGTGCCTGTGCGTGTGTGTGTGCGTGCGCATCTCTCTCGGCAGCTATTCTTGCATGACATTGGGCCAATCAACCTCATATTTCATGCACCTGCTGCTAGCAGACCAAAGGACCTTGATTCCTGACTATTTATCAAATGGGTCAACAACAGCAGCAACCGTTTTTTTGTGAATGAATAATCGCGGAACAATCCCTTGGGGCTTGTGGGATACAGTCCCGTGACCGTGAGGGATTATTATAATGGATTGGAACTCTACAGTAGCAAAGTGGGTGCCCGTCCATCCCGCTCATGGGATCCACACTGAAATGAATGTGTACTGTATTTGAGGCAGACGGTATACAGTAGATCATACATGAGCAACCATCACTCAGCCCATTTTGGGGCGGGAACCCCTTTTGGTGTTTTAAAGTTAGTATGTTATACTATTGGAGAAATAGCAGATCTACAAGCTCATAGTGACGCGCTACGAGCTTGTAGGTCTGCTATTTTAGAAAAATCGTGAAAATGTGCCTCAAATCTTTGAATATATATTATTACAAAGTGAACATTTTAACTGAAGTCTTTGCTTCTGGGGAGGTCCCTAGAACAGCATATTTTCAGATGGGGGTCGGCGGCATATTACATATCATTTTTGGGGTCCTTGACATGAAATATTGAGCACCACTAATACAGAAACAAAGTTTTTCAGAAAACTGTTGGGTTAATGCGGCCCACAGGTTAATATCAGAATACTCATATATTATTGATTTCAATTGTTACAATTCCAAACATGCAAACATGACCCACTTTAATTACTTCAGTCTATAGGTAGCTTAATGACTTTTTGTATTTGTATTTGGTTTGTAAAGTTAACATAACTATAACTACATGCATTTGCGGGTGGTTGTGGCTCAGAAGGTGGAGCAGGTCGTCCAATGATCCCTGGGTCGGTGGTTCGAATTCCGGCTCCTCCTGTCCACATGTCGAAGTGTCCTTGGGCAAGACACTGAACCCCACATTGCCTCCAATGAGTCGGTCGGTGTGAGCTCGCCACCATTGGTGTGTGAATGTGGGAAGTGAGGACGCTGGCGTCGACTGTTCACCGCTTCACCTCCCAATGTACAGTATGCATGAATGAACCGTTGTAAAGCGCTTTGAGCACTTGGAAAAGCGCTATAAAAATGCAATTCATTATTATTATTATTAGAAATTAAATAAAAAGGTTACTTTTGAGGATTCCAATAAAAAAATGGAAAAACATAATTCAGGATTTCAATTCAAATATAGCAAAACAGAAATAGCTGATCTACAAGCTCAAGGCGCGTGTGGAACTACAGTGGCCCTCTCCACCTTCAAAGGTGCCCACCCCTGCAGGCCTGCAGTAGATTATTTACAACTGGCAATAATCACATTCTGCACTACTGTACTTTTACGTCCGTACATGGAAATGTCACTGAATACAATTCTATTATTATTAGGATTTAGGTCTTCAGGGCATACATGGTGGAGATTTTAAATGTAAGTCTGGTGTAGTTAATTTATGCTCAACAAGAAACACAAATAGTTTTTGTGGGGAAAGGCAACCAATTAACCCCAACGAGCAGCAGAAACACAAACATAGGTTTGTTTGAAAATCACCAGTTACCCCCCCCCCACAAATGCGTATATACTAGGAACAAATAGTACATTATATTACCAAATGTTTCTCTGTTTTCCCATGATCCCCGGAAATGTGTTGCCGCTTTAAGGGTCACGTCCTAACGGGGATCATATGAGGACACAAACGATAACCACATTCGACCCCGACGTTCCTATTTCGGGCAAGTCATCATAGGTGAAAATTGTCAAAAATGGTGAAGGAATGGCAATTCTGAGGATTAGGGAGAGAGAGACAAATTTAGCCACGCAATATATAACCCCGTGCTCAGTGCTGGGTGCTGGAACACACTCATGAACACATCGCCATGCAACACGATGCCAGTGCAATAACTGTGGCCAAGCTGCTAACGTTTTCAGCTGTGTGTGTGTGTGTGTGTGTGTGTGTGTGTGTGCGTGTGTGCGTGTGTGTGTGCGTGTGTGTGTGTGTGTGTGTATTGTGTATATACAAATTCTGGTCCGTTTACAGTGTGTACACTGTATAGTGTAACGCAGCTGCAGCAGTTAGCTGGCTCAGAAACAGCTGCAGTACAGCTGTGGCACGTGGGCCCCCCTGGGGGTGTGTGTGTGTGTGTGTGGAGGAGCTCGATGATCAGTACTGTATGGGTCACTTTAAACCAAGTGGGACTGTATGGGATCCCTAGAGGGATCTGTAGGTTATGTGAGTGTGAGGGGGAGCCTCCATCTTCAGTTCACCTGATGAAGAGGTTATTTGAGTTGCTCAGTGGACTTTTCCCCCTGAGAACCTATACGTTTGTGTGTCAGAAACGCAAAGAAAGAGAGATATTCTTAATCGTCGTGCAACATGCAGTCAAATCCAGAGTGATTAATTGAACTCGATGAGAACCTGAGACCATGGCAGTGTTTCTGAAAAACCTGTTTCTTTATCAGTAATTCCCAAAGTATTTCATGTCAAGGACCCAAAGAATGTTATGTAATTGGCTGCCGACCCCCATCTGAAAATATGTTCTTCCAGGGACCCCCCCCCCCCAGAAGCAAAGATTTGAGTTAAAAAACATTTGCTGGGGGATCACAAGCTCGTACACACACACACACACACACACACACACACACACACACACAATTGTAAAATTACTTTGGATCTCTTGACCACTAGTCCCTTCCTAACATTTTAGACTAGTTTCCATCTGTTGACGAAATTGACAATACATTTTAGCATTTAGTCATAATAGCTTAGTTTTCATTTAGTTTTCGTCAGTGAAAAAAGGTAGTCGACGAACATTTTTCGTCTTAGTTTTAGTCGACGAAAACAACACTGGTGTAAAAGATCCCAAAACTGGACTCACAGGTTCCATTTTTTTGGTATTGGTGAGGACTCGATACAAGTGTGTATGTGTGTGTGTGTGTGTGTGTGTGTAGACATTTGTCAGAAAGACAGAACAGAGAAAGGTTGTGACCTTTAGTTTGACATTTATAGCCACGTAAATACTCTTCTCACAGACACACACACGCACGTAGACAAACACAGCAATAACATGCACACACACACACACACACACACACGGTGAAAATGGTGCATATTTAGTTGCCTGTCTGTCTCATACTGTATAATAAGAGGTACTAACAGGGAACTCATGTCTGTTGGCTGTCAGCTGTACGTTGTCAGACGACGCTGATGTGGAAGCTCGCCCATTATTATACACTAGCCCTTACCCGTTGTGAGATATTGCCCCCCCCCCCCTTGAGGTTCCTGGAGGTACTGCTCCCTGGGTGCGTTTTCGCATTTTTAATTCACTAATAAATTCATTATGAATTTATAATTTGTTAAATTGGAAAAAGGTCTTCGTTAAGACCTCCGTATTATTATGGTCAATGCCTGTGTGAAAAGTGGGAGTGATTGGTGTAGGCGTTGAGGAGATACGGCGGTGTTTCTGACACACACACACACACACACACACACAGACAGACAGACATTGACTGAATTATAGTATGATGATGATGATGTTCATATAAACATGCATCTCGGCCTGGGCCGTGGCTCAGCGGTCCAGGCACCTTGGCTGGTAATCCAGTCTGGCAGAGTGCCGCGGGTTCGACTCCCGATCCCGACGGCCTTTACTGCATGTCATCCCCCCCACCCCCCATCTCTCTCCCCATTTCCTGTCAGCCTACTTGTCTGTCCCTCCATACAAAAAAATAAAATAAAGGCTAAAGCCAAAAAAAAAAAAAAAAAACATGCATCTCAATGGGTGAGAAGACAGCTTGCCATCCCAGAGTGGAGCGGGTGGGGCTTTATAGCAGTGGTTCCCAAAGTGGGGTCCAGGGACCCCCAGGGGTCCTTGAGGGAGTTCCAGGTGGTACCCAGCTAAATGATAGTTTGGAACCAAATGGACCCCAACGGGTCCATTCGGTTCGATGTGTACATACTCTCAGAGTTAAATATACATTGGGGGTCCCAGAGATAGAAATGCCATTAAATGGGGGTCTATAGACTAATATGCATGTAAAACTGGGGGTCCTTGAAATTAAATGGGTTGAGAATCACTGCTAGAGCCGTAAAATCTTCTCTCATGGGGGTCCCTGGAGTGGGGGGGGGGGGGGGGGAGGGGGGGGGGGGTCCGTGGGCTAATTAGTGTCCATTTGGGGGTCCTTGACATGAAAAAGTTTGGGAACCACTGGCTTTACAGTGAAGGGCTAATTTTCAGGTCCTCAACAAGAGAAATGTGACGATGAAGATGATGTCCTAAACTGCTCATGTCCTCATAAGTATAGTAGTACCGGTGTGCCTGTCTGTGGGAGTCGGTGTGTGTGTAAGTGTATCGATGTTTGTGTATAACCGGCACTTTGGAACTGGGATCATTTTTGAGAAGGAATAGAGACCCAGAGGAAACCCTGAGGCGAAATGGACATAGTGGCCGAATTTGGTATTGCAGCGTGGGCCCAAACACATGTACGCGCTGGTCCGTTGACTATCATTGTGCACGTTCACGACAGACGCACGCTCGTGCGCGTTCAACGGCAGTGCGTTCATGTGTTTGGGCCCAATCACTATTGCAATCCATCCCAGAATGCACTCTGTTCCTATACCCGGCGCTTTTGAGCAACTTAATGCAAGTGGATGGAAGGAGAACTCGGATGCCATCTCTATTCATATATACTCTAAGGTTGTACCCTCCGGTGACAATATCAGGATTCAGACAGCATGTTGTTCTCTCTGTTCTGTGTTTTCACAGGAAAAGCCTCTGTGTTAAAACCCATTTTGGGTATATGCATATGCTATGCTTTAGCTATTGAAAAATAGCAGATCTACAAGCTCGTAGTGCGCCACTTGGTGGCGCGTTACGAGCTTGTAGGTCTCCTCTGAGCTAAATTAACACCACTGATTTTTACTGTGTGTACAATGCTGCCTCTGTGCTTTTTTTTTTTTTTTTTTTTTTTCGAAGTTAATCTCTTTCAAAGGACAGGAATTTCTGTGTGCAGGGATTTTTTTTGTAACACCAATTGTGTCTGCTGTGTCTGGTATGAGTTCGAGTGTGTGTGTGTGTGTGTGTGTGTGTGTGTGTGTGTGTGTGCGTATAGCAGTGTCTGCGTACGCGTTTGAAATTCCATCAACTCGACGGCCATTCCCCTACTCAACCGGAGTTTTGTTTGTGGTGACAAAAGAGTGGGTGGCATTTGGTAACAATAAGGCCAATTGATGCGGTGGGACGGACGTTGTCCCCTATGGCCCAGGAATGTGTCCCCTAGGAACGAGGCACACTGGGCAATTCAGAGCATGGGGGCCCCTGTAGGAAAATAAAAGCCATTCTGACATGGCATAGCAGGTGACGGCATTGTTTGAGCCATTCATTAGGTCATTGTTCTCACAATTACACTATAGGACTGGTGGTGACATGAGCCACATAGACACAGGCCTATAGTCATCTGACCCCTCTGTTGCACAGTGCAATCACCAGTGCTCATTTTAGCTCTGAGAATGTGCAAATGGCACCGAATGCTTGGGTTTATACCGGTGGATTTCAAATGGGTGCTAGGTGATAGAAAGTGGAACATTGTATTGTTTTACTGTTATGTTAAACGTTATCTGTAAGGTGTTAAATCAAATGACAAAACAAAAAAACTTGACTAGCACTAGCGGTGAATAGAAAGCAATGCCTACTGTTTTTTTTAGGTGGACTGAACTCATATGGCCACAATTATATGGCCCTTATTTGTAATGTTCAGTTTTTTTTAAATGGGTTATATCGTTCATTTAGTCGTAGCATCATAACATCTCTGTCGGGTGGAAACCTCATACAGTGTGTCCAAATAAAGAATCTACGGTAGTAAGACAATGTACTTTTGATATTGTATGACAATATGGAGATAATAGGTAACAGCAGCGATATGATGGCTATGGCCATATTTTGCAGATTTTCTTTTTGCAAAAACTTGTGGTCAGGTACATGGGGATAATTGAATTCTTAATACAGAAGGAGATCATATCGACATCGGTAATATCGGTTATCGGCCATAACGGCAATTAATTATATCGCATATCGATATCGGCCAAGATGTCTCATTGGCACATCCCCATCTAAAACATAACCTCTGTTAACCTCCTTCACTTTCCTCTCCTGCCCTCTTATACAAGTTGCAAGCTGTGTATAATGTGTGTATTTAGAACCAGGATATCCTCCCAAAATGACCACGGAATCACAAATGAAGTAGTAGATTAGAAGTGCACGTCGACGTGGTTATGTGGTGGGTGAAAGTAAGCTATGGATGAGGTAAAGGGCTATCTTTATGCATAGTTTAGTAATGAGAGCTGAACACTTACACACAGGTGTTTTGTGTTCCTGTTTTAACCCATTTTGGTGTTGGCATCATGTCGTGCTTTAGCTATTGAAAAATAGCAGATCTACAAGCTCATAGCGCGCCACCGAGTGGCGCGCTACGAGCTTGTAGGTCTGTTATTTTTGAGAAATCGAAGAGCGACTGACATAGAAGACATTTTTTTTAATCTGATCTCCGGTCAGAATGGGTTAAGTGGCTGATTGCATATATAGCTCTTATCAGGGCTGTTGTGTGTGTGTGTGTGTGTGTGTGTGTGTGTGTGTGTGTGTGTGTGTGTGTGTGTGTGTGTGTGTGTGTGTGTGTGTGTGTGTGTGTGTGAACACGGCACACAGTGAACGGCTGTGTCTGGCGCCTCGGTTCGTGGCAGATGTGATGTGGGCATCATCTTCTTCGCGTGCGTTTTCATCGCACGTCATGCCGACCAAACGATCGATTGCGTTGCTGTGGCTTCGAGCAATGGAACTTAACGATGGTGTGCTGTGAGTTACCCTTTCAGCATGTGTCACAAATTTCACAATGAATACTCGCCATTCAACATTGTAAAACCTCTCTCAAGACCAGAGGCCCATTCTACAAATGCCTTCTGAATCAGTAGTTCTCGCACTTTAACTCTTTTCTTTTGCCAAGTACGTAATTACCCCCCCGCCTATGGGACGTTATATGCCATCTACAGATATTTTCGTACCCAGCCCCCTCCTCCCAAATACACACAAATACACCGTATATGAAGCGGTTGAGCTGGAAATCATTGGTCCGGTTGCTAGGCAACGTCTCCAGCACCAGGGTCTTTGCACACTTATACCTCCAGTCAAAGTAGGATTTTCAAAGCCTCATAAATCGGCAAACAAAATATGAGCGCTGACTCCTTCTTGGTGATCGGCATCCATCCAAAATCGCCCTGGCAGGGTTTACCTACACTCTGCTGCCACCTAGCGTGGCACAGGAAGAATGAAAGATTATTTTCAAAAATGTTCAAAAATAGCTGATAATAGGGCCTGTGCCGTGGCTCAGCGGTCCAGGCACCTTGGCTGGTAATCCAGTCTGGCAGTGTGCCGCGGGTTCGACTACCGATCCCGACGGCCTTTACTGCATGTCACCCCCCCACATCTCTCTCCCCATTTCCTGTCAGCCTACTCAGACAGTATTTTATAAAATAAAAAGGCAAAAGCCACAAATAAATAAAATAAATAGCTGATAATAGTAAAATGACACAAATGCTTTCCCGGTTTTAATTGGTGAAAAAAAACGTATGCTATATGCCTTTTTTGTTAGTATTATAAATCATTACAATCTTGTGTTTTGCCAATAATTATTTGATTGCTCACTTCTTGCATAATGTTCCCACGGCCCACATGGTTGATAACCGCTGGGATTTAGCACAACTAACACAGCTGTGTGGGTTTATTGTACCTTGTGTTCGGGGCCCTCTTCACAATCTGCTCGGTCAATTTTTACCTGCTATTAAAGAGAAAAATGAGGAGCTGCAAATTGCAGCATTATTCTCTCGGATGCAAAGGAGCATAATGAAGAATTGAGATCCTCCCGAGTCCCTCCGCGCTGAATCATACCCTCTCATTACCCGTCCATGTCAAAGCGCTGACGGATAAAACACAATGAGAGTATAGCTTAGCACATGGTCATTAAATCCCCTCACCGCCGTTATTGTCAAAAAGATCCGTTGCTGCAAAATGAGTCATTCGGTGACGACAAAAGCCGGATGGCGTTTCGGCAGGACGTACACAGCAAAGTGAGTTGAACTCTGAGAAAGGGGTCAAATGGAAAGTGTTGCACGTATAAAACGATCGACAGTGATGTAACTGGAATGCATCATGTATTTTTTGATTTGAATTATCTAATCAAAATGATCTGTATTTGATATTGTCGAAAACCTTTCATCTCCATATTTTAACTTTATGTGTTTTGCGTAAGTTAAAGGACCACTTCACCACTTTTCAACCTATCTTCATATAATGGGTCCTCACTAATAATCATGAACAAATGGCGCAATTTTTTTCTACTCGGTCTGTGTCTCATAGGAGGGCAGTGGGCAGTTCAGAAACCATCTTCCAATGACATCATCGATGGGGAATACAAGCTAATAGAAACTGCAGGCTTTCTAGTCCTGAAAAGTTGCAATGCGAAAATGGAAGCCATCGTTCTCACGATAATGAAAATCTAAACATTTGTGTAAAAAAAATCTTGTTTAAAAAATAATCTGCCTAATGATGTCACTGGAAGACGGTTTCTAAACTGCCCACAGCCCTCCTATGAGACACAGACTGAGTAGAAAAAATGGTGCCATTTTATCATGATTATTAGTGAGGACCTATTATATGAAGATACGTTGAAAAGTGGTGAAGTGGTCCTTTAAACACAGGCATTCTTTTTAGGTTAGTTTTGAGTTTGGGCATAGGGGAGTCAGTCAAGAAGAACCATATCGTTCTTATTGTACACAGCTCTTTGTGCTGTTCTGCCAACGAGGAATGTCGTCTCTGCCTCCTTTTTTTTTTTTTACAGTTGACGACGTGCCCCTGAGCTACTCATTGGAGACTGGATGTACAGTAATGCTTGGTGCAGATCCTAGTTGCCCACGGCGATAATCTGTGGTTATACTGGAGTGCTGTACAGTATGTGTGAATATAGGGAGTGTTTCCTGTGTCCCCAGGGGGAGGTTAAATTGCTTGTACGGCTTCACCCAGCAGATGGCTGCTAGCAGTATCCCACTGACCCCCATTTTATCTTTACTTTATTATTGAAATTCCCTTATGTGTAAACAAACATGCATGAAAGAGAAAAGACTATGGGACATTACATAATAGATATTACAATATGCATACAAATATGTATATACATATCTAACCTTTTATTCAGCTCTGAGAGTATACAGTATACAAATGGACCCGTATAGGTTGGTTCCACTTGCTACGACATTAAATAACGAGTCTTTGTTCTGACCCGTATAGGTTCAGCCTACTACGACAACGTGCGTCCTCTGGCCTACCCCGACTCGGACGCCGTCCTCATCTGCTTCGACATCAGCCGCCCGGAGACCCTGGACAGTGTGCTGAAAAAGGTCTGTTGGTTAGTTTTTATGTCTTTTTTTCTTCCTCTTGTCTTTAGGTGAGGTGAGTTTTCAAAGATATACAGGCGTGTGGTAAATGGTGCATTTATATAGCGCCTTTATCCAAGGCGCTTTACATAGCTTGTGCATTACATTCTCCCATTCACACACATTCATACACCGATGGCGGCGCAGAAACCATGCAAGGCACCAACCTGCACATCAGGAGCAATTAGGGGTTCAGCGTCTTGCTTGAGGACACTTCGACACTAACTGTATTTTGCGTGTCTTAAGTACCATGTCTTATTACCTAACTTGAGTAAACTAAAGACCTGGAGGCGTGATCAATGCCATTTGGCTATTCTGAGTGGCCAAAGAGCATTGATCACGCCTCCAGGTCTTTAGTTTACTCAAGTTAGGTAATAAGACCTGGTACTTAAGACACGCAAAATACAGCCCTATCTCTGGGGGAGCCCAGGTTCGAACTGGCGTGTGCGTGCGCCCGTGTGTTGGAACTATTTTGCATTATTGTGTTTAAAGGCAGTATAAGTGACATTTATTTGTTCAAATAAGCGTCAAAACCTTTTTGTTTGTTTTAATGAAACAATATCGGTCACAGCACCTTTTTTAATGCGATGAGTTAATTGGACAGATTTGCAGCAAAACATAAACAAACTGATGGACGACATAATCAAGGCGCACAGCGATTAAATTCATTGCCATCCAAGGAGAGCTCCGTGCCGACCGGCCTGCACGTCTTAATGAAGACGCTGACATCAAATAAAACGCTTCCCGGAGAGCATTTCACCCAAGGAGGAATCTGCCTCTTTGTTTCACCGTGAAGTACGAATCGAGTGAGCAAAACATTTGACGTGACACGTAAATGGACCTCAGCAGGGACAAGCTTTACAACTGCGTGCATGCGTGCGTGCGTGCGTGCGTGCGTGCGTGCAGCTCGCTCCGTCATGAACTTTCAGCAGCATGAAGCGCATGAGACTGAACAAATGCCAGTGTGTGCCCAGGGAGGAAACACAATGACGGTCAGAGAATATACAGAGCTGGTGGTGACTTACTGTTCTGTGCGGTACACACACACACACACACACACAGACCATAGACCAGAGGCGTGTCTACGATAAGGCGAGGACAGATGTCCGCCTGTCCAAATCCATTTTCTGCCTGGCCAAAATCCATACAGTGAGGACAAAAACAAGACCTGAGAACTATCAGTGGACAGCGGATTGGCCGTGGTGCGTATAGAAGCTCGACCCTCAATCACCCATTCGAATGCAAATGCATGCCTTTCAGCCTTTGTATCCTACTGTCTGGCAGGTATATCTCTTTGACAACCTTTAGTGCGCGGGGGGGCGACAATTAACACATCTTTGCCTTCCCAAAATGTAATTCCTGG
Source organism: Protomyctophum parallelum (assembly GCF_964188405.1). NCBI lineage: Eukaryota > Metazoa > Chordata > Actinopteri > Myctophiformes > Myctophidae > Protomyctophum > Protomyctophum parallelum. The sequence goes on along the minus strand of NC_139719.1, from coordinate 19,502,758 downwards.
AAACGGCACTGACTTAGACACCCAGGCGTATGAAGAGCCTGTGCACCTGTGTCCAATGTTGTTATCTGGTCACAAGCTGTTAATGCTTCTCATTGGTTAAATATTCATAAAACTTCAGCAGTTTCAACCTGCCATGAAAGGCAAAATAAATATTCTAAAATATTTTTGTTAAATTCTTCAAAAATGGCAATAAAATAGCCAGTACAAGCTCGCAACACGTCACGGTCACAATGTGATGCGTTTCAGCTTGTAGATTGTTGATTATTTCTGGCTCTGTCATGATTAAAGGAGGAAGACCATTGTATAACTTTTGTTTAGGCAAACAAACAGACACACACACACACACACACACACACACACACCCTCACACACACACACACACACACACACACACACTTGTCTTGGCTTAAGCCAAGACAGTTTTAATTAAAATCTTACAAACCACTCGGCCAAGAGTTATGTGAGATTTTAAGCCAAATGTGTTTAAAGCCCCAAACAAAAGTTGTAAACGTAGCTGTTTGGCTACGTTTCAAACTGTTCTTTTGCATTATACGATGGTCTCCCTCATTAGTTTTTTTTTTGTTGCATTATTTGGATTTTCGCTTCCTTGGTAACCCTATAGGACTCTGCACTTGTTTGCAATAATAAGGCATTCATTCATGAAAGACAATATATGAACAATGTGAATGCGAAAGGTTTCTGCCCAACAGCTACGATATCTTTGCACCCCGGCATCACTGGCCGGACGGCATGGTCCGTCTCTCCATTTGTATCCCCAAACACAAAAGATCCTTTTCTCCCAGACGGCGGTGGTGTCACCGTCGGAGTGACACTGTCTGTGTTATATACGCGTTGTGGTGTCTCCACCACGCCGTTTAGCTGGAGCCTGGAGGGACCACGTGCAGCCTTGCTTTCTCTTCCTCTCTCATTCTGTGCCAAACGCTGTACTAACTGATGAATGTCAGCGATTAAACACGAGTCACAAAAGGCCTCGTGAGAAGAAGAGCGCTTCATTGTCTGTACGCCTGCGAGCCTCGATCCAAGTCCTTTAAGTCAGTACTCGTCATCGACCGTGCACGTCGACGGCGACGGGAGACGGAGTTTTCAGCATTTAGCGCCGGCTCGATTTGAGACGGAAAACACAATGCTGATTGCTTAATGGTGTAAAAGATAGAGAGGTGTTCCTTCGATTTGGGATTACTGTGTGCGTGCGTGTGCGTGCGTGCGTGTGTGTGCGTGCGTGGCCCACACCATGGCTACCATCATCACAGTGACAGTGAAGGCTCCAGGTAAAGGATCTTAAGGCAGCACCCTGAGGTCATAACACACTGCTAGTCATTCATGAGGAACCCAATACCTCCATGAGAGAGAGTGAGAGAGAGAGAGACAGAGTTTGAGACAGAGAGAGGTAAGGAGGGTGAGATATACTGATGGCGTTGGTCTCTCTGGTGTTGTGTCCTCAGGCAGGACACCATGCGGAGGGCACTCCACTGAGCTCATGCCCCTCAGATTCGGCACAAACACGGGGATGAATACGTTCTACCATTAGCTCGCCACAATGTGGTGTCGAGTATAATCACGGCCAGTTTGACCGTGCAGCAGTGCAATGCAGCAATGTGACATAATCGATAATCGAAGCCTAAATATAATTATGTATAATGTATACTTGATATAATTATAATACTGTATATAATATTATATATGGAGTATAAGTGGAGTTGGGAGGTTTTTTGTCAAAGCGCTTTTTGATACCGGTACTTCATTGGTTAAATATGTTTTAACCAACACACACTACGTAAAGATTTAAGATTATTTTTTTAAACCTAAAAAATGGAGTTAGGTGGTTTCTTCCGGACAGCAACGATATAATATCATTCTAAATATTGTATTGACTGATTGACTGACAAATACGCCATGACGTGCAGTCATTGGTGCCTAACCGCTCCAATGACTGGCCGTGTGTATAATCTGTATGTCTGTCTGGGGCGGCGGTTGCTCAGGGGTAGAGTGGCTCGAGGGTAAGGTTGCCTGTTCGAACCCGGGCTCTCCCAGAGTTAGTGTCGAAGTGTCCTTGAGCAAGACACTGAACCCCAAATTGCTGATGATGTGCTAGTTGGTGCCTTGCATGGTTTCCTCCGCCATCGGTGCATGAATGTGTGTGAACGGGTGAATTGATGCACAATCTATGTAAAGCGCCTTGGATAAAGGCGCTATATAAATGCACCATTTACCATTTCTGTTTGGAGTACGAACAGCTGCAGTGCAGCCGTGTTGTTGAGCAGCTTGCACACGTGTGTGATTTTTATAGTGAAAATGGCTCTGCTGTGCTTGTAGAATAGCTATTTTGTATATCTTAGTGCACTACCACTATAAACCTAACCCACCTAACACAGGTGGTTAATCCGACTAATGATTGAATAGATTATGTTTTTTCGTCGATTTGTTGATATACTGGGCCTGGGCCGTGGCTCAGCGGTCCAGGCACCTTGGCTGGTAATCCAGGCAGTGTGCTGCGGGTTCGACTCCCGATCCCAACGGCCTTTAATGCATGTCACCTCCCCCCCCATCTCTCTCCCCATTTCCTGTCCCTCCATAAAAAGTATAAAATAAAGCCACAAAAAAAACAATTTAAAATGTGTTGATATACTGTATAAAAACTAAAAAGTAAAGAAAACCTGCTTCTTCATTACTTGATTAACCTACGTCACTACGTGAGTCTGCTATTGGTTCTGTTATTTTGGGTTAATTGGCCAGGGCTACGCTGACATTGTGGGTGGAGGATTAGCAAATAAAGGAGTCTGACGTGACACATTTTAAAGAAAGATTAGACTGTGAAGTGAAGAAAGTGAAGTGCCGTGTGTGTGTGTGTGTGTGTGTGTGTGTGTGTGTGTGTGTGTGTGTGTGTGTGTGTGTGTGTGTGTGTGTGTGTGTGTGTGTGTGTGTGAGTGTGTGCGGAGGGGGGAGGTCTAGCTTAACAGATGTTGAGGTATAAAATCTAGTTCACAGGTCACGTAGCATATGAAAACAGATGCTAGCCAAATAAACGGATGTTTGCATACACACGCACATCTCCCTTACACGAGTGGAATCAGAATTAGAATCTTCTTTATTGTCACATCACAGGCTTTTGAAAGGTGTAAAGAAGTGGGTGAAATGTGTTTTTCTGCACCATTTGGTGGTGTTTCGTGAGAAGAGGGAGGTAGAGTGAGAGCAGAAGAGAAAAAAAAGGAAGGGATAGAAACAGCATCAATGAACAAAGATATGCTACATATATAATATATGTATATATATACCTGTATGTAAAAAGTGCTTTGGACAAAACCTCTTAACTCCATTGGACCCTCAAACTGTCTGCTAGAGCAGTTAACTCCACCACCTCCCCCCCTCTCATGCAAGTAAACCAATTTTGGAGGCAGCATTGCGTTGTTTACAAAATATAAGGTTTTCTTAATTTCCTGATTTCTTTTTCTTTTCTTTTTTTTCCTGAAAAATGTACATTTTGGTGGTTTCTTCCCCATAGCAGAGATATACTATTATATCCAGGTGTTAAAAACAGCCATAGCCGTCATCACAAATGTGATGAGGTCAAGTGCCTATGGCCGAATTTAGTGTTTTTCGGGCAAAATTATTGCTTGCAATGGATTCAGAGTCATGAATAACCCCTAGTTTGACAGTCACATGCTACTTAAAGCATAATGGAAAATTTAAGTATTTGCCTTGGATAGGTTGTCAGTGGTACCCCAGCTTATTATGCTAATTATGAAAATTGCCCAACATATATGCAAGTTAGCATCTGGCAGTTTCTAAATGCTGGGGGACCCATACTCAACATTTCTAACATAAAACTTTAGGGTACTCAAAATGTCCGGGTTTAACAATTTGGCAAGTAAGTGGACTATTATGTAGATCTGGAAAATAAAAACGACCCGACCAAGCGGGTGAACGGTCCCCAAATCTGAGTCGTGAATTCATCCCATGTGAACGCTGGATTGTGAGTGGCTTTGAGCCTGCCTGAGGGGGTGGTGGGGGGGGGGCACTTTGCATTGTGCGTGTGGAGTTGAGTGACCCACAGATGTGGCGCTGGCATCCCTGGCATCCATTCTCAGAGGCACGCATTCATCACTGCTATAGCCAGGCATCTCACGAAGGGGTCAAAGTTCAAGTTAGTCTCTCAAGTGGACCCCCCATCCGTCCGGACCCCCCCCCCCCCCTCCTCCGAAGATCTGACACCGTGGGCCACCAGAGGAGAGACTTGAGGGTTTTTTTTTTGTTGTCATCGCCGAGAGCGATGATGGCGCCCGACAACAGAAATGCCTCCTCCACATTGAAAGGAATGACTATTCTCTCCATAATTATGACATTTGACGTGCAATCAAAGGGGGGGGCTGTTTTCTTTTTGCTTCTCGGAAGGTGAATACCGATTTAGCTCCCAGTCGCCATTGGCAACTGGGAGGTGTGTGCGTGTGTGTGTGTGTTTGTGTGTGTGTGTGTGTGTGTGTGTGTGTGTGTGTGTGTGTGTGTGTGTGTGTGTGTGTGTGCGTGTGTGCGTGCGTGCGTGCGTGCGAGCGACACTTTTGAAATCAAAGGACCTCCAGATTTGGTGTGCACGATCCCCGGATCCCCACATAACTCTGAGGGTGTGCAAATGGAAGCGTATGGGTCCATTTGGTTCCATCTGCACACTCTCAGAGTTAAAGATGCGTTTTAAAGGTCCATTTGGTTCCTAACCATCAAACTATTTAGCTGGGGGACCCACTTGCCACCTGAGGGACCCCGGACCCCATTTTGAGAACCTCTGTAATATCAGCCAATTGTTGTTTTGGTTCTGCTTGATTGGATTTGTGTTTCCAGCCAGTCGTAATAATTGAGTTGCTGTGTGTCATACCGTATCTATCAAATGTAATCTGATAGTGTCCGGTCCTGTTGGGCACTGTCATAACAGCAAACTGTAGAAAGGTGAGGGACTATTTAAAGCAAACCTATCATTCTTGTCTCAATGATTCTGAGCTGACGGCTAACGTGTAAATATTGCTTTTGGCACCGTTCACAATGCAAGCTGTGGAAGATTCTGCTACCTTAACCCCATTTAGACCTGGGAACGATTCTACAAATGTCTTCTAAATCCTAAGCGGTTTTCTGAAAAACCCTGTGTTACTCAGTCCTTCTCAAACATTTTCATGTCGTCAAGGACTCCCAAGATTATATGTAATTGGCCGCCCACCCCCATCTGAAAATATGTTGTTCCAGGGACCCCCAGAAGCAAAGATTTGAGTTAAAAACTTTGGCTCTGAAGGAATATATATTCAAAGATTTGCGCCACATTTTCACGAATTTTCAAAAATAACAGACCTACAAGCTCGTAGCTTGTAGATCTGCTATTTTTCAATAGCTAATGTATAACATAATGCTGTTCCCGCCCAGAATGGGTTAAGGTCGGTTCGGGTGCGGTTCGAGTGGTGTCCAGTTTTAACCAATTCGACCCTCTATATACATGAAAAACATAAAACCCTTTACATCAAATAGCCGAGTGTTGCCTGGAAAAAAAAGGATGTTTATTGCCATCATAATATAATTTGAAAAATCCTGGAAATTAATTTCCACCTTCTTACAAGTATACAGGGCTGTCGTTCCAAAAAAGTCCCCAGAGCTTTGCTGTTTTGCGTTTGTCAGCATAAATGAATAAATAAATGAATCACCCCCCCCCCCCCCAAAACAAATGGCAAAACACATTTTGCCATTTGCATCATAAAGTTCCAGGTATTTTGATGCTGAAGGTCTGCCCAACTGCACTGTAAAGAGTGTACAAGGGGAACTAAATGGACCCGGGCCGAACATTTGTACTTATTTTTGGAGTTAAATCACCACTAAAGATTTCACTGTAGCGTGTACTACACCGTATACTGTACATATCATTGTTTGTGTGTTTATGAACTTTATGGCCCATCATAAAGGCTGTCTGCTCTGCCTTAGGAGTGTTTAATGAAACACTACATCATCACCGGTAAACACACCACTGTGCCTTTTATACAGGATATGTAAAATATATCGCCGCCGTCGGCATCTCCATTATTTTAACGTTTTTTTATTTATCTTTATTATTAAAAAGAAATCTATGTGAATGAATGACCTACTTCATCACGCCATGAAGGGTGTCGCGCTAAAGTTGCACAACAAGCATAATCTGTACAAGCTCACAACTTGAGTGTTGTGAGCTTGTAGATCGGCTATTTTATAAGTGTGTATGTGGGGTTTTATATTATTGAACCAATGAAAAGAGCTTCTGGCTAAATAATTTACATTTATTTATTTTTCTATTTCCTGAAGAGGCACCCGACCGCGACCATGTTGTTTCTGTCGGGTGGAAACCTCATATGTCCAGTGCAGTGTTGTTTTTGGCAACACATTTTAGTTTTGGTCATAGTCTCTTGAATAGTTTTCATTTAGTTTTAGTCACATTTTAGTCACCTGGAATGTTTTCGTGTTTTAGTTTTAGTCGACTAAAACAGTTGATTTAGGCCTTAATACCGTCGTAATGGCTGTTTTTTTTTCACTTGCTGAAAATTGTTATTTTCACCTTGCAACTAATGTACATTTTGCCATATGATGGTACCCCAACTTTCAGCAGCTGTCAAAAATTTCCCTAGGGTGGTTGAATATTAAACCAACGTGGGATATCTTAGTAGACACCTTTTACAAACACATTGGTGAAGAAAAGTCTTGGTAAGAAATGTATTCCCAGATTTGACATTATGCTGTTGATATTCCCTGACTATTTCGATGATTTTGTGTGTGTTGTCGTGCTGCTGCTGATGGCTGGGTGTCTCGTGTTCTCTCGACAGTGGCAGGGCGAAACCCAGGAGTTCTGTCCCAACGCCAAGATCGTCCTGGTGGGCTGCAAGCTGGACATGAGGACCGACCTCAACGTGCTGAGAGAGCTGTCCAAGCTACGGCTCATCCCCGTCACCCACGAGCAGGTGAGCAACAAACACACACACACACCCCTGCAACGAAGAAAAACAATAATAATACCACCTGAGCCATTAAATGGGTTAAGTTGTTCAAATATAAGGTAAGGATCAGTAACATAGCGATACGCTAAGAGCAATAGTCATGGAGTAAAAATAATAATTGGCATATACTATACTATAAACATATGCATACAGCACGTGGGCAATTTAGCGCTTCATTTCAGTACTAATTACCTAGTACAGTAGATGGCAACCTCTTAGAATCTGAAAAAAATAATTGTGAAGAATTAGCCTGCAGTTGCACCAGACGCAATTTGGAAACATCCCTGTGTCTAATTTAAAACAAATGTTGCACGCACACACGCACGCACGCACACGCACAAGCACACTCACGCTCACGCGCACACGCACGCATGCACACACACACACACACACACATACACACACGGGCAAGGTTTATTGCACCTCTTTTCCCCGGTGTAATACAAGGCACACAGCATGGATAAAGTAGATGCTTACTGAATTAATCATATTTATGATAAATTACACGGAATATGCATGAGACATGTTTTGTTTATTTTGGTAGCAGACATTCAGCTGTCCCTTCGATCTATGTCGGTGGGGCTTTTATTGGGTTTTTATTGGGTATGGGTATTTATTTGATATTTATTGGGTATTTATTGGGTATTTGAGCCACGGACCACCATTTGCTGACATTTAGCCTCTCAGACCCAAAACTTAGAATATTTTGTTGTCGTTGGACAAGATCTTTAACACAATTCCATGCTGTATTAATGTTGGTACAATAGGAGAGATAACAGGCCAAACGTTGAATTGTGTAGACTTCTTGTAAATTAAGTAATGCATGATGTTTAACAATAATTTAACTCTTGAGGGTAAAATTAAACCATCTTGAGGGTAAAATGAAACCCATTAAGAGTTAAAGATCGACTATAAGGGTCCATTTGGTTACCAACTCAGAGGTTCCCAACCACTGGTACTAGCACCACTATTGGTACTTGAGCCTCCTCTGGTGGCACACAAAGGAGTCGCCCCAAAAAATAAGAAAAAAGACAAAAGTGGAATGAAATCGTTATATTACTACAGGTAGTTCTTCTGACTTTTTTACCGCCTGCACCAATCGCTCCCACTTTTCACACAGGCATTGACCATAATAATAATGGAGTTCTTAACGAAGCCCTTTTTCCAATTTAACAAATTATAAATGAATAATGAATTTATTAGTGAATTAGAAATTCAAAAAATATCTCACAACGGGTAAGGGCTAGTACAAATCATTCTGGGGGTCCTTGACATGAAAAAGGTTGAGCACCACTGACACAGAAACAAGGATTTAGAAGACATTTTCTTTTTAGAATCGGCCTCTGGTCTAAGTGGTTTAATGAAATCAGTGATACTGTACTATTGGGTTAGGTACTGTTAGTAATAAGCTGTGGGCTTGGTGATGTCAGCTCAGTGGCCTTGTAGTTAGAGTGTCCGCCCTGAGACTGGGAGGTTGGGGTTCAATCCCCGGGCGGGTCATACCAAAGACTCAAAAAATGGGACCCAGTGCCTCCCTGCTTGACACAGCATCCAAGGGTTGGATTGGGGGTCATGTCATGTCCAGGGGGTGTACTTGTACATCAAGCTGCCTCACGCTACAGAAACAGGAGATAGGCTCCTGCCCTATATGGGCCTCATGGTTCGGCAAGGCTACTTACTTGGTGATGTTAAGGGTCTGTGAAGGGCTTTCAGAGCCTAATAGCATTACCTTTTACAAATTCCATTCCACAGCCCTTTATTACTATATTTGTATTCACTGATTTGCCGCTGCAGTGCTATCCACTAGATACTACTAATGCTTGATAGTATATTGCCTGATAAATGAGAGCATTCTATTTCATTGGCCTCTGTGCATAACCCATTTTGACCGAGGACCGATTCTACAAATGTCTTCTAAATCATGACCGTTATCTGAAAAAACCTCATGTTTCTATGTCAGTGGTTCTAAAACTATTTCATGTCAAGGACCCCCAGAATTATATGTATTTGGCCTCCGACCCCCCCCCCCATCTGAAAATATGTTCCAGGGACCTCCCAGAAGCAAAGATTTGAGTTAAAAACGTTCGCTCTGCCTCTGAAAGAATATAATATTCAAAGATTTGTGTCACATTTTCACGATTTTTCAAAAATAGCAGACCTACAAGCTCGAGCTATGAGCTTGTATAGGTCTGCTATTTTCCAATAGCTACAGCATAACATAATGCTTAAAAACCCACCAAAAAGGGGTTCCCGCCCAGAATGGGATAAAGCAAAAACCTGAGGCAAATGACTTCTGAAAACAAGTTAGCTGACTCCTGTCTGAGTTCCCAAACTATGAAAGCAACGCAGCGGCATAAAATGCCTCTGTAATAAGACCAGGGACTTGGGGGGGGGGCGGGGGTTGAGAGACAATACCCCGTACAATGTAAAAGTGGAATAATTGTTTTGTTGGCATCTCCCGAGCAGTGGAACAGCTGCTCACTTGAATTTTAATGGCCCCATTTTCTGTATTGATAAGATTTCTTTCTACCCTCCTCCCTTTCGTCTGGAAAAAACCTCACATGTCCCAAAAAACTGTTACTTTTCAGGATTCGATTCGGAAGCATCAAAAGTATAGCAGATCCGCAAGCTCGAAAGTAACGCGCCACGTGGGAGTCGGCTACGTTTGATGCCTTTCGTGTGACGCCGTGGTGCGCTCAAGTATAGGGCGTTCATTTAGGCGGGTTTTTTTTGGGGGGGGGGGGGGGGAACACACAAAAACGTAGAATACTGAGATACGAGGTTTTCTGGCCGACGTGGCAACGATGTGGAAAGCGATGGTCCTCGGCGGGGGGACGAATTACAGCATGTTCTCGCGGCGCTCCCAGACAACAACTTTAACCCTTTTGGCGTGTTTCAAGCATTATGTTATATAAATAGCAGATCTACAAGGTCTGCTATTTCTGAAAAATCGTGAAAATGTAGTGCAAAGCTTTGGATATATTCTTTCAGAGCCAACGTTGTTTTTTTAACTCAAATCTTTGCTTCTGGGTTGGGGAGGTCCCTGGAACAACATATTTTCAGATGGAGTTCGGCGGCCAATTACATGATATCATCATGGGGGTTCTTGACATGAAAATGAACCACTGACACATAGAAACGTGCGTTTTTCAGAAAACTGTCAGGATTTAGAATCGAGCTCAGCTGGTCTAAATGGGCTAATGGTGTAAAACAATCCAACTAGAACGACGTGCTCAGTCAGGGGAGCGTGGATCTCCACCATAACCGTGTTTCTGCAGTGCCGCGTGTGACCACAATGTTTTAGAGCACTGGTTCCCAAACCTTTTCATGGACCCCCCAAAATGATACTCATTACTAGCCTGCGGAGCCCCAATTGGAAAATAATATGCTAAGGACCCCCATAAGAGAAGATCTTTACGGCTCTAGGGCAGACCCGACGCTCAGCGAAGGGTCTTCTACCCTCCCAGCCAGTGTAAAATACCAGGTAAGCTGGGGCCTCGAGTGGCTTATTGCTTTTCTAAAACGGTTACAAACATATAGCAATATTAACCTAATAAAACGATTGAATTCACAAAAGTAGCTACGCTTTGCGCCACCAGAGCGAGCCACATCACTTCCTTGTTTTGCTCGGCAAGTAGCCCCAGTGATTGAAGGAGTGGGTTATCGGTGGAATTTACACCGGTCACGTGACGGTAACCAGCCAATCAGAATCAAGTATTGGGACTACCCGTTTTAGAATGGCATTTCTATCTCAGGGACCCCATGCAATACATGTTGTAAAAATCAAACTTGATTTAACTCTGAGAGTGTTGTACACTCTCTGAGTTACAGAGAGGGTCAATTTGGTTCCTATAACTATCATTTAGCTGGGGGACCCCCTGGGATTCCCTCAAGGACCCCCACTTTGGGAACCACTGTTTTAGAGATGGCGTTCGTTTTTTGTGTATTTGAAATTTTGGATGTTTCTATACTTATATTTTTGGGATTCTTTCAATTCATATACTTTTTGATGTATATAAGCCTGGAGTTTGGGTCTAGCATTCCACTGAAAAGCATTGCTGATGCGCAACTCTTTTCTTATTCAATCAATGTTTTAGAGATGTGTGTGTATGTATGAAATGGCACTGGGAGGAGGGATTGTTAGTTTCTTCTTGTGTCCGATATGCAGGGTTGGGAGGGTTACTTTTAAAAAGGAATCCCCTACAGTTACAAGTTACTTGCTAAAAAATGTAGTCAGTAACGTAATCCCGATTACTCCATTTAAAAAGTAAAACTAAATTTTATTAGATAATACAAGTTTTACCATTGATAGACAAGAATGTTGAGCCTATGAAATTAAGATAAGGACAACAGAAATATGGTTAAGGTCATTTAATTGTTAAGAATTTGATTACAGGCACAGCCTATATTCCCTAAGGCTATACATAGGCTAGATAAATTAAATTGTAAATTGTGCGATATTACTTTCCTCGTGAGAATGAACAGACGTGACAGATGGCTGTTATAAAGATGAAAGACAAGATCACCAAAGCACGCAATCAAATTATCTCTGATATGGAAAGTTAGATAATGGCTTCTATGAATATGCAGTGACATGTACAGTACAGTATTGTAGGCCTGTGTTGATTGCCGTTTGTGTTGATTGCGTATTGTTGTCCTTTCTACATCTCGTGTCGTTTTAGATTTTAGCTTTAGCAACAAAGGTTTTCCAGAAGTCATAGGATTTCTGAACAGTAGAACACTGGTTCTCAAAAATAGCAGATGTGCAAGTTTGCAGCGCTGTGTGTGAGCTTTGAAGCTATGAGCTTGAAAAAAGTGTCTTGAAGATTTTGAGTGATTTTGATCTTCTTCTTTTTTTTTAAATACGAAAATCTTCTTTTCTGGAGGTCCGTGGAACAAAACATTTTAAGACTTGGTGGAGGGGGGGGGGGGGGGTCAACTTGGGGGTCCTTGGCACAAACAAGTTTGAGAAGTAGGTGATCTAGAATGTACTTGTAGAATCGGCGTCAGGTCTTAAAGCATTAGGTTATACTTTAGCTATTGACAAATAGCAGATCTACAAGCTCATAGCGTGGCACCGAGTGCCGCGCTACGCGCCAGTAGGTCTGCTATTTTTGAAAAATCGTGAAAATGTGGCCGTTTTTAACTCAAATCTTTGCTTCCGTGGGTAACAACATATTTTCAGATGGGGGTCGGCGGCCAAATACATATATTTTTGCGGGTTCTTGACATGAAATAGGTTTTGAAACAGGTTTTTCAGAAAACTGTCATGATTCAGAAGACATTTGTAGAATCGGTTGTCGGGTCTTAACGGTATTAACCGAAGCAGCTGCAGTGTTTTATCTGGTTTCAATACAAAATGGCTCTGGGTATAGAAATGAAGGGAGGCCTGCCTCCAAGTGGCAGACCTCTGCGGCGGCTCAGGGGTAGAGTGGCCGATATATAACAGCCGGTTCCACAGTTCCATCCCCCGGCCTCCCCCCAGAGTTAGTGTCGAAGTGTCCTTGAGCAAGACGCTGAACCCCTAATTGCTTGCAGGTTGGTGCCTTGGATCGTTTCCTCCGCCCTCGGTGTCTGAATGAGTGAATGTAAAATGCTTTAGCTTTGGATGAAAGCGCTATTTTTTTTACCAATGAATGACGTTCAAGGGCCTTGGTAACCAGTGGTGGAAAGTAACTAAGTACTTTTACTTAAGTACTGTACTGTACTTAAGTACAATTTTGAGGTATTTGTACTTTACTTGAGTATTTCCAATTTCCAATACTTTTACTTCTACTCCACTACATCTCAGAGCCAACATTTGTGCTTTTACTTTGACACTACAATGATTTGAAAACTTTAGTTACTATAGTTACTTTGGCGATTTTAATTTTGATTAGAAAACATGCATTAACCACTTCAACCCGATACATTTCGGCCATTTGAAAATAGCCGATCTACAAGCTCGTAGATCGGCTAATTTCAATAGATTTTGTACACATTTTGAACTTGTGAAATGGAATATTCTGCAAATGAGTACTTTTACTTTTAGTACTTTAAGTACATTTTGATGCCGATACTTTTGTACTTTTACTCAAGTACATTTTCAAGTCCATACTTTTACTTGTAACGGAGTAGTTCTAAATTGCAGTATTGGTACTTTTACTTAAGTAAAACAATCGACTACTTTTCCCACCACTGTCACTTGGTGCTTTTTTGTTGTTGTGGCTTTCGCCTTTATTTCATATTTTTTATGGAGGGACAGACAGTATAGGCTGACAGGAAATAGGGGGGGGGGGGTGACATGCAGTAAAGGCCGTCGGGATCGGGAGTCGAACCCGCGGCACACTGCCAGACTGGATTACCAGCCAAGGTGCCTGGACCGCTGAGCCACGGCCCAGGCCTGGTCACTATGGGTGCTTGTTGGGACGGTCATCCGTGTGCATTCCAAAAGGGCTTGTGGGTTCCACTGGGTGCTACAGTATCATTTGAACCCATTCTGACCTGAGATCAGATTCTAAAAATGTCATGAAATGCAGCGCCGCAAAGTGCTTTTCAGAGCATTGGAGAAAGAAAGAAAAAGAAAAGCAAGGCATAAAACATTAAAAACATCTCTACACATTTATTTATTTGTGAGCGGTGCATATAGCCACTCCAATGGTCTGTCTGTCTGTCTTTTGCTCAGGGGTAGAGTGGCCGGATGTGAGCCGTTGGGTTCCCAGTTCGATCCCGGGGCTCCCCCAGAGTTGGTGTCAAAGTGTTCTTGAGCAAAGACGCTGAACCCCTAATTGCTCCTGATGTGCTGGTTGGTGCCTTAACCCATTTTGACCTGGGAGCGATTCTGCAAATGTCTTCTAAATCCTGATTGTTTTCTTGAAAAAGCTGTTTTTCTATGTCAGTCGTTCTCAAACACTTTCATGTCACTTTTCACGATTCTTCAAAAATAGCTAAAGCATAACATAATGCTAACACCAAAAGGGGTTCCCGCCCAAAATGGGTTTTTAAATGGTTTCCTCCGCCATCGGTGTGTTAACGAGCTCGTTGTGCAACAACAATCAAACGGCAACTGGCTTTGCTTTGTAGCTCTGTGTCGTTTTGTAGCTGCCAGTGTGAACGCCGCATGGGAGTGTACGAATGTTGTCCTCTCTGAGGTTTACAAATGGACAAATTAACACGGAGGAGCTGGAAAAAGAACCGATTCAGGATGCTAAATCAGTATATAGGGCTCACATCTTGGTGGGATTCGCCTCTGTCATTTACAATACTAATTAGTCGTCGACGTTGCTGATGAAAGGGAGAGGAGGGCGATAGAGCCCCGCTGAGCTGAAGTTCAGCCGACCTCGGCGAACGCAGCATAAAGCTCTCATTTTTTTTTCCACACTAGTTTTATAGTTGCAGAGAAAAGCCTTTGAATATTTTATAGGTGTGCAGGGGGGAGCTCTGCTGTTTTCTTTTTCTCTTCTTCCCCCAGCTAGCTAGCAATTGTATCTTACCTCAAAAGGATGTGGCCATTATTCATTACCTAGTGGACTAAGAGAATAAATACAGTTATCAATCTTATTTTATGGCATTTCTGAAGCCGTGAACTCGTTTTGAACCGAGCCGATTTCAGACGTATACATACACAGGCCAGCCCGCCCCGGTGGCCTCGTGGTTAGAGAGTGTCTGCCTTGAGACTGGCAGGCTGGAGTTAAAACCTCCATAAAAATGGCAGTAACGTTACCCTTCTGGGCACTCGGCAACAGCCACTGCCGTATATGGTCTCTGCCGGGTGGATACCTCATGTGAAAACTGTTACTGTTCAGGATTCTAATTTAAAAAAAGTGATGTATCGTCGTACATCATCATCGCCCACTTCTTACTGACAGTTGAGAGTTGAAAGCCTCCTAGTCGTGTATATATATATATAATATATACAACAAACCAATGTTTGTGTTAGGACACATTTTGTGTTTACACTCACACTAAAAGCTGGACATAAGAGGGGCTGGCGCCCCTCAAAAGTCACACTTTTGTGAAGTGAGGGGCGCTCTTATCAGCATACATCACATTCCGTGCTCCTACGGACATACACACAAAGCTGTGCATAAGAGGGGCCCCTCACATAGGAGGAGCCCCTCAAAAATGGCAAAGGTTGAGGCAAAAATGCGCCGCCTCACTCAAACTGCGGATCTGCTACTTTCGATGCTGTTGTGTGACGGGCGTTACTTTACGGAAATCCCCCATAAAATATGGAGATAAGCGGCGTCTGCAATGCCCCGAGAGCAACAATACAATGTACCTCATCCAGTGGAC
The DNA here is from genome assembly GCF_964188405.1 of Protomyctophum parallelum. Taxonomy (NCBI): domain Eukaryota; kingdom Metazoa; phylum Chordata; class Actinopteri; order Myctophiformes; family Myctophidae; genus Protomyctophum; species Protomyctophum parallelum. The sequence goes on along the minus strand of NC_139719.1, from coordinate 19,487,474 downwards.
CCCAGGGGTCCTTGAGGAAGTTCCAGGGGGTCCCCAGCTAAATGACAGTTTGGAACCAAATGGACCCTTATGGGTCTGTAATGTATAACTCTGAGAGTGTACGAATGGAACCAAATGAACTAAACTAAACGGGTCCATTTGGTTCCATTCGTACACTCTCAGAGTTACATCAACATTGATTTTACAATATAAATTGGGGGTCCCAGAGATAGAAATGCCATTAAATGGGGGCCCGTAGGCTATTATGCATGTCAAACTGGGGGTCCTTGAAATTAAATGGGTTGAGAATCACTGCCAGAGCCGTCAAAATCTTCTCTCATGGCGGTCCGCGGGCTCATTAGTGTCAATTTGGGGGTCCTTAACATGAAAAGGACCCTATTCATTCATCTATTCATTCAGTAGATCGCTAACTCCACTCTCTCTCTCTCTCTCTCTCTCTCTCTCTCTCTCTCTCCTCCTCAGGGCACCAACTTGGCGCGGCAGATCGGAGCGGTGGCGTACGCCGAGTGCACCTCCAAGTACTCGGAGAACAGCGTCCGCGACGTGTTCCACGTCACCACGCTGGCGTCGCGGCGGCCGCCGGCGGCCCAGCAGCCGCTGCTCAAGCGCGCCGGCTCGAGCCGCGGCCTCAAGCGTGCGTCGCAGCAGCCGCCCCGGACTGAGATGCTCTCAGAGCACGCCCTCCCCACCGCCATCCGAAAGGACCGTGCCAAAAGCTGCGTGCTCATGTAGTAGTGGGGCGGGAGGAGGGGGAGGGAAGGGGGGAGGAGGAGGAGGGGGCCCCAGAGCGGAGCCAGTGACCCAGATGGGAAGGGGCGGGGGGTGGCGCAGAGACATTGTGTACAAATACTACATTCTATTTATTTGGTTGGAGTCCTGTCGAAATCTTTGCACTGCGAAAAAAAAAGAAATATAGAAAAGGACAATGTGATTAAAGAAAAACAAAAAAAACAACAACAGAGAATGCTATGCTATAGAGTTCTTTGGTTGGGGGGGGGGGGGTTGGGGACGACGGCTACTTGTTTGTTCGTCGTTGACGTTTTTTGCTTTGTTTTTTAATTTTGTGTTTTTTTTTTGTTATTTCCGTGGGCCCCGTTTTTTTAACCGGGGCAAAGCCACCTGTTTCCTCCTTTGAAGCCCTGCTAAACGTGACTTTGTACTGAAGGAAGTGACCGCGTCGGACACAAAGTGGGGCTTCGCTATATATAAGCTGATGAAAACGTATACGACGACGACGGACAGAAGAACGGACCCAAGCGGAGAGAGACGGGAGCGAGAGAGAGAAAAAAAAAGAAAAGGAGAATATTATTGGAGCACAAAATGTTTGGTTCAAAAAAGGAAAACGTATTATGTTGTTTCCTATATATCCTGAAATGTCCTTCTCTTCGCCCGTTTAAAGCTGCAATCGGTGCCGTTTTGTCTGTCTATACCGACGGAGAGGACATTGTCGGCTGTATGCCACTCAAGCACGAGGGCTCAACAAGTAGGTGTCCTATACCCCCAGTCCCAGTGGTTCTCAAGGTGGGGTCCGGGGACCCCCGGGAGTCCTTTAGTGGGGGGTTTCAGGAGGTCCCCCCGGGCAAAATGTCCCTATACTAGTGTACACATCGCCCCATAGATGGATCAATCTTGAATATTATATTTGACATATTTATTATCAAAATACAAATGTTGTATGGGGGGGTCCCTGAGCAGCGCTGTGTCTGCATCTCTCCGTGGAAGTGTAGTGCAGTGGGTCTAAAAAATGTCAAGGACCCCCAAATGAATGTGCATTTGGCTCCAACCCCCGTCTCAAAAATAGTTTGTGCCAGGGACCCCCAGAAGCAAACATTTGAGTTGAAAATGTTTGCTTTAAAACTATCTCTATTCACAGATTAGCACAAATCTTTACGACAAAAAGGCAGATCTACAAGCTCATGTCGAGCTTGTATATATGTATATGCTATTTTTGCATGGCCAGAGTATAGCATAACGTGGTTAAAGTGGTTAAAATGATCGTGACGCTATTATTAACACATTTTGCCGGGCCCCACTTTGAGAACCACAGCGAGAGAGAGAGAGCATTATGCAGGATTGCAGCTTTAACACAATTAAAGCACAATAAGAAGCACACCGAACGTGTTTGGAGTTTATCTGTAGCCTAAATGTCAGGAGGAAATTCTATTATTGTTCCACTTTATTTAATGGCATTTGAAAGGTTTCTAGCCCGGAGAGACAGAAAGAAAATAATGGGCCCCACGACGACCACGACACTAATTTATTATTATTTTCTTTCTAAAACCACAAGTGCTTTTTACGATGGAGAATTGAGTAATCGCTCGCCGCATTAATACTGACGTGTTGTGAAATTAACATTGTTCTGGTGAATCGGCTCTAGGCTACACGTGCAGACGCGTGCTGCAGTCACAGAGGGAGAGAGAGCGACTGTTCCAGCTCCATTTTATGTTCGGTTTGCACATCGGAAATGGCAGATCTCACACGCTCGCAAGATCTGCTCAGGGACGTGCACACATAGACATCAAAGGGGCGGGGGGGGGGGGGGGGGGGGGCTTCAGCCCCTGCCCTTTTACCCATCTGTAAAACAACTGCTACTCTCCAAGACCACAAATGCAGCATTTACTACATGGTGAAAGAAATGCAAAATGCCACTCCTTTCCTTTCCATGCCATACCGGAAGGCAGCATTCAGGAGAATTCCTCATTTCCCCCCCCCCGAAGTCTCCTGAACTTGAACGCAGCCTTTTGCGTTTAACTAATTTGTCTCTAAATCCATGTCGTTACACCCGCATCTCCACTAGCTAAAGACTGCTGGGTTGCGCCCCGAAAATAGCTGATCTACAAGCTCTCAACACGTCGCGCTGCGACGCGTTGTGAGCTTGTAGATCTGCTATTTTCGCTATTTTTGTCCAAAAGTGCCCTCTTACGGGATGTCGGCCCCTGCCTCTCGAACACTCTGCACGTCCCTGCCTCTGCTACTTCCGATGCAGCAACTCGGTACAAATCGGGCCCTGAAGCTAGATCAAACTAAATGACATTTTGAACTGAGAAATGTGCTGACGCAAGTCGAATGGATGTCACAGTTCACAAGGTGACCAAAAAGTTGAGAAAAACAAGGCCTTTATGCTGTATGTGTGATGCCGAAATAAAGATAATTTTGCTCTGCTGCTGCCTGGTATAGAATGTCTCCTTAATATATATCTAACCGCTATCCGTCATGCTCGGAGAGGTCTTCAGGGCAAACATCGAATTTTCTCGAGAACACTTTGTCTCAGAAGAAGATACCATTGAGAGAAACGAGAAAAGAAACAATATATTTCTAAAGGAGAGCCAATGGAGCCATTTCTCTTACAATAAAAGATTGCTTGCGACTCTCTCCAAGTGCATTGGATAGAAGGCCATTTGCATGTAATGTGCCTTTCATTGGAGCAAATTGTACAAGAGAGCTTTTGCTTTTGCTTTTCCCTGTAGTCTGTCTGTACTCCATCAGATGTTTTATTGACACACTTTGGGCTCCATTTTCGTCACCGCTAAACCCCTCTAAACTTCTTTGCTAAACGTTTTTGAATAGTTCAAATGGCCAGTCTACAAGCTCACAACGTGTCCATGAAGATTGACTAGTTGAACTATTAAAAAATGTTTTTCAAAATAGTAAAAAAAAAAAAGGCAAAGACGTTTAGGGATAAGGGGTTTAGCGGTGATGAAAATGGAGCCCATAGTGTTTTGAATTCTTTAAAACGGCCAGTCACTGAACATGCTGCAGTACAGTTGTTTTGTTTCACTATGTGTGTGTTGAGGCAAGTCCAGGTTTGCCTTGGGATTTTGTGACAGCCGCACATTATTATTGCAGTACAGTACTGTATATAAATGTTAGGACTTTTTAAATGTACTTTATTTGCACAATGCATATTAATGGACGTCACATAGACGTAAATACACCAGATTTAGCACAGTTGCTAATTTCCATCCGCAGTCCTCACAAGAAACGGAAAACAGACAGGCAAACGGTGGAATACATTTACATAACATTACACATAGGGAACACAGCATAAATATAGAAATAGGCCTACACCTAAAATAATCATGAATGGTTGCAGCTTTGGTTTTCAAGCAACCATTTTTTTTCAGATTTTATTTAAAAGATGGAAATGTAGCACAATCCCTTATACGCAGAGGAAGGCCATGCTATACATACAACCCTAGTCTATATATCGGTCTTATGTGCCAAACGGAGCCAAATTCTATACTAGCCACAAAATAATATTTTAACCATTTCAACCCGGCATCCCGATTTTGGGCATGACAGGCTGTCGGGCAAATATTGTACTTTTGCTCCGTTACAATTATTTGAAAACTTTAGTTACTTTTGTAGAGCTTTGATTATTATTACAAAATGCACTAAACCATTGCCGATCTACAAGCTCACAATGCGTCGCATCAAGATATTTTACCGGTATACATTTTGTGAAATGGGACATTCTTCACAATCAGTACTTTTACTTTTGGTAATTTCAGCGTATTATGATGCCAATACTTTTACTCAAGTGCATTTCCGATCCACAGGACTTCTCCTATAGGCTTAAAGTCAGTATTTTTATATTGCAGAATTGATACTTTCACTTAAAGATGGAGTGCCACCATTTTTTTCCACCCTAAAACATGATCATCAGGTATTATTACAATATAAGGGGGAAGAACTTTTTCCAAAAAGTGTACAGTATTTGTTAAAATCATGCTTGTATGTGGACACGCCCACCAGTTCATTAGGTATGCCTGGTTTGCCTGGTGGGTGGTGAAGGGTGGTGATCCACCTGAACTGAAGCCACACCCACAGCTGTAGTTGTATGATAAAGGGGGAGGGGTTAGGGGAGGGGCTGATAGTGTGGTGTCACTATATTACTGTTTACTTCATTGGCCCGTTTGACTGTCAAGGGTTCAGCCTCCAGGAAGAAACCCTAAATACAAAGTTAATACACCATTGCACATAAAAACAACTCCAGGGTGTCTAATGAAGTACTGTCACCTCATAGACACATGAAAAACTGGAAAAATACAAAAATTGTGGCACTCCATCTTTAAGTAAAGAAATGGTGTACTTTTCCTAGCTGTTGTGAATGATCTGCATGCTGTCTGAATGGCGGCCCCTGGTGGACAGTTCCCATTCCCTGCATCCATAATGAGACACCTGAGTTTGCCGTCACGCTGCTCAACTCTTTAGCCAATCACAGTTTAGGTGTGCCCTATATAGAGCGTCGCAGTCCCACCCCCTCGAGAGACCCGGAAAAGAAATTGCCGCTGTTCATTTTACTCATAGACTTTTTTTTAAAGTATTCATTTAAAGACCTTTTTGGACAAAGCCAACTCCTGTCGTGACATATCGTGATAATAAACACAATGTGTTGGGCCAAACAAAGAATTAGAAAGTAGAAAACACATTTTTAGTTGTTTTTCTTCTTTGTAATTATTTGTTTTGTCCAAAATATTGTGTTTGTTGTCATGATTTGTCACGACTCGAGTTGGCTTCGTACGGCACTTAAAAAGTCTTTAAATAAATATTTTTTGAAATGTCTACAGGGGAAAATGCATTGGGATTCATTTCCTGGGCCTGGCGTCGTCATGAAAGGGGGTGGGACTGCGATGCTCTATATAAGCCATCAATTGCTCCACAGCCCTCATTCAGACTCCAGCCCTCATACAGGCAACCTGCAGAACCTACATCTACACCCTACATTGTAATAATATGCAGGTTCTGCATGTTGCAGTTAGCAGTTTATTGTCTTCAGTGAGCCATGTTGTTGTAGGGCCTACAACATGGCTCACTGAAGACAATAAACTGCTATTCCGTTGAAATATACCTCGGTGTCACATATACTCTCTGTGACCGGAGAAACTTGGGGATCAGCTCAGCACATCCAACAAAACTATAACCAGCAGATAATAATATAATACTAGCACTGCTTCATGGCCTCGCACTGTTATCGGACAGCCCGCTGTCGTAGGTTGGCACGCAGCTGCAAGCGGAGGCCATGAGATCCCACCACAGTTCCTGGTTGACTTCCGGTGTCTCCGAACCCAAAGTGTTCCACACGGTCGGGCCGTCCTCCTCAGTGCGGGGGAGGAGACCACTTCGGAACCTTGTTGACAACTTCAGGCCGGGTTCTACTGACGGGGCGGAACACACTGCACCAAGCATGGGGTTCTACACGACTCCCAAGGCCAGGAGCGGGCCTGTGAGTGAGTACCAAATATTGATTGATTGATTGATTGATTGATTGATTGATTGAATACTTTAGTCCGAAAGCTAAAAAGGTACAGTACAGACATTAATGGCTAAAAGAAAATAACACACCAAAGTCCAGGTGGGTGAATGGGCAAGCGAGTGTTTGACCTCCCGCCTGAGACGCAAAACTCGGAGACAATGCGCACAGAAGCCTGCACACAGCCTACATGGTGAAGGACATGACGATTCAGAAAGCATTGTTGTATTTGCTCCCTTTTTAGACTACACTCTCAGTAAATATAGGCTGCTGTATGTTCATGGTTGAATGCACTTCCAACGGGCAATAGCACACCTTAAGGACTTATACTGACTTAACCCTCGAGGGGGAGGCTGGCTCCAGGGAAGTTCACACACAGATATCAAAGGGGGGCTTCAGCCCCTGCCCTTTTTACCCGTCTGTAAAACAACTGCCCTGATCGAATGCAGCATTTACTACATGGTGAAAGAAATGCAAAAATGCCCCTCCTCTCCTTTCCATACCGGAAGGCAGCATTCAGGAGAATTGTTTTGAGAATTGTCTCCTGAACTAAATTTGTTAGTTTCGAAAACAAATTAGTTTAGAACTCCATGCCGTACATTTGCATCTCCAGTAGATAAAGTGTGCAGGGTTACGCCCCGAAAATAGCTGATCTAACGCGACGCGTTGTGAGCTTGTAGATCTGCTATTTTGGGCCAAAAGTGCCCTCTTATGGGATTTCAGCCCCTGCCTCTCTAACACTCTCTGCACGTGCCTGGCTGGCTCAGAGGCCCAAGTATTACATTCACTATCCTGGTCTGGCTGGCAGCACTGGAAACGTAGCCATTATTTATCGGTTATTGTTTTTGTTGTAAACTCTAAATACTGGACCCTCGTCTGGTTTAACAGACGGGTAGTGTGTGCCGGCTGGGTGGTGTGTGACAATCTGGTTGAAGTATACCTTTGGTACGGGCCCGGGAGAACAATAACGCGACACGAGACAGTATCACGCTAAAGGTTCACAAAGTTTATTACACACACACAGGACATATATAGAGCTGGATCCCAATGACGTGACAACAACACTTGAGACATAACAACCGCTAATTGCAGCAAGCTGACCTTGCTGTCTGAGATGTCTCCCGTAGCTAACTATAAAGTATGCTACAGTTCAGACAGTACACAATACATATCAAGTACATTGTGTACTCATGTACAAGTACGCAGCCAAGGGCGATCAGATTTGATTTTGCTTTTTTTTCTTTTTTATCCAAGGAAGGTGCAAGTGTTGTGCAGTAACAAGTTACTAGTAGTAATACGACTTTACCCATTAAAGAGTACTTTGCCAAAACGGTAATATTATACCATATTACTTAAAATACAACACATATTAAATATTACTTTTTTTGTTATTTTTTACGCACGCACGCGCACACACACACGCACACACACACACACGATGATTCAGGTTTTAAACAGTCGTGGAAGAAGATATGGTTTGGTAATAATAATCTAAATCTGCATAGGCCTAACTATAACTAAGGCTGTCAAATAACTAGCATATACAGAGTAAAAAGTTAATTTATATTTTGAGATTTTTGACCTCTCTATTGTTAATTAATCTCCATTATTTATAGCCCACGAATATATGCTCTAAAAAGTGTGGAAAAACACATTTCTTTCATGCCGTCTTTGAAATTAGCACTCGGCATGTTTGTGTGACATTTGCCTCTGCAAGTCTGCAGCAGACTCAAGTGCTATACTGGCGTCAGTCATCATCGCCATGACTACGATACTTAAGGTATACTCAGTTTGAAAGGCCGCCATTGACTCACTCGCGGCCAAAAATAGAACGTGCACGCACAAGCGCACGAGCGCACGTCAACTAACGGTGATGTGTGTGCTCATGGCTCCTAGGCCATTCAAATGCCAGATGTGCGGCGCGCGTCCAGATGCCTGAGATCATCATAGCTGCACGGCTTTCTTCTCGACGGCTGCTGATGTTTCTCAGCCGGCAAACTCCCCGAACCGCAGCGGGACAATGTCGGAGAAGTGTGTGCAAACACGTTTAATTGTCTCTAAATAATGGCGTGATGCCTGTTAACGGGTGCATATACGGGGCTAACGGTGCGATGCTGAAAATTGGCTGTTAGCGTCGCTTTTCAGTCCCTTGTAGGGCCGTGTAAGTATACATTTTAACAGCGATACGATACGTATCACGATTCACGATACATGGTTGACGATATTGGTTCATTATGTCGATATGATACGATTTAATGATTTGAAATCGATACAGACAGTAACTTATTTATCAAAGAAATTAAATCTGTCTGGATAGTGCTTTAAGGGAAGAACTTATGAATTTGGATATAAATAAGTTAACACAGTGATTCTCTGGGAAATACATAGACATTATATTAAACACCCTCTTTTGTTTGCAGTGCAAACCGATGCGATACGATACAAAGTCAATGTTGCCGTTTTCATTTCGATATACTTCGATTCTTGAAATTAAAAGTACATTTTTCGATGCAGTTACTAAAACGTTTCCAGGAATTACACTTTGGGCAGGCAAGAATTACATTTGGGGCACGATGTGTTAATCGTCGTCCCCCCGCGCACAATCAGTAGCACTAAAGGTTTTCAAAGAGATATACCTGCCAGACAGTAGGATACAAAGAGATATACCTGCCAGACAGTAGGATACAAAGAGATATACCTGCCAGACAGTAGGATACAAAGAGATATACCTGCCAGACAGTATAGGATACAAAAAGATATACCTGCCAGACAGTAGGATACAAAGAGATATACCTGCCAGACAGTAGGATACAAAGAGATATACCTGCCAGACAGTAGGATACAAAGGCTGAAAGGCATGCGTTTGCATTCGAATGGGTGATTGAGGGTCGCGCTCTATATGCACAAAGGCCAATCCCCTGTCCACTAATATAGTTCTCAGGTCTTGTTTTTGTCCAATGGATTTTGTCCAGGCAGAAAATGGATTCAGACAGGCCTGTCCTGTGTCCTCTCCTTATTGTAGATACGCCTCTGCCCTATAGTCCCTTGCAATCAGCGCTCTCCGTAATGCCCCATTTAAACTTCAGGGTTCTGGGTTTTGTTGCTGTCGGGCAAACCTCCTACAGTATCTCCATGTTCTAAATGTATGTGTTTCTTCCCCCCCCCCCCCCCCCCCGTAAATTAACTAATTTAGCTAATTGTTTACCCCTTTTTCTCCCCAATGATTCCTCCCTACACACATTCTATGTGTCGTCATTGTCACTGCTGTCACTCCAGTGAGGAGCCCCCGCCACCATGGAGGACTCAGGGAGGGCCTTCGGTCCGACTCCTGAACTCGTCCCACCCCAACACTCCCTGCTGACATATAGGTGCCGCCCCAGCCCGTACGAATATGTGCAACAAATATCAGCCTCCCCGCCCGGCTTCCCTCCCCGTGAACATGCATGGGCCAATTGAGTTCGCGTGTGGACAAAGCCCGATGCACGACGGTGGATTCGAACCAAGAACTTCCGTGGTGGCGGAGGTGGGCAGAGACTTTACCGCTGCACCGCCTGATACAGCCCCTTATACATTTTTTCGTCAAGTCGCTTGACTAACCAAACGCATCTTTTGATACCGAGCTTGAGTATTTCTCAACAAATTATCTGTTTTGTTTTTTTTAGGGGCATTTCCTCTTTCGTAGACAGTTGCAGACCCACAGGAACGTACTGTAGCTCCGTAAGGGAGTGGTTGCACCACTTATTTTTATAATAATAACAATAAAAAGGCAATCTACAAGCTCACAACGTGTCACAATGCCAATGTGTGCTGATGTTATAATGTTTGACAGTGAAAGTGGTTCATATGCGTCTGGGTTTTATAAATGATTTAACCAATGCACGGGTATACAAACAAGCTAACTAACAAAGCTGACTAAATAATGGACCACCACAGGTTCTGTTTTTTGTTTTTTCATTTCCTGGACGGTTTTGGGATATACGTTACTTAGATTTTTCCACCCGAGTGGAAGTCAACGCAGGACACACCATCAGGCTCATTAGTATAGTAAGCAGAGCCGGCATCCAACATGCAGCTTTACTTTGTTTGAGTAGCCTAAATAACTTAACCGAAGAGGCCACTTTTACAACACTTAGGCCTACACAGAAAATACTGAAGGACAGCCCAATTACTGATGCACTTGTAGTTAGAGAGAGAGAGAGAGGAGGAGGAAGGGGGGGGGGGGTATGCAGTCTTAATGCCGGGCAAAGCCATGCAGATGATGTTTTCTGTTCAAGCATTTCGCAGGGGAAATTAGCACGGAACAATCTGGCTGACCATCTGGAATGCTGTGGTCGGCTTGTTTGTGAGCGTGCGTGCGGGTGGGTGGGTGGACGCATGCAAATGTGTGTGAGCTGAATGGCATTCGGTGGGACTGCCTGAGGGTTAGTACGGGAAATTAGCCAGTAGTTAGACTATTTGCGTGTGTGTGTGTGTGTGTGTGTAGCAGGCACGAACATGAGTCGTGCCTGCTTCTTCACCAGAGATTGTCTTATAGTCACTGAACCTCTAAGGCCTCATACACACATTTCAGACGAGCATTCTGTGTTCCGTCTGTGTTTCATGGCCGACCTCAATGATGGGGGGGGGGGAGGGCCAAACCACGTGACTTCCATTGGAAAAGCATTGAGGCGGCCATGAAACTCTGAACACAGACTGTTCCTTTGAAGCAGGCACGTGCACACATAAACATCAAAGGGGGCTTCAGCCCCTGCCCTTTTACCCGTCTGTAAAACAACTGCCCTTTCCAGACCATGAATGCAGCGTTTACTACATGGTGAAAGAGATCCAAAAAGGCCACTCCTTTCCATGCCATGCCGGAAGGCAGCATTCAAGTCTCCTGAACTTGGAATACAGCATTTTGCGTTGAATAGATTTGTTTTTGAAATCCATGTAGATAAAGTAGATAAAGAGTGCTGCGTTGCGACCCGAGAACAGCTGAACAAGCTCTCAACACGTCGCAGCGCGACTCGTTGTGAGTTTGTAGATCTGCTATTTTCGCTATTTTTGTGGATTTAGTGGTGGTATAGGCCTATACTAATTGCAGTGGTGGAAAGTAACATTTACTCAAGTACTGCACGTTAAAGTACCATTTTGATATATTTACTGTAGTATTTTAAATGTTCTATATACTTTTTTACTTCTACTCATCTCTGAGGCAAATATTGTACTTTTACTCCACTACAATCATTTGAAAATGTGAATTACTATAGTTACTTATGGATTATTATTACAAAACATACACTAACAACTTCAGCCTTGTCCTATTGGCTACTTTGGCTATTTAAGCTCGCAATGCGTTGGACGCAAAAAAACCCAACATGTTATACATTTATGTTATAAAATTGGGACGAGAAATACTTCCTTGGAAATACTTCCTTGGCTACTAGTACTTTATGGTACTTTTTGGTATATATGTACATTTGAATGATGCCAACAAGCCAATAAAAGTTTTACTCAAGTCAATTTTGAATGTGACACCACATGAGTAATTGCATGTAGCCTACGCCGCGTAGGCACTTTTTGCCACCTAACGAAGGAGCCTCACCTGGCTGCCATGCACTCTTCATTAGGGAACAAGCTCTCAGTGCATGCGGAGGGCAACACTCACAACAAGGAAGCCATTAGTGCAGTGTGCACTTGACAATTCTATCAAAACAGAGAACATGGCACTGAGCCCACGTACACTGCACTGCTGTCGCGTACATGTGTCCACCCGCAAGTTACAACGGTGGAGGAAGTGTATTGTTTGCTACAGTAGAACACCACAATGTAGAAATACTAAATGTATACCTTAATTGCCTTCTCAATCAGTAGTTGCATGTCACATTTTCAAGGTTCTTAAAAAAAATGACACCCGTGTGAACCGAGTGGTGCATAATGGTGATAACAATCTAATATAGGTATGGTTTTGCCCAATCAATAAATAATTCACGTTTCAATTTTGGAGCTAGCTGGCTCATGGACTAAAAACCAAAAAGAACTGAACCGGTTCCCACTGGGAACCAACCGGTGGAAAAGGGGCCTCGAGTGGACTGAGTCTGATCATCAGGCTATAGGTTTACCTGGGATCCTGTCGTTTCTTGAGGCACTACTGTTCTCTCTACGTTCTATTGCACTGATTGCACTGTGAACACTTGTCACTTTTCTTTCACACTGCACTGATTGAAATGGACACTTTATTTGATTGGTATTGATTGCACTGATTGTATAAGGGACACTTCATGTGTTTGCGGGTGGGATACGTGAGGAGGACACAGTAACCTTGTGTCGTAGCTTTTCCTGCCTAGTGCAGGTAATAGAGGGTATGCACATGACGGTGACATCATCATCATACCCGGAACTTGCCGGAAGTTATGCGGGAATGCCTACTGTGTGGCAAAAAACTACTTTCTGGCCTTTACAGCCCATACATCCATATATTTTTTAACTCTTTAGATGTTTCTGCCGTGAGCTGGCACCACTACTAAGACTGGTGTGCGTTTAGCATTTGTTCGCTGCTCTGATTGGTTGTAGGTCTGACCAATAGAGACAGTGTGAATCTTTTTGTAACCGCCCCTTGGAAAAAATCCTACCACTGAGAAGGTTGAGACTAATATTATACAGTATATACTTTTATGTAATGACGGACGTTTTTCTTGCCTTGTATTGCCGTATACGTCTATACGACTGTACTTTCCTTCTCTTCACCTGTAACTATATGTACATGTATCTATCTCTATATGTGATTATTTACCTTGCTTATTGTAAGTCGCTCTGGATAGGAGTGGCTGCTAAATGCCTAAATTCTAAGGGCTCCATTTTCGTCACCGCTAAACCCTTTATGCCTAAACTTATTTGCCTCTTTTTTTTTCCTGTTTTTTTGCTATTTCGCAAAACATTTTTGAATAGTTAAAATGTCTAGTCTACAAGCTCACAACGTGTCGATGTAGATTGGCTAGTTGAACTATTCAAAAATGTTTTTCAAAATAGTAAACAAAGAAGTTCGGTGATGAGGGGTTTAGCGGTGATGAAAATGGAGCCCTAAGACTCGAAAGGGAGCTGTGTGTGTGTGTGTGTGTGTGTGTGTGTGTGTGTGTGTGTGTGTGTGTGTGTGTGTGTGTGTGCGTATGCGTGCGCATGTGTGTGTGTTTTTGCACAGCGGTGCGGCAGCAATAGGCATGATGTGTGGAGTGCCATCGTGTCTTGAGCGTGTCTATTTAATGCTGTCACGCCACGGAGCATAAATTATTTGGCATTAGAGTCTCCTCTAACTCTGTCACAGTTCTTTTTTTTCTTTTTTTTTCTGTCACACGTAATGCTGAATCATCCGTGTACGCTTGAAATTTGCACTTAAGTGCAGCCAACGTGTTATTAATGTCATTAATGGAATGAGGGATCTTTACATAAACCACTTGAACCCTATATAGAATCTTTATTCTTTGAACTTTGAACTCTCATTTTAGAGGAGGTCCAAAATACAACATTACAGCAGTGCAAGTACACAGTACTAAAGACACATAGGTACAATATAACATATACAGTACAAATACAGGACATACACATACAGGTACAGTCAGCTTGCTCCCCTTCTCTCACCCCACCCCTGACCTGACTGATTCTGAGGGGAACATTAGCCGAAAATAGCAGCAGAGGCGCTGTGAGCTAGTAGATCCGCCATTTCCGGCAAATTGGAAGTGGAGCAGCGATGTCCAAACCTTTTTCAAAGAGGGCCAGATTATAAAATATGAAAACACCCAAACAAGGGCCAACTACAGCTCCTACCAATCATAATGTATTTTCGGACCATAATATATAGTCACAGGCTAATGTGTTGTTTTTCAACAATTTTATTTCATCAATATTAAAAGGTATATATGTGCTGTGAACAAACAAACAAAACACAAATAAAATAACTCATCCTTTCATCCTTATTTCATAATGAATGTATAATTATAATGAAAGGAATCTCTCTCTTTCTCTCTCTCGCAGCACACGCACATATACACTAGCCATTCCTGTGTGAATAATGAGTGTAGTTGTGTGTGATGACCCCGACTGCTGTAGTGCTGTGTGTGTGTGTGTGTGTGTGTGTGTGTGTGTGTGTGTGTGTGTGTGTGTGCGCACGCGTGTGTGGTATCTAGCCGCCGGTGTCCCACTGCGCTGCAGCTAGCTAGCGCTCACCTCACCGCCAGCATGCAGATGAGCAAAAACTGTCAGCCGCCACCACTGCTGCCAGAGTTGGCGAGTGGAAAACAAGCCCAAAATACGCGACCTCTAGGCCACATGAGCACTTTAATCCTACACATACATTAATGCGGGAGCTTGTAGATCTGCTATTTTCAAAACAAATCTTGGGAAAAATATGACCAACATTTTAACAACACAAATCTATCGGACCTGTCCCTGGCACAAAATATTTCGGTCCCATTCACTCCCATTCAGTCCCATTCACTCCCATTCAGTCCCATTCAGTCCCATAGTATCAGTCCCATATAACAGTACCTCCCATTCACTCCCATTCACTCCCGTAGTAACAGTACCTCCCATTCAGTCCTTGAAATGATCGAGAACCACTGGTTTAAACAACATTTAGGAAGTCAACCCAAATAAGCAACATATTATATTCACTTTAGAAATAAGCCCAAATAAAAGCAACCCCCACCAGTATTTACAAGCAACTACATACCGGAAAAAAACAAGCCCAAAGTCGCTTATAATAAATGGACGTGGCAACCCGGAGGAGCAAACTGTAGGCCGCCACTCATGTAGTTCTACAGCAGGGGTGGGCAACTTTGAAGATGGAGAGAGAGGGCCACTGTATTTCCACACTCCCTCCAGAGGGCCACTGTATTTCCACACTCCCTCCAGAGGGCCACTATGTTTCCACACTCCCTCCAGAGGGCCACTGTATTTCCACACTTACTCCAGAGGGCCACATTGCATATTACTGTCATAGCAAAAATAGCCGATCTACAAGCTCAAAACATGTTGCACTGCGACGCATTTTGAGCTTGTATATCAGCAATTTTTGCTATATTTGAATTGAAATCCTGAATACGTTTTTGCTATTTTTGAATGGGAATCCTGAAAAGTATTTTTGTCAAATTTATGAACAAAATACAAATACATTGGACATAAAAATAGACAATAACATTTTTATATTACTCACTAAGCTACTACATTTAGAGTAATTTAAGCGGCTCATGTTCACATGTTTGGAATTGTAACAGCTTAAACTAGAACTGCACTCTGTCGAGTGCATACTTGCTTGTTGCACACTAGTAGGCCATAAATGGCCTACTAGTGCGCAAGCAGAGCGCGCAAGTACTTTCGACCACTACAAACTGTCAAATCTCAGTTTCTCTGTGAAGGAACGTTTGAAATGTTGAATTATTAGGTTTAACTATTTGCTACCTACCTACTTTATGCATGAAAAAAAGTATTATTATTAAGTATGGTACAAGTTTCTATCTATAAAAGGAATACAGTTTTATCGATTTAGAACTATTCCCCAGCAAATGACGTAATGCCTGATACGGCAGTGGTGCCAGATTACATACATGTATACATAGGAGCATTACCTTTAATCCTCCCGACACTAAAACATATCGTCATTACGTCACCATCGAAAACCAATTACACTCTGGCATTGGGTCCTTTAATCCACATCTTTATTACGTCATCATTGAGAGCTAGTTATACCAGCTATAGTTATACCAGTGCCGGGTGGATTAAAGGAACTGCCTCTATGTATATGTATATGTAATTTGTAAATTGATTAGCGGTATACTGTGGTTACTTTGCGCCGTATACTTTGCCCAGCATTTTTGATGCGTATGCACCGTCCCAGCATTTTCGATGCGTATGCACCGTCCCAGCAAATGACGTAATGACTAGTTGTGCCTGATAAAACCAATAGTTTTCGATGGTGGTGACGTAATGACGATATGTTTTAGTGTTGGGAGGATTAAAGGTAATGCTCGTATGTATACATGTATGTAATCTGGCAACACTGCCGTATCAGGCACAAGTAGTTATTACGTCATTTGCTGGGACGGTGCATACGCATCAAAAGTGCTGGGACGGTGCATACGCATCAAAAGTGCTGGGACGGTGCATACGGGCCCTGGGCGAAACTAGTACTTGCGCTTGCGCAAGTAATTAATAATATATCAGTATTCCAATATTAACCTGCGGGGCCTCATTAAGTGAAGGTGTGGGGACGCATGTGGCCCCCGGGCCGCCAGTTGCCCATGTATGTATGCTCTACAGCACAGCTGCGGCTGTTGGCTATAGGCCAAAACCAGCCCACTGCTGACTCATCAGAATGCTCAGAGCTGCAACGCTATACAGTGTGTAGAAGGCCTTGCTCGCTCATCCATTCACTGCAGGTTGATCGTATATTTTGAAACACGCAGACCAGGGTTTTACGTCCTATTTGAGATGGAGGGAAAAATACAAGGTCACACTGCATCGCAGTGCACCGCAGTGTGCCATTTTCAACAGAATGGGGGGCGTTTATTTGATTGCTTATAGCTCACCTTTCAACAGAACACAACATGATAAACATCTATGTAAATGCTTAAAATATATATAACAGGAACCATGAATGTTGATGCGTCATACTGAGTTCAAAGGTTATCCAAAGTCCAATAAACAGGCTGTAAACATAACTCACGGGACCTTAATGATTACATTTTAATGAATGGGTCCGCGTGATATGAATATGAACAGCAAATGAACATGGATAAAAGCAGATATACGACCTGTTATATCACAAATTCGAATTCGATCATATCAGTCCGTGTATAGGTCGGGGCGGCCCCTTGAAGCACAGGTCAGAGGTCACAGGTCAGGTCTGTCCTGGAGAGCTCTGACTTTTCCAGACAATATATAGAAATCCTCCTGTCTTTCTGTGACCTTGCTAAGCACAGCTATAGGGTGCACACTCTTATAAGTAACTAATGGACCTGGTAACTGCTTTAAAGGTCTACTTTATCTCATCACTGCTCACAGTAATTTTAGTTCATTCAAACATTTGCATGCAACGTTCCTGATCTCCTGCCCCCTGTTCTCTGTACCATAGGTAATAAAACAGATGCTGAATTTTGAATAGCAGGTGGATACAGAGTCATGAATGATGGCAAACTTCCTTGGCCCTGTAAATATCCTGACATTAAGGTGCCTTGATTGTTTTTCTGCGAACGAAGAACAGAAGCCTTCTTGGCCCTCGGTGGATGCATGCAGGCTACATATATTTTTAATCTGTTCAATTTTAAATGCACTTTAAATGGGCAATGCATTTTTAATGACAAGCTCTCCCTCTTTCCCCCCCGACACGGCAATTATTGTTATACCGCGCCACAATGTATAAGCTCAAATTACGGCTCTGCAGGTTCTGATCTGAGATCAGCTGAACCCAGTGAATCTCTGCATTTTATAAGGACCCCCCTGCTGCTTGCTGTACATTAGACCAGTAGGGGTCCCCTATAGGGGTCCTTGAGAGAGTTCCAGGAGGTCCCCATAGCTAGATGATTGTTAGGAACCAAAATGGACCCTTATGGGTCTATAACTCGGAGAATTATATTAAAACTCTTTCAGCGCCACCTGGTGGTCACCAGTTTAGGCTTTGAGTGCCAATTCTCCCATTATAAGAAAATTTAAAAATTGTAATTCTATTATGCATGTAATGTGCATGTCATCACCTGTACACCAGCTTAGAGGAATCCAAAATATGGATTGAAAATATGCATATCATAGCCTTTATCAAACTGGGGGTCCTTGAAATGAAAATGAATCACTTATACCGTAAATGGTCTTCTCTCATGGGGTCGATCCCTGGCATATTTTTTCAAATGGGGTTCCGCAGGCTAATTAGTGTCAATTTGGGAATCCTTGGCATGAAAAAGTTTGAGAACCACTGCAAATTAGACCAGTATTATTTTTGGCAGCAAATTTCTATTTTAGTTTATAGTTAGTCATAGTTTTTGGAATATTAGTCACATTTTAGTCACCTTGAATGTTTTAGTGTTAGTTTTAGTCGACTAAATATCATAAGATTTTAGTCGACTTAAATCTACAGTTGATTTAGTCGACTAAAATGTATTTTGTCGGGCCTTGATGCCGTCAAAATGGCTGATTTTACACTTGCTGAAAATAGTAGCATTTTCAGCATGCAACCATTTTTACATCTTACATTTTACATTTTGACATTTTACATTTGACACATACATTTCACACTTTACACATACATTTTTGACATTTGACATTTGACACATACATTTTACATTTTACATAAAAAATTCCCCCCCCCCCCCTTTTTTTTTTGACAGCTTTAGTTACTTTGGGATTTGGATTATCATTACAAAACGTCATACAATAACCACTACAGCCCTATATGCATTTCGGCCATTTGAAAATATAGCTAATCTACAAGGACCACATTTTCTTTTCCTCTACCATGTGTTCTTGCTTACTGTAAGTTTCTCTGGACTAAGTGTGGAGTTGGATGACCTCCCTGAGGTTGGTTTCCGGCTCCTGCTCCGGTTCCTTCACTTCTCGGACAATGGTGCAGGTAAGGCAGACAAACTGCACAAAGTGAGGCCAGTGTTGGGACTACCTGTTGGCCAAGTTCCAGGAGATGTTGACACCCTCAGAACATTTGTATAGACAAGGGAATGATGTTTTGGTGTGAGAGGCTGGCTTCAGAGTATATGTATAGTGTGTACTGTATGCTTACTACAGTAAAAACTCTGATATATCACTGTAACAGTTTATATAAATATGTACTGAACTTACGGCGAACGGTAGATGGGATAAATGTATTTTTTTTTTCTTATGAAAGCAGAGAGTCTGTTCTTTCATTCGGTATATAGTATAGTATGTCGCTATAGGCCTTATTTTGTGAATATTTAGGTGGGCGCAAGCTGCTTTCTAATAGCCAATTACTGACGAACTGTAGATGGGATCAATGTGTACTGTTTTATTTAATGTAATATTTGAAGGTCAATATCTCCAGAATGGAGTGGACAAGTAAAGCTTTCTTTTGATGTATTCGGTGTGTTTCTCGCTATAAGAGAACATTTTGCTGTGGGCCCCGGAAAAGGTCCTTCCTTCAATGTTAACCCCATATAGCACTACACAAAATTAATGGGCATGGCTGGATTGTGTAGCAACCAAAGTGTTAACTTATTAACGTTCTGACATTTAACAAGGAGTGAAGCAATGCGTGCCAAGTTGGTAAGTTTAGTTTATAATTATATACATATAACTCACGCTGTTTGCTTGAAGATCTGTCCGTGCAGAGACCCGCCGGTCAAAATTAACTGCTCTACAAGCTCATCGCGGTTCACTGTTGATCTGTGCAGGCTATGATGACGTATTTCGATATTTCCTGTTTCCTTAGATGGTGTGGAATGGACGTGGATGTTCCATCAAACCAGGCGACATCAGGCGAATCACTTTTGGAAAGGGTACACCGGGCGATCCGCACAAATGAAGTGATTACACCAGCTTCGCTGAATAACACGGGAGCTAATCGCAGCTTGATAAATACGATATCATTACGCGTCTCATTTACACTGTGGCGTATTTCTCCATTGTGAATGTTGCTATATGTCAGTCGTTCTGAAACATTTTCATGTCAAGGACCCCCAAAGATATATTTATTTGGCCACCGACCCCCCATCTGAAAATATGTTGTTCCAGGGACTCTCGCAGGAGCAAAGATTTGAGTTAAAAACGTTCGCTCTGAATGAATATATTCAAAGATTTGCACCACATTTTCACGATAGAAAAAAAAATAGCAGACCTACAAGCTTGTAGATCTGCTATTTTTCAATAGCTAAAGTACAACACAATGCCAATTAAAACACCAAAAGGGGTTCCCGCCCAGAATGGGTTAACGCTGAGTGTTGTGCAAAATGGAACGGTTCCAATCGTATACTCACTCAGAGTTACAGACCCGTAAGGATCCATTTGGACGCCTGGTGGGCCCCGGACCCGGCGCTGGGAACCAGTGGCTTAACCTCTTTTCCTTCTAATGTCGAAGGCACCGCGTTTTTTTTTATGTTGTTGCACTTTTTCCCATTTTATTTAGAAGAAGTTCTGAGTCTCTCTGATGGACTGAGCTAGATCTATAGCTATACTTTCTCCATCACCCACGGAATAGACATCAGGTCGACCCTCTTAGGCTGTTGTCGCTGTTCCGTGTTGCTTGGCGTGGAGCCTCTGGTTTATTCTCATGTTGTTGTCAAAGAATCTTATCAGGGGTTATTGACACGGCTGGCTGGTTCCTTTTATCTGTCACGAAAAAAAAGGAAGTGCAGACTGAAACATGTCTCCAAATGGCCACTGGTGCTGATGGGAGCTTTAGATGTTCTATCTAGGGCTCTCAAGCATTATGTTGTACTTTGTCTATTCAAAAAATAGCAGATCTACAAGCTCGTAGCGTGGCACCGAGTGCCACGCTACGAGCTTGTAGATCTGTTTTCTTTTTTTTTAATCATGAAAATGAGATGCAAATCTTTGAATATTCTTTCAGAGCGAACGTTTTTAACTCAAATCTTTGCTTCTGCGGGGGGGGGGGGGTCCCTGGAACAACATATTTTCAGATGGGGCTCGACGGCCAATTCCATATATATTTTGGTGGGTCCTTGACATGAAATTGTTTCAGAAAACTTCCACGATTTAGAGGCAATTTGTAGAATCGCCCTCAGGTCCAAATGGGCTATAGATGTGATATCAACTGGAAGCGCACCGCCGGGGTCATAGCGGATTGGCATAGCGATATCATGACCCCAGCCCCACTTTTTTTGGCAAGGCATTAAATCCTCTCAGTCCAAATGCTCTTTGTGGGATTTATGTGTTGCTTTTGGACAACTTTCAGTCTGTCTGCCAGGGACTTCAACTATACATGCATGCACACAGTATAGGTCTTACTGTAACGTGCTACTTTTTTGTACTAATACAGTATTCAATCAATGTATCAATCTTTTCTTTTTTTTGGGTCTTAACACCCACTTACACACCTGCAAACACTTAGCCTAAGATTTTCAAGTGGGTCCTGATCCAGAAGAGGTTGGAAACCTTCAGTACACAGCTATAGTTATTGGATGCCTCTGTGCCTCTTTACTTTGTCTAACAGATGGTCATATTATTATGATAAATATCAAGCACAAAAGGTCATTCAATTTATTGACTTTTGCTGCTAGGAAGAATAATATTATATCATGAAACAAGGATGCTGCTCCAACAAAGTCTTGGCGCAAGGAGTGCATTGCTTATTCTTTAAAAAGCAGTTTTCTTCCCCAGGCTGTAAGACTGCTAAACAAATGAACAATGCACTTTGTTACGGTATATACGGCCTTGTGTGCTGTCTGTGTTCCTTTAAAAACCTTTTAAAACATTTTACATGGGTTTTGTCTGAGTTGTTTTAAACCTTTTAAAATACTTTATGGTGTCAACCATTGTATTGAGTTGTACTTGTAATTCTGCAAACTGTTAATAAATACTTCAATCAATCAATCTCCTACACACTGTCGTATCACAAAATAACACTGAGAGTGTACAAATGGTTCCATTTGTACACTCTCAGAGTTAAATTAACAGTGATTTTACATTGTGGTCCCAGAGATGGAAATGCCTTAAATGTGGGTCCGAGGCCAGGAAATGTCATTCCTGGAAATTAAAATGGTTGAGAATCACTGCTAGAGCCGTGAACATCTTCTCCTATGCAGGTCCCTGCATGGCATATGTTTTCAAATGGAGGGTCCACAGGCAAATAAATGTCGATTTTGGGGGTCCTTGACATGGAAAAAGTTTGGGAACCAGTGTATACTTTAGCTGTAGACCCTCTGAAACACATCTGGACCGGACCACGTACCCTGGACCAGGGGTTCTCATGCATGCATAAACTTTCCTTAATGATTATATCTGGTTTCAGTATTTATGGTTATTTTTGCAGGGCGGCGGGCGTCGCCAGACATGGTCAAAGCATTTCCGGGGGTCCCCATCAGTGTTGTTTTTGGCAGATTTTAGTTTTTGTCATAGTCTCTTGAATATCTTTCATTTTGTTTTAGTCACATTTTAGTCACCTGGAATGTCTTAGTGTTAGTCCAGTTTTAGTCGACTAAATCTACAGTTGATTTAGGTGGGCCTTGATGTTGTCGTAATGACAGATTTTACACTTGCTGAAAATAGCAGATGTTGTCGTAAACTGCTAGCCCTCGTCCTAGCAGTTTAGTCTAGTTTTTAGCTGTTGCCGAAATTGTCAATTTAGTCATCATAGCTTAGTTTTCATTTTAGTTTCCATTTAGTTTTCGTCAGTGAAAAAAGGTAGTTGACGAACATTCTTCGTCTTAGTTTCAGTCGACGAAAACAACAATGGTCCCCATGCAGCCAACAACGTTGAGAACCCCTGACGTGGAGGATATGTATAGTTCTCCCCGACAACAGTGATGATACTGTGGCTGCATGCGTGCGTGCTGGCAGAGCATTACGCTGCAGGTTTATGGCTGCTGACAGCCAGCCCGTGGGAAAGACATTAAAGATGCAGCAGGCTGGAGGCACATGGCTGCTCACTGATCAGCTGTGCTTTATAGTGTTAGTTACAAAGAACAGTAGTGGTTGCGTGGGAGAAGTAGCCTATACTCTGATTTTCTTTTTATTAACTTACAGTAACCACATAAATCAAATGTTGAAAATATTCCGTTTTGGAAAACCATGAAAAATGACATAATGTACTATTATATACAGTAGTATGTCGTCAAAGCATGATTTTCATCATTTTGTAATTTTGTATTATTTTTTTACCGCCCCACCCACCGCCGCTGTGCTGTTGTTTATCTAGACGTTAGAATGTTTATGATTAACCACAATGGAAACAAATAGCCTCTGGCTCTTCTATCATTATCTATTTGGCTATTCACACACAGAAAGCACAGTGGCTCACTGGGAACAGAGCTCTGAGCTTGCCTGGGAATCAGGATGTCACAGGTTCAAGTCCTGGCTCTGATGTTGTGTCAATTGTGATTATGACAGGTTAACGAAATGACTGGACGGAAGAGGACCAAGGAAGGACAGGTGGAGGGGCTCAGCCCTGAGGAAAGGGTGAACACCTGGTTCAACCATTTCCAAAGGTTGCTGGGAACAACAGTTGAGGGAGAGGAGGAAGACATACCACCATTACTCCAGAACCTTGACATCAATGATGGCCCCTTCATGGTCAGTGAGTTAGGGCGAAAGCCACACTGAGAGTGGGCAAAAGTGCTGGGCCGGACGGCATACCTCCAGAGGTGGTAAAGAACTGCGGGTTTGACAACCTCATCCTACAGTTTTGTAACCTCGCCTTGCTAAACAACAAGCAGCCTGACATTTGGTCTCTGTCCAACATCATCCCTGTGCCTAAGGCTGGGGACCTCTCGAAGCCAGACAACTACCGAGGCATCAGCCTGACGTGCATCACCGCAAAGGTCTACAACCGTATGATCCTGAATCGGATACGGCATGCCATCGACCCTCATCTGAGGGAGAACCAAAACGGCTTTCGAGAAGGGAGAACTACCGTGGCCCAGATCTTGGCCCTAAGGAGAATCATTGAGGAGGTTAAAAGGAACAACCTGACTGCCGTGTTGTGTTTTATCGACTTCAAAAAAGCATTTAACTCGATACACAGAGGAACGATGATGAAGATCCTTAAGGCCTACGGTGTCCCTCCCAACTTACTCCGGTCAATAGAAACCATGTAAGAAGGAACAAGGGCCAAGGTGTTGACTCCAGATGGCAACAGTGAGGAGTTTAACATCGTGGCTGGGGTACTGCAAGGGGACACCCTAGCCCCCTTCCTCTTCGTCATAGTCCTGGACTACGCGTTAAGGAAGGCTATCAATGGACGAGAGCAGGACCTTGGCCTCACCATAACACCAAGGAGGTCGAGACGACACCCAACAGTAGTCCTGACAGACTTGGACTACGCGGACGACATCAGCCTGCTCTCTGACCATGTGGAACAAGCGCAGGAGCTCCTGACCAGAGT
Source organism: Protomyctophum parallelum (assembly GCF_964188405.1). NCBI lineage: Eukaryota > Metazoa > Chordata > Actinopteri > Myctophiformes > Myctophidae > Protomyctophum > Protomyctophum parallelum. Next base: position 19,463,169 of record NC_139719.1, on the reverse strand, counting down.
GGAATCAGAATGTGCCAAGGTTGGCCTCCGGCTGAATGCCAAGAAAACGCAAGTTATCACCTATAACATCCCATCAGAGCATCCACCTCTAACAACAACAGAAGGCACTGCTTTGAAGGAAGTCAATGACTTCAAGTACCTGGGCTCATGGGTCAACTCAACCGAACAAGACCTGAAAGTGAGGAAGGCACTTGCATGGAGGGCCCTAAACGGCATGGCCAGTGTATGGAACTCCAACCTCCCCTGTCAAACCAAACTCAGCTTCTTCTACGCAACGGTAGAGTCTGTTCTCCTATACGGCAGTGAATGCTAGACCTTGAAGCCAACCCTGCAGAAGTCTCTCGATGGGTGCTACACCAGAATGTTGCGTGCAGTACTCAACATCAACAAGAGCACACATGTTACCAACACAAATCTGTATGATGGAATGCCAAGGGTGAGCCAGAAAATAGCAGCCAGGAGAATGAGACTAGCAGGACACTGCCAAAGACACCAAGAGCTGCCAGCCAGTAAACTAGTGCTGTGGGATCCAACACGAGGGCACCGGTCACGAGGACGTCCCACGCTAACATACGTGGATGTACTCAAGAACGACGCAGGAGCGCAAAGTACCAACGAACTGGCCAGATGTATGGAGAACCTAACCTGACGCTGCCAGATCCAAGAAGCTTGCTACACAAATTTGTTTCACAGCTTATTGGGATCTGGGATCGCGGAAGCAAATTCGATGACGGGGCTGTTCCTTTTTTTCAAGATACTTGGTAGATGATTGGATGAGACCGTCTGTCTATCACTGTGTGGGCGTGCAAACACAACCAATCATATTGACGTGTCTATATAGCTTCACATCCGGTTTCGCACATATCCTGCCCTTAGCTCACGCTGATTGGTTCGGTACGGAACGGATTTGTGTCAGCTCAACTACCTGAAAGATCCCAGATGAGTGGTTACCCAATAACGCCCCCATCTGGCAGCGTCAGGTTATGGAGAACCCTGATGACTGGAAATGACGATGGAGGGCTCGTCTGAGGACGACCTAGAGAGAGATATTTCTAAAAGGGCATGCTATATAGTATGCCATCCGAGGCCATGGTCTTGGAGTGATTTTCATCTTTTTTTCAAAAACTGATGAAAAACGGCGTGCTGTCCGAGGCTGTGGGCTGAACTTGAACCCTCAACCTGTGGCTCACATATAGTAGACAGCAGCTTATCACAGAGTGCCACCATGCTCTCTGAGGGTCTCCTCAGCTTTCCATCTCTTGTGTTCTTCTGGATGTTATTCTCCAAAACATGCTGCAGGGTGAAAGTAGGAGGAACTAAGCTGGATTTAAACTCACAACCTCTGGCTCACATGGACGTCGTCTTCACATGGGTGCCACTGAGCTCTCTGTGATTTCAAGTTGTAAGTTGTTCGTCTTCTTGTCACTTTTCAAATGGGGCCTTGGGATCATGTACAGAGCATTTGAATGCTGTTTGCTGTGCATAAAAAGTGTCTTTAGTGCTTTTAAATGTTATCGTGGATGTTAATGTTAATATATAACCCATCGTTTTCTTTTTTTTTTTTTTTTTTTTCAAATCCTCAAGAATGATGAAAAACGATCCAAAATGATGAAAAACGAGGATAAAAAAACGATGGGCTATAACCCATCGTTTTATTTTATTTTTTCAAATCCTCAAAAATGATGAAAAACGGCGTGCTATAGTATGCAGTACGATATGGGCTATAGCATGTTATGTAGACAGCACTATAATTGTATTGTATATAGTCATAGCACGCCATAGTACATATGTATAGCATAGTAGTAAATATGTATAGTTTATATGTATAGTGTATGAGTAGTGTTAAGAGGCACTATTATTCCCCAGGGAGCATAATGCCTCCCAGGGCGCTCCCTAGAGGGGTGGGCGTGGCATTTTAGTTACCAATTCCGGTGACGTCATCATATTGATTTTGCTGATTGGGGGCACTTTCAGTTTTGGCCGTTAGTGTCATCATGATTGTATGCTTGCATTTTCATGCGAAGCAATCTGGTTCAAGCTGTTTCGCCGTCAAGATTATTTACAGAATAAATCTATTCATTAACCAGTGAAACCAATGTGACAATGGTACTGTGTACATGCCAGTGAAACTAATTCTCGCCTCCTCTGGGGCAGTAGGTTCTGTACAGGCTGTGTGGCTGTGTGTGTGGGTATTGATTAGGCATGCTTGGATCCAAATGAGCTGATCGTATAGATTTTGGTGGGTGTGTGTGTGTGTGTGTGTGTGTGTGTGTGTGTGTGTGTGTGTGTGGGTCTGGGATCAATAGTTCGTATATGGGTCGTGACAGGGACATGCTTTTGCTAGGGTGTGTGTGTGTGTGTCCAGTGGATATGGATTATGCATGCTAGGATACCAACCGGCACAATATGCAGAGTATTTCTTGGGAAATTAAGACAGACACAGTGTAAGTACTGGGTGATGCAATCCATCTCCCATGGGTCTACAACACTGAAAAGGGGTTAGATACCGTCAATAATGGCAGATACTGACAATCCCAAGCCACTCCGACTTACTTACCTGCTTGTGAGGCTAAGAAGTAGGTGTTTTGCATCCGGTACCAGTGATGGACCCAGAATCTTGGTCCAAAAGGCGAGTGGTTACACTCACAAAGCACTAAAGAAATTATTTAGCTAGAGACCGATGGTAATCTTCCAGCTTCTGTTGCTGAAAGTTGGCAGCAATTAGATAGATCAATTCAAGGTCTTTAGGGTGGTCCTTCATATTGGGACAATGATTGTTTTTCAAAGCAGGGGATAGAGGTTTGTTTCCGGACTTTCGCAGTAGTGTTGCAATACAAACCCTTATATATTTAGCTAGTACTGCTTATTTATTGATATTTCCAGATAATTGAAAATAGATACATGAATTATTTACTGATAATTCATTTAATGAGATGTTGTGATGATTTGTTTTCTCACTATGGTGCATCTGAAATGTCTTTAAGAGCATGACGAGGACAGGGCAAATACAAAATACCAATGATGTTACTGGCAAATGCAGGCCTGAGCTGTATTGATTAAAAGCAAATATAGCAGACAACAACAGAAGGAGACATTCACCATCTTTTTCAGATGTAGATATGTCTGACCATCTTGTAAAATATCTTTCAAATAATCTTAAATTGGTTTGCACATCCCATATTTACCATTGTGGTTATTTATTTACTCTATTTAATGGGGCTTTCTCGATGATCATCATTCAAATTAGCCGTGGGAGAAACCAGCCATAATCCGTCTCCTCTTCCCAGTTCCCAAAGAACAACTTATCTGCGATGGATTTTATTCAAACCTGTATATCTTCAGGGTGGGCTTATAGCCAAAACAGTAAACAAAATGAAACTAACTGTAAACTACTTTAAATGTACAAAATCATATCAGAAGAAACCAATAGACAAAGTAGTAACCTATTCAAAACACAGAAGACACATAAACCCAACTCCTACCAAGCCCTGCTGTAAAATCAATGAACACCCTTTCAACACTACACAAAGAGAGTCCATTACTAATATTTCAGCAGATCTCCAACTTTAGCCCTCTGTTTCTGCATCTTTCACTCGGTATTGCACCCCCGGTTGAGTACGATAGATGCCTACCTTTTATAAATGTCTCTGTCTACCTTCATTGGTGTGCTCGGCGGTATGCCTCTATCAACTATGTTCCTATGAACTTTGTAAATCAGAGAGTTAATTCAGTAAAAGACTGATGAATGTTGAATGATTCCAGACATTTATACGTGAGGTATTAATAAATATGTTAGTAAACACATGAATATAGTGCTTCTGTATCCATGATTTACTATCGATGTCAGTAATATGATAGAATCAAATAATGCTTACTTTGATTAAGCTCATGTGGTGGGTATATTCTATACAATTAGGGCTTGTAAGGACTCAAGCATTGAGACACATGGTGTTTCATGGGTATGTGTGTGTGTGTGTGTGTGTGTGTGTGTGTGTGTGTGTGTGTGTGTGTGTGTGTGTGTGTGTGTGTGTCTCCATCTCCAATAGCTGTTGTGTTTGGAGAGAGGGTGGTGGTAGGGGGTTGTAGAGATAGCAAGAGGTTAGAATAAAGAAAAAGGGCTATTGGCACAGGTGGACAAAATGTTAGGGAGTGAGAGCTGGGGAAATAGGATAGAGAGGAATGTTATGGAGTAGGAAGACAGTCATTATAGGGTTGTAGAAGAGTTTATAATTGTGTCAAAGAGAAGATGGGCACAGTTGGCATCGGCAAGGTGATTCAAGACTTTTTTTTTTTTAGTTTTAGGTGTGACTCACTCTTTCTCAATTGCAGTGAAATGTTGGTGTACACCACAGATTGTGCCAGCTAGAAATATATCATTATTTAACAACTAAAATAAGTACAGCACAAGTTAAAAGTGTGGTGAAACCATACGCTGATTTTGAGTGAGGTTGTACTGTAACAAATACTGTATACTCTCAGTGAATCCTATAGTCCTACAGCTACTGTTTTGGAACCCTATTTTTTTTTTTTGCAACTTGTGAATTTGACTCATTCTTTTCTCCCGTGCCTCTCAGTGACCATACTCACCTGCCCCATTGCATGCCTGCCTCCCTGCTTTGCCTGCCTGTCATCTTATCTTAGCTACAGTTACAGCATAGCCTATAGTATAGAATAGTGAAGTAAATTGATTATCTCTCAGTAGAACTTCCAAGTTAGATGCTTATCCCTTTTCCCTTTTCCATCATAAAATCTAATCTCTGCCAGGTTTTTAAATTGACTGTGCAGGCTTCTGAGAACATTAACAGTCTCAATAGCAAAGCCATTTCCCGCAGTATGGTTGTATTTATTCACTTGAACGATAGTGGCCACTGCAAGCTGCAAAGTTACCAAGCTAATTATTTTTACCCCGTGCACCACAGGTTATAATGGAAAGATATTGCACGTTTGGCACACTGACCACCAACCATGTGCAAACTTGGGAAGGCCAGCATGCCAACCTGTTATCGTTATATCAGTAACACAGTAACAGCTCTGTGAGAAATGTAATTCTGCCTTGGTGTGTGTGCATTGTGCAAGCTCTTGTACCTTTGTTACTGTGAAGACGGATTTCTGCTATTCATTTCAAGGACTTTATTAACCACTTAAGCGGCAGTTAAGCCCCATACTTGCTGATCTACAAGCTCACAAGTTGTTGCTTCAATATGCTACTGTGAGCTGTGAGCTCATAGATCTGCTATTTGTGGACACTGCTGTGCAGAAAAGTATAAATCAGGCTTTAGTTTATTGTAATAATAGTGGTAAGAGTTGGAATCAGAATCAGACTTGACTTTATATTATTTGGCGGCTGAGGAGTGAATGTATTGATGAGTAATAGGATTTTCTGTCTCTCGCCAGTCGCCACCCTCTCTCCATGCATGACAAAGTGAATTAGGGAGGTTTGTCCTCCCTGACTCACTGTTACAATTTGTGCCCAGTCAGTCAAACTACGGCGGAGATCTGTAAACCCTTATGAAGCGGTTTTAAGCCACATGGCCATTAATAATCCATATGGCCAAAACACACTTTAGTTTTTTCAATACTTAAAATGTCCATAAACACACATGCATGCTTTAATTTCATGTATAATAATTACTATACTAAAAAGAAAAGTGGACTCCAATCCAGATCCCTGCCGGGGCCAGGTTGCCTACCCAGGGGCACTGGTGGTCGTCAACCCGGTCTCACTCCAATGTGTCACATTTTGTAGTCCTGTCTGTAGCCTTAAAACCTCAACCACACCTTAACATCACCATGTCTGATGGTGCAGTGTGTAAATGTATCAGGTTATCTACATTGTGTATACTAAAGCATGTAATAGTGGTGTACCGATGTTTTTCCATGAATTCAGAGCGTTGTGTATGATACATGTCTGTATTGCCTACGTGTTAAATAAACAACCCGCATATTGACACAGTAACCTTGTATGGAGTATTCCGTATTCAAGATACTACAGATCATAGTATATACAGTGGTATTCGATGACATTGATCCTATGGTGTGTCAACTTGTGCGTAGCTCTGTCGTTTAATGTATCATTCGAAGAAAACACATATTAGATTCATTTTACCCAAGCAATGTATATTTATTTAGTTGTGGAGTTCCCCAATCATACATCAGTCTCACGATGACAGGTCCATCAGTACTATAGCCCTGGTCCAAAATGATGAGAAACGAGGATAACTTTATTTTTAAAATTTCAAAAAACATGGGCTATAATCCATCTATTTTTTCATTTTTTTCAAATCCTCAAAAATGATGAAAAACGGCGTGCTATAGTATGCCGTACGATATGGGCTATAGCCCATGGTCCAAAATGATGAGAAACGAGGATAACTTTATTTTTCAAAATTTCAAAAAACATGGGCTATAACCCATTTTTTTTTTCATTTTTTTTTTTTTTCAAATCCTCAAAAATGATGAAAAACGGCGTGCTATAGTATGCCGTACGATATGGGATATAGCCCATGGTCCAAAATGATGAGAAACGAGGATAACTTTTTTTTTCAAAATAAAAAAACATGGGCTATAACCCATCGTTTTTTTTTCATTTTTTCATTTTTTTCAAATCCTCAAAAATTATGAAAAACAGCGTGCTATAGTATGCCGTACGATATGGGCTATAGCCCTGGTCCAAAATGATGAGAAACGAGGATAACTTTATTTTTAAAATTTCAAAAAACATGGGCTATAATCCATCTATTTTTTCATTTTTTTCAAATCCTCAAAAATGATGAAAAACAGCGTGCTATAGTATGCCGTACGATATGGGATATAGCCCATGGTCCAAAATGATGAGAAACGAGGAAAACTTTTTTTTTCAAAATAAAAAAACATGGGCTATAACCCATCGGTTTTTTTTCATTTTTTCATTTTTTTCAAATCCTCAAAAATTATGAAAAACAGCGTGCTATAGTATGCCGTACGATATGGGCTATAGCCCTGGTCCAAAATGATGAGAAACGAGGATAACTTTATTTTTAAAATTTCAAAAAACATGGGCTATAATCCATCTATTTTTTCATTTTTTTCAAATCCTCAAAAATGATGAAAAACGGCGTGCTATAGTATGCCGTACGATATGGGCTATAGCCCATGGTCCAAAATGATGAGAAACGAGGATAACTTTATTTTTCAAAATTTCAAAAAACATGGGCTATAACCCATTTTTTTTTTCATTTTTTTTTTTTTTCAAATCCTCAAAAATGATGAAAAACGGCGTGCTATAGTATGCCGTACGATATGGGATATAGCCCATGGTCCAAAATGATGAGAAACGAGGATAACTTTATTTTTAAAATTTCATCTATTTTTTCGTTTTTTTCAAATCCTCAAAAATGATGAAAAACGGCGTGCTATAGTATGCCGTACGATATGGGCTATAGCCCATGGTCCAAAATGATGAGAAATGAGGATAACTTTTTTTTTCAAAATAAAAAAACATGGGCTATAACCCATCGTTTTTTTTTTTTTTTTTTTCATTTTTTTCAAATCCTCAAAAATTATGAAAAACAGCGTGCTATAGTATGCCGTACGATATGGGCTATAGCCCTGGTCCAAAATGATGAGAAACGAGGATAACTTTATTTTTAAAATTTCAAAAAACATGGGCTATAATCCATCTATTTTTTCATTTTTTTCAAATCCTCAAAAATGATGAAAAACGGCGTGCTATAGTATGCCGTACGATATGGGCTATAGCCCATGGTCCAAAATGATGAGAAACGAGGATAACTTTTTTTTTCAAAATTTAAAAAAACATGGGCTATAACCCATCGTTTTTTTCATTTTTTCATTTTTTTCAAATCCTCAAAAATGCTGAAAAACGGCGTGCTATAGTATGCCGTACGATATGGGCTATAGCCCATGGTCCAAAATGATGAGAAACGAGTATAACTTTTTTATCAAAATTTCAAAAAACATGGGCTATAACCCATCGTTTTTTTCATTTTTTCATTTTTTTCAAATCCTCAAAAATGATGAAAAACTGCGTGCTATAGTATGCCGTACGATATGGGCTATAGCCCATGGTCCAAAATGATGAGAAACGAGTATAACTTTTTTTTCCAAAATTTCAAAAAACATGGGCTATAACCCATCGTTTAAAAAAAAAAAATTCAAATCCTCAAAAATGATGAAAAACGGCGTGCTATAGTATGCCGTACGATATGGGCTATAGCCCATGGTCCAAAATGATGAGAAACGAGTATAACTTTTGTTTTCAAAATTTAGAAAAACATGGGCTATAACCCATCGTTTATTTCATTTTTTCATTTTTTTCAAATCCTCAAAAATGATGAAAAACGGTGTGCTATAGTATGCCGTACGATATGGGCTATAGCCCATGGTCCAAAATGATGAGAAACGAGTATAACTTTTTTTTTCAAAATTTCAAAAAACATGGGCTATAACCCATCGTTTTTTTTCATTTTTTTCAAATCCTCAAAAATGATGAAAAACGGCGTACTATAGTATGCCGTACGATATGGGCTATAGCCCATGGTCCAAAATGATGAGAAACGGGGATAACTTTTTTTTTTCAAAAATTCAAAAAACATGGGCTATAACCCATCGTTTTTTTTCATTTTTTTCAAATCCTCAAAAATGATGAAAAACGGCGTGCTATAGTATGCCGTACGATATGGGCTATAGCCCATGGTCCAAAATGATGAGAAACGGGGATAACTTTTTTTTTTCAAAAATTCAAAAGACATGGGCTATAACCCATTGTTTTTTTTTCATTTTATATATTTTTTCAAATCCTCAAAAATGATGAAAAACGGTGTGCTATAGTATGCCGTACGATATGGGCTATAGCCCATGGTCCAAAATGATGAGAAACGAGTATAACATTTTTTTTCAAAATTTCAAAAAACATGGGCTATAACCCATCGTTTATTTCATTATTTCATTTTTTTCAAATCCTCAAAAATGATGAAAAACGGCGTGCTATAGTATGCCGTACGATATGGGCTATAGCCCATGGTCCAAAATGATGAGAAACGAGGATAACTTCTTTTTTTTCAAAATTTCTAAAAACATGGGCTATAACCCATTGTTTTTTTCATTTTTTATTTTTTTTCAAATCCTCAAAAATGATGAAAAACGGCATGCTATAGTATGCCGTACGTCGTACGATATGGGCTATAGCCCATGGTCCAAAATGATGAGAAACGAGTATAACATTTTTTTTCAAAATTTCAAAAGACATGGGCTATAACCCATCATTTATTTCATTTTTTCATTTTTTTCAAATCCTCAAAAATGATGAAAAACGGCGTGCTATAGTATGCCGTACGATATGGGCTATAGCCCATGGTCCAAAATGATGAGAAACGAGTATAACTTTTGTTTTCAAAATTTAGAAAAACATGGGCTATAACCCATCGTTTATTTCATTTTTTCATTTTTTTCAAATCCTCAAAAATGATGAAAAACGGTGTGCTATAGTATGCCGTACGATATGGGCTATAGCCCATGGTCCAAAATGATGAGAAACGAGTATAACTTTTTTTTTCAAAATTTCAAAAAACATGGGCTATAACCCATCGTTTTTTTTCATTTTTTTCAAATCCTCAAAAATGATGAAAAACGGCGTGCTATAGTATGCCGTACGATATGGGCTATAGCCCATGGTCCAAAATGATGAGAAACGAGGATAACTTTATTTTTCAAAATTTCAAAAAACATGGGCTATAACCCATTTTTTTTTTCATTTTTTTTTTTTTTCAAATCCTCAAAAATGATGAAAAACGGCGTGCTATAGTATGCCGTACGATATGGGATATAGCCCATGGTCCAAAATGATGAGAAACGAGGATAACTTTTTTTTTCAAAATAAAAAAACATGGGCTATAACCCATCGTTTTTTTTTCATTTTTTCATTTTTTTCAAATCCTCAAAAATTATGAAAAACAGCGTGCTATAGTATGCCGTACGATATGGGCTATAGCCCTGGTCCAAAATGATGAGAAACGAGGATAACTTTATTTTTAAAATTTCAAAAAACATGGGCTATAATCCATCTATTTTTTCATTTTTTTCAAATCCTCAAAAATGATGAAAAACAGCGTGCTATAGTATGCCGTACGATATGGGATATAGCCCATGGTCCAAAATGATGAGAAACGAGGAAAACTTTTTTTTTCAAAATAAAAAAACATGGGCTATAACCCATCGTTTTTTTTTCATTTTTTCATTTTTTTCAAATCCTCAAAAATTATGAAAAACAGCGTGCTATAGTATGCCGTACGATATGGGCTATAGCCCTGGTCCAAAATGATGAGAAACGAGGATAACTTTATTTTTAAAATTTAAAAAAACATGGGCTATAATCCATCTATTTTTTCATTTTTTTCAAATCCTCAAAAATGATGAAAAACTGCGTGCTATAGTATGCCGTACGATATGGGCTATAGCCCATGGTCCAAAATGATGAGAAACGAGGATAACTTTATTTTTCAAATTTTCAAAAAACATGGGCTATAACCCATTTTTTTTTTTCATTTTTTTTTTTTTCAAATCCTCAAAAATGATGAAAAACGGCGTGCTATAGTATGCCGTACGATATGGGATATAGCCCATGGTCCAAAATGATGAGAAACGAGGATAACTTTTTTTTTCAAAATAAAAAAACATGGGCTATAACCCATCGTTTTTTTTTCATTTTTTCATTTTTTTCAAATCCTCAAAAATTATGAAAAACAGCGTGCTATAGTATGCCGTACGATATGGGCTATAGCCCTGGTCCAAAATGATGAGAAACGAGGATAACTTTATTTTTAAAATTTCAAAAAACATGGGCTATAATCCATCTATTTTTTCATTTTTTTCAAATCCTCAAAAATGATGAAAAACGGCGTGCTATAGTATGCCGTACGATATGGGATATAGCCCATGGTCAAAAATGATGAGAAACGAGGATAACTTTTTTTTTCAAAATTAAAAAAACATGGGCTATAACCCATCGGTTTTTTTTTTTCATTTTTTCATTATTTTCAAATCCTCAAAGATTATGAAAAACGGCGTGCTATAGTATGCCGTACGATATGGGCTATAGCCCTGGTCCAAAATGATGAGAAACGAGGATAACTTTATTTTTAAAATTTCATCTATTTTTTCGTTTTTTTCAAATCCTCAAAAATGATGAAAAACGGCGTGCTATAGTATGCCGTACGATATGGGCTATAGCCCATGGTCCAAAATGATGAGAAACGAGGATAACTTTTTTTTTCAAAATAAAAAAACATGGGCTATAACCCATCGTTTTTCTTTTTCATTTTTTCATTTTTTTCAAATCCTCAAAAATTATGAAAAACAGCGTGCTATAGTATGCCGTACGATATGGGCTATAGCCCTGGTCCAAAATGATGAGAAACGAGGATAACTTTATTTTTAAAATTTCAAAAAACATGGGCTATAATCCATCTATTTTTTCATTTTTTTCAAATCCTCAAAAATGATGAAAAACGGCGTGCTATAGTATGCCGTACGATATGGGCTATAGCCCATGGTCCAAAATGATGAGAAACGAGGATAACTTTTTTTTTCAAAATTTAAAAAAACATGGGCTATAACCCAACGTTTCTTTCATTTTTTCATTTTTTTCAAATCATCAAAAATGCTGAAAAACGGCGTGCTATAGTATGCCGTACGATATGGGCTATAGCCCATGGTCCAAAATGATGAGAAACGAGTATAACTTTTTTATCAAAATTTCAAAAAACATGGGCTATAACCCATCGTTTTTTTCATTTTTTCATTTTTTTCAAATCCTCAAAAATGATGAAAAACTGCGTGCTATAGTATGCCGTACGATATGGGCTATAGCCCATGGTCCAAAATGATGAGAAACGAGTATAACTTTTTTTTCCAAAATTTCAAAAAACATGGGCTATAACCCATCGTTTAAAAAAAAAAAAATTCAAATCCTCAAAAATGATGAAAAACGGCGTGCTATAGTATGCCGTACGATATGGGCTATAGCCCATGGTCCAAAATGATGAGAAACGGGGATAACTTTTTTTTTTCAAAAATTAAAAAAACATGGGCTATAACCCATTGTTTTTTTTCATTTTATATATTTTTTCAAATCCTCAAAAATGATGAAAAACGGTGTGCTATAGTATGCCGTACGATATGGGCTATAGCCCATGGTCCAAAATGATGAGAAACGAGTATAACATTTTTTTTCAAAATTTCAAAAAACATGGGCTATAACCCATCGTTTATTAAATTTTTTCATTTTTTTCAAATCCTCAAAAATGATGAAAAACGGCGTGCTATAGTATGCCGTACGATATGGGCTATAGCCCATGGTCCAAAATGATGAGAAACAAGTATAACTTTTTTTTTCAAAATTTCAAAAAACATGGGCTATAACCCATCGTTTTTTTTCATTTTTTTCAAATCCTCAAAAATGATGAAAAACGGCGTGCTATAGTATGCCGTACGATATGGGCTATAGCCCATGGTCCAAAATGATGAGAAACGAGGATAACTTCTTTTTTTTCAAAATTTCAAAAAACATGGGCTATAACCCATTGTTTTTTTCATTTTTTATTTTTTTTCAAATCCTCAAAAATGATGAAAAACGGCGTGCTATAGTATGCCGTACGTCGTACGATATGGGCTATAGCCCATGGTCCAAAATGATGAGAAACGAGTATAATTTTTTTTTTCAAAATTTCAAAAGACATGGGCTATAACCCATCATTTATTTCATTTTTTCATTTTTTTCAAATCCTCAAAAATGATGAAAAACGGCGTGCTATAGTATGCCGTACGATATGGGCTATAGCCCATGGTCAAAAATTATGAGAAACGAGTATAACTTTTCTTTTCAAAATTTCAAAAAACATGGGCTATAACCCATCGTTTATTTCATTTTTTCATTTTTTTTAAATCCTCAAAAATTATGAAAAACGGCGTGCTATAGTATGCCGTACGATATGGGCTATAGCCCATGGTCCAAAATGATGAGAAACGAGTATAACCTTTTTTTCAAAATTTCAAAAAACATGGGCTATAACCCATCGTTTATTTCATTTTTTTCAAATCCTCAAAAATGATGAAAAACGGCGTGCTATAGTATGCCGTACGATGTGGGGTATAGCCCATGGTCCAAAATGATGAGAAACGAGGATAACTTTTTTTTTTCCAAAATTTCAAAAAACATGGGCTATAACCCATTGTTTTTTTCATTTTTTATTTTTTTTCAAATCCTCAAAAATGATGAAAAACGGCGTGCTATAGTATGCCGTACGATATGGGATATAGCCCATGGTCCAAAATGATGAGAAACGAGGATAACGTTATTTTTCAAAATTTCAAAAAACATGGGCTATAATCCATCTATTTTTTCATTTTTTTCAAATCCTCAAAAATGATGAAAAACGGCGTGCTATAGTATGCCGTACGATATGGGCTATAGCCCATGGTCCAAAATGATGAGAAACGAGTATAACATTTTTTTTCAAAATTTCAAAAAACATGGGCTATAACCCATCGTTTATTAAATTTTTTCATTTTTTTCAAATCCTCAAAAATGATGAAAAACGGCGTGCTATAGTATGCCGTACGATATGGGCTATAGCCCATGGTCCAAAATGATGAGAAACAAGTATAACTTTTTTTTTCAAAATTTCAAAAAACATGGGCTATAACCCATCGTTTTTTTTCATTTTTTTCAAATCCTCAAAAATGATGAAAAACGGCGTGCTATAGTATGCCGTACGATATGGGCTATAGCCCATGGTCCAAAATGATGAGAAACGAGGATAACTTCTTTTTTTTCAAAATTTCAAAAAACATGGGCTATAACCCATTGTTTTTTTCATTTTTTATTTTTTTTCAAATCCTCAAAAATGATGAAAAACGGCGTGCTATAGTATGCCGTACGTCGTACGATATGGGCTATAGCCCATGGTCCAAAATGATGAGAAACGAGTATAATTTTTTTTTTCAAAATTTCAAAAGACATGGGCTATAACCCATCATTTATTTCATTTTTTCATTTTTTTCAAATCCTCAAAAATGATGAAAAACGGCGTGCTATAGTATGCCGTACGATATGGGCTATAGCCCATGGTCAAAAATTATGAGAAACGAGTATAACTTTTCTTTTCAAAATTTCAAAAAACATGGGCTATAACCCATCGTTTATTTCATTTTTTCATTTTTTTTAAATCCATAAAAATTATGAAAAACGGCGTGCTATAGTATGCCGTACGATATGGGCTATAGCCCATGGTCCAAAATGATGAGAAACGAGGATAACCTTTTTTTCAAAATTAAAAAAAACATGGGCTATAACCCATCGTTTTTTTTTCATTTTTTCATTTTTTTCAAATCCTCAAAAATGATGAAAAACTGCGTGCTATAGTATGCCGTACGATATGGGATATAGCCCATGGTCCAAAATGATGAGAAACGAGGATAACTTAAAAAAAAAAAAAAAAAAAAAAAACATGGGCTATAACCCATCGTTTTTTTCATTTTTTTCAAATCCTCAAAAATGATGAAAAACGGCGTGCTATAGTATGCCGTACGATATGGGCTATAGCCCTGGTCCAAAATGATGAGAAACGAGGATAACTTTATTTTTAAAATTTCAAAAAACATGGGCTATAATCCATCTATTTTTTTATTTTTTTCAAATCCTCAAAAATGATGAAAAACGGCGTGCTATAGTATGCCGTACGATATGGGCTATAGCCCATGGTCCAAAATGATGAGAAACGAGGATAACTTTTTTTTTCAAAATAAAAAAAAACATGGGCTATAACCCATCGTTTTTTTCATTTTTTCATTTTTTTCAAATCCTCAAAAATGATGAAAAACGGCGTGCTATAGTATGCCGTACGATATGGGCTATAGCCCATGGTCCAAAATGATGAGAAACGAGTATAACCTTTTTTTCAAAATTTCAAAAAACATGGGCTATAACCCATCGTTTATTTCATTTTTTTCAAATCCTCAAAAATGATGAAAAACGGCGTGCTATAGTATGCCGTACGATGTGGGGTATAGCCCATGGTCCAAAATGATGAGAAACGAGGATAACTTTTTTTTTTCCAAAATTTCAAAAAACATGGGCTATAACCCATTGTTTTTTTCATTTTTTATTTTTTTTCAAATCCTCAAAAATGATGAAAAACGGCGTGCTATAGTATGCCGTACGATATGGGATATAGCCCATGGTCCAAAATGATGAGAAACGAGGATAACGTTATTTTTCAAAATTTCAAAAAACATGGGCTATAATCCATCTATTTTTTCATTTTTTTCAAATCCTCAAAAATGATGAAAAACGGCGTGCTATAGTATGCCGTACGATATGGGCTATAGCCCATGGTCCAAAATGATGAGAAACGAGGATAATTTTTTTTTTTAATTAAAAAAAACATGGGCTATAACCCATTGTTTTTTTCATTTTTTTTTTTTTTCAAATCCTCAAAAATTATGAAAAACGGCGTGCTATAGTATGCCGTACGATATGGGCTATAGCCCATGGTCAAAAATGATGAGAAACGAGTATAACTTTTCTTTTCAAATTTTCAAAAAACATGGGCTATAACCCATCGTTTATTTCATTTTTTCATTTTTTTCAAATCCTCAAAAATGATGAAAAACGGCGTGCTATAGTATGCCGTACGATATGGGCTATAGCCCATGGTCCAAAATGATGAGAAACGAGGATAACTTGTTTTTTCAAAATTTAAAAAAACATGGGCTATAACCCATCGTTTTTTTCATTTTTTCATTTTTTTCAAATCCTCAAAAATGCTGAAAAACGGCGTGCTATAGTATGCCGTACGATATGGGCTATAGCCCATGGTCCAAAATGATGAGAAACGAGGATAACTTTATTTTTCAAAATTTCAAAAAACATGGGCTATAACCCATCGTTTATTTCATTTTTTCATTTTTTTCAAATCCTCAAAAATGATGAAAAACGGCGTGCTATAGTATGTCGTACGATATGGGCTATAGCCCATGGTCCAAAATGATGAGAAACGAGGATAACATTTTTTTTCAAAATTTCAAAAAACATGGGCTATAACCTATCGTTTTTTATTTTTTTTCCCATTTTTTTCAAATCCTCAAAAATGATGAAAAACGGCGTGCTATAATATGCCTTACGATATGGGCTATAGCCCATGGTCCAAAATGATGAGAAACGTTCTTTTTTTCAAATTTTCAAAAAACATGGGCTATAGCCCATCGTTTTTTTCATTTTTTCATTTTTTTCAAATCCTCAAAAATTATGAAAAACGGCGTGTTATAGTATGCCGTACGATATGGGCTATAGCCCATGGTCCAAAATGATGAGAAACGAGGATAACTTTTTTTTTCAAAATAAAAAAAAACATGGGCTATAACCCATCGTTTTTTTCATTTTTTCATTTTTTTCAAATCCTCAAAAATGATGAAAAACGGCGTGCTATAATATGCCGTACGGTATGGGCTATAGCCCATGGTCCAAAATGATGAGAAACGAGGATAACCTTTTTTTTCAAAATAAAAAAAAACATGGGCTATAACCCATCGTTTTTTTCATTTTTTCATTTTTTTCAAATCCTCAAAAATGCTGAAAAACGGCGTGCTATAGTATGCCGTACGATATGGGCTATAGCCCATGGTCCAAAATGATGAGAAACGAGGATAACTTTATTTTTCAAAATTTCAAAAAACATGGGCTATAACCCATCGTTTATTTCATTTTTTCATTTTTTTCAAATCCTCAAAAATGATGAAAAACGGCGTGCTATAGTATGTCGTACGATATGGGCTATAGCCCATGGTCCAAAATGATGAGAAACGAGGATAACATTTTTTTTCAAAATTTCAAAAAACATGGGCTATAACCTATCGTTTTTTTTTTTTTTTTCCATTTTTTTCAAATCCTCAAAAATGATGAAAAACGGCGTGCTATAATATGCCTTACGATATGGGCTATAGCCCATGGTCCAAAATGATGAGAAACGTTCTTTTTTTCAAAATTTCAAAAAACATGGGCTATAGCCCATCGTTTTTTTCATTTTTTCATTTTTTTCAAATCCTCAAAAATTATGAAAAACGGCGTGTTATAGTATGCCGTACGATATGGGCTATAGCCCATGGTCCAAAATGATGAGAAACGAGGATAACTTTTTTTTTCAAAATTAAAAAAAACATGGGCTATAACCCATCGTTTTTTTCATTTTTTCATTTTTTTCAAATCCTCAAAAATGATGAAAAACGGCGTGCTATAATATGCCGTACGGTATGGGCTATAGCCCATGGTCCAAAATGATGAGAAACGAGGATAACCTTTTTTTTCAAAATTTCAAAAAACATGGGCTATAACCCATCGTTTTTTTCATTTTTTCATTTTTTTCAAATCCTCAAAAATGATGAAAAACGGCGTGTTATAATATGCCGTACGGTATGGGCTATAGCCCATGGTCCAAAATGATGAGAAACGAGGATAACCTTTTTTTTCAAAATTTCAAAAAACATGGGCTATAACCCATCGTTTTTTTCATTTTTTCATTTTTTTCAAATCCTCAAAAATGCTGAAAAACGGCGTGCTATAGTATGCCGTACGATATGGGCTATAGCCCATGGTCCAAAATGATGAGAAACGAGGATAACATTTTTTTTCAAAATTTCAAAAAACATGGGCTATAACCCATCGTTTTTTTCATTTTTTCATTTTTTTCAAATCCTCAAAAATGCTGAAAAACGGCGTGCTATAGTATGTCGTACGATATGCGCTATAGCCCATGGTCCAAAATGATGAGAAACGAGGATAACCTTTTTTTTCAAAATTTCAAAAAACATGGGCTATAACCTATCGTTTTTTTTTTTTTTTTAATTTTTTTTCAAATCCTCAAAAATGATGAAAAACTGCGTGCTATAATATGCCTTACGATATGGGCTATAGCCCATGGTCCAAAATGATGAGAAACGAGTATAACTTTTTTTTTCAAAATTTCAAAAAACATGGGCTATAGCCCATCGTTTTTTTCATTTTTTCATTTTTTTAAAATCCTCAAAAATGATGAAAAACGGCGTGCTATAGTATGCCGTACGATATGGGCTATAGCCCATGGTCCAAAATGATGAGAAACGAGGATAACTTTTTTTTCAAAATTTCAAAAAACATGGGCTATAACCCATCGTTTTTTAATTTTTTCATTTTTTTCAAATCCTCAAAAATGATGAAAAACGGCGTGCTATAGTATGCCGTACGATATGGGCTATAGCCCATGGTCCAAAATGATGAGAAACGAGGATAACCTTTTTTTTCAAAATTTCAAAAAACATGGGCTATAACCCATCGTTTTTTTCATTTTTTCCATTTTTTTCAAATCCTCAAAAATGATGAAAAACGGCGTGCTATAGTATGTCGTACGATATGGGCTATAACCCATCGTTTTTTTCATTTTTTCATTTTTTTCAAATCCTCAAAAATGATGAAAAACGGCGTGCTATTATATGCCGTACGATATGGGCTATAGCCCATGGTCCAAAATGATGAGAAACGAGGATAACCTTTTTTTTTCAAAATTTCAAAAAACATGGGCTATAACCCATCGTTTTTTAATTTTTTTAATTTTTTAAAATCCTCAAAAATGATGAAAAACGGCGTGCTATAGTATGCCTTACGATATGGGCTATAGCCCATGGTCCAAAATGATGAGAAACGAGTATAACTTTTTTTTTCAAAATTTCAAAAAACATGGGCTATAGCCCATCGTTTTTTTCATTTTTTCATTTTTTTCAAATCCTCAAAAATGATGAAAAACGGCATGCTATAGTATACCGTACGATATGGGCTATAGCCCATGGTCCAAAATGATGAGAAACGAGGATAACGTTTTTTCAAAATTTCAAAAAACATGGGCTATAACCCATCGTTTTTTTATTTTTTCATTTTTTTCAAATCCTCAAAAATGATGAAAAACGGCGTGCTATAGTATGCCGTACGATATGGGCTATAGCCCATGGTCCAAAATGATGAGAAACGAGGATAACCTTTTTTTTTCAAAATTTCAAAAAACATGGGCTATAACCCATCGTTTTTTTCATTTTTTCATTTTTTTAAAATCCTCAAAAATGATGAAAAACGGCGTGCTATAGTATGCCGTACGATATGGGCTATAGCCCATGGTCCAAAATGATGAGAAACGAGGATAACTTTTTTTTCAAAATTTCAAAAAACATGGGCTATAACCCATCGTTTTTTAATTTTTTCATTTTTTTCAAATCCTCAAAAATGATGAAAAACGGCGTGCTATAGTATGCCGTACGATATGGGCTATAGCCCATGGTCCAAAATGATGAGAAACGAGGATAACCTTTTTTTTCAAAATTTCAAAAAACATGGGCTATAACCCATCGTTTTTTTCATTTTTTCCATTTTTTTCAAATCCTCAAAAATGATGAAAAACGGCGTGCTATAGTATGCCTTACGATATGGGCTATAGCCCATGGTCCAAAATGATGAGAAACGAGTATAACTTTTTTTTTCAAAATTTCAAAAAACATGGGCTATAGCCCATCGTTTTTTTCATTTTTTCATTTTTTTCAAATCCTCAAAAATGATGAAAAACGGCATGCTATAGTATACCGTACGATATGGGCTATAGCCCATGGTCCAAAATGATGAGAAACGAGGATAACGTTTTTTCAAAATTTCAAAAAACATGGGCTATAACCCATCGTTTTTTTCATTTTTTCATTTTGTTCAAATCCTCAAAAATGATGAAAAACGGCGTGCTATAGTATGCCGTACGATATGGGCTATAGCCCATGTTCAAAAATGATGAAAAACTAGGTTATTTTTTATTCAAAAAACGATGGGCTATAACCCATGTTTTATTTATTTTTCATTTTTTTCAAATCCTCAAAAATGATGAAAAACGGCATGCTACAGTATGCCGTACGATATGGGCTATTAGACGAGCATCTAAAAATGGGATAAAAAACGTCTAAAAATAGACGTCTAAAACACGTCTATTTTTAGACGTGTTTTAGACGTCTATTTTTAGACGTTTTTTATCCCATTTTAGACGCACGTCTAATAGCCGGCTATTGCTCAGTGGGATGGTCAAAAATGATGAAAAACGAGGATTAAAAAAAATCTAAAAATCTAAAAACGATGGGCTATAACCCATCTTTGTTTTTTTTCAATTTTTTTCAAATCTTTAAAAATAATGAAAAACGGCATGCTATAGTATGCCGTACGGTATGGGCTATAGCCCATGTTCAAAAATGATGAAAAACGAGGTTAAATTACTTTTTCCAAATTTCAAAAAACGATGGGCTATAACCCATGTTTTTTCTCTTTTCATTTTTTTCAAAACCTCAAAAATGAGGCACACCGTTTTTCATCATTTTTGAGGATTTGAAAAAAATGAAAAAAACCATGGGCTATAACCCATCGTTTTTTGAATTTTTGATTTTTTTTATCCTCGTTTTTTTTTAATCATTTTAGACCATGGGCTATAGCCCATATAGTACGGCATACTATAGCACGCTGTTTTTTTTCTTTTTTGAGGATTTGGAAAAAATCCTCAACAATGATGAAGAATCGCGCACTATAGTGCGCCACTCAATGACCTTGACCAATATCAATGACTATAGCCTTTCGCTTTTCTGAGATTTTCACCTTTTTTTCAAATCCTCATTAATCGTGAAAAACGACATACTATAGTATGGCCTTCAACACCATGGACTATAGCCTTTACCTTTTCCTTGATTTTCACCTTTTTTCAAATCCTCAACAATGATGAAGAATCGCGCACTATAGCGTGCCGCTCAATGACCTCTGAGACCATGGACCAATGAACCATGTAAATACAACACATTGAGCAGGGCACTGCAGGGAGTTGAACCCCGTTCCGGTAAACCAGAAGTACGACACCAGTGCCTTAGTTTTTGTGTTGTCATTTACAGGTCCTTTCGTTGAAATGTCAATTTTACATTTCAACAGTAAAGTAATATATAAAGAAGAGAAACACAAAAGCACAAAAATAACATTTTCGAATTACCGGTATTTGCTTTGATTTTTAAAACTTTCTCTTGCCGACCTCCCACATTTCATTCGATGATTAACAAAAAACAGTGTTGGATCTGTAAGGATCCATTTGGTGTGTATGTGTGTGTGTGTGTGTGTGTGTGTGTGTCCCAGCTAACATGTCCACCTGGGCCCAATTGGGTTTTGACATGGGCTATGGGTTTGGGTTCCAAGTGGGCCGTGCACCCAGTATTCACAAAGGGCCCACCCGTGTTAGCCCATATGGGCTTATGTGGGTTTCTAACCAAATGGGCCATTTTATTTCAGAACCATGTGTGCCACCTGTGTTTGCCTATATGGGTTTGAACTGGGATCTGATTGGGCCTTAAGTGGGTACCAGCTGGGCAAATTAACAGGCCACAATTGTGTCCACCCTCATTGTCTTCCGTCCTGTTTCTGTTGTCACCTGCTGTCGATTGTTCATTCCTACGGATAGGATGCAGTGCGCCACATTGACAGTGTTTTCTGTTTTCTGTAGTAGTTTCTTCAAGTGTTCAAACTTTATGACTGGATAGCACTCGATCTGTAGAGTCCTACATTACTATCTCCTACGATCAAGGGTTAGGGTTAGGGAACTGTAGCATGCCGTTTTTCATCATTTTTGAGGATGAAAATCACTCCGACACCATGGACTATAGCCCATGGTCTAGAAGTGATTTTGTCTTTTTTTCAAATCCTCGTTTTTCATCGTTTTTGACCATGGATTATAGCCGGGTTAGGGTTAGGGTTAGGTTCCACGGGCTAATAAAGTGTAAATTCGGGGGTCCTTGACAAGAAAAGGTTTGGGAACCACTGTTGTAGAGGGTCTATACTAGATGATAAGTTAGTGACTTTGACAGTGTACAAATGGAACCGGTTTTCAGCAGGTCAAATGAGGTACAGAAAACCGTATGACTCCCAGGCTGATCTCACTGGGGGAAAACTGTATGAGTTTATTTGTTTAGGAACTAACAATCAATTGAAAAATATATTCTGGATGTGACACTTGCAAGCCGAATTAGCGCAGTTGGTAGAGCATTAGACTGAAGATCTAAAGGTCCCTGGTTCAAGCCAGGCTTTCGGCAGTTGAAATGAGGTACAGAAAATCCTATGACTCTTAGGCTGATCTCACTGGGTGAAAAACTTTATGAGTTTTTTTGTTTAAGAAGTAACAAGTAACAGTCAATGTAAAAATGAATACTCGATGTGTTACTTTCAAGCCGTAATAGCTCAGCTGGGAGAGCGTTAGGCTGTAGATCTGAAGGTTCCTGGTTCAAACCTGAGATTCGGCAGTAGAAATGAGGTGCAGAAAACCGTATGACCCTCAAGCTGATCTCACTGTGGGATGAACTGTATGAGTTTATGTTTAAGAACTAACAATACATTGAAAAATACATTCTGGATTTGTCACTTACAAGCAAACAAACAAAAAAGCACTTTGCTTTCCACACTTACATCAAATAGCACAAACAAGCTGTGTAGTAGTATCCAGCAGTTAGCTCAGTGTGATAAGAGGCTGTCCTTGGGAGCCACAGGTCCAGGGTTCAAATCCCACATTAGTCATAACTGTGACACTTTGCTTTTTTCCTTTCCACACTGACATCAAGTGGCCTGGAAATTCCAGCTGAACTGTGTGCCGCTAAGTGGCCCAGCGGATAAATCACAAGTTATCTGTACAGTACCTTGTAGAATTGTGCTAGTTCAAACCCAACACACTCAGTAGGAAGGTGCTGGTTTTTGACGTGCCAATCATTCTGATTGACAGATTCCTTGGCCAATCAGATCAGTCTGCCTTCAGCCAATCCTAGGGCTCCTTGCATTGTCTCCTCCAATCAAATGGTCGCAGACCCGGACCACTTCCTTGTTTATAACTGGATGAAATACTCTGACCAGTTTTAGATTTATAGTGATTCTTCAACTTCATTTTCTTCATTTTCACAGTTTTTGATGTTTTATTAATATAATTGATCATTCTAGATCACTGCTAGATCTGTAACAATCTTCTCTTATGGGGTTAGGGTTAGGGTTAGGGTTAGGGTTAGGGTTAGGGTTAGGTTCAGGTTCAGGTTCAGGTTCAGGTTCCACAGGTTAATAAAGTGTAAATGTGGGGGTCCTTGACAAGAAAAGGTTTGGAAACCACTGTTGTAGAGGGACTATAGAATAGATAGATGTTGATAGTATTAAGTTAGTTACTTTGACAGTGTACAAATGGAACCGGTTTTCAGCAGGTCAAATGAGGTACAGAAAACCGTATGACTCCCAGGCTGATCTCACTGGGGGAAAACTGTATGAGTTTATTTGTTTAAGAACTAACAATCAATTGAAAAATATATTCTGGATGTGACACTTACAAGCCAAATTAGTGCAGTTGGTAGAGCATTAGACTGAAGATCTAAAGGTCCCTGGTTCAATCCAGGCTTTCGGCAGTTGAAATGAGGTACAGAAAATCCTATGACTCTTAGGCTGATCTCACTGGGTGAAAAACTTTATGAGTTTTTTTGTTTAAGAAGTAACAAGTAACAGTCAATGTAAAAATGAATACTGGATGTGTTACTTTCAAGCCGTAATAGCTCAGCTGGGAGAGCGTTAGGCTGTAGATCTGAAGGTTCCTGGTTCAAACCTGAGATTCGGCAGTTGAAATGAGGTACAGACAACCGTATGACCCTCAAGCTGATCTCACTGTGGGATGAACTGTATGAGTTTATGTTTAAGAACTAACAATACATTGAAAAATACATTCTGGATTTGTCACTTACAAGCAAACAAACAAAAAAGCACTTTGCTTTCCACACTTACATCAAATAGCACAAAAAAGCTGTGTAGTAGTATCCAGCAGTTAGCTCAGTGTCATAAGAGGCTGTCCTTGGGAGCCACAGGTCCAGGGTTCAAATCCCACATTAGTCATAACTGTGACACTTTGCTTTTTTTCTTTCCACACTGACATCAAGCGGCCTGGAAATTCCAGCTGAACTGTGTGCCGCTAAGTGGCCCAGCGGATAAATCACAAGTTATCTGTAGAGTACCTTGTAGAATTGTGCTAGTTCAAACCCAACACACTCAGTAGGAAGGTGCTGGTTTTTGACGTGCCAATCATTCTGATTGACAGATTCCTTGGCCAATCAGATCGGTCTGCCTTCAGCCAATCCTAGGGCTCCTTACATTGTCTCCTCCAATCAAATGGTCGCAGACCCGGACCACTTCCTTGTTTATAACTGGATGAAATACTCTGACCTGTTTTAGATTTATAGTGATTCTTCAACTTCATTTTCTTCATTTTCACAGTTTTTGACGTTTTATTAATATAATTGATCATTCTAGATCACTGCTAGATCTGTAACAATCTTCTCTTATGGGGTTAAGGTTAGGGTTAGGGTTAGGGTTAGGTTCAGGTTCCACAGGTTAATAAAGTGTAAATGTGGGGGTCCTTGACAAGAAAACGTTTGGGAACCACTGTTGTAGAGGGACTATAGAATAGATAGATGTTGATAGTATTAAGTTAGTTACTTTGACAGTGTACAAATGGAACCGGTTTTCAGCAGGTCAAATGAGGTACAGAAAACCGTATGACTCCCAGGCTGATCTCACTGGGGGAAAACTATGAGTTTATTTGTTTAAGAACTAACAATCAATTGAAAAATATATTCTGGATGTGACACTTACAAGCCAAATTAGCGCAGTTGGTAGAGCATTAGACTGAAGATCTAAAGGTCCCTGGTTCAATCCAGGCTTTCGGCAGTTGAAATGAGGTACAGAAAATCCTATGACTCTTAGGCTGATCTCACTGGGTGAAAAACTTTATGAGTTTTTTTTGTTTAAGAAGTAACAAGTAACAGTCAATGTAAAAATGAATACTGGATGTGTTACTTTCAAGCCGTAATAGCTCAGCTGGGAGAGCGTTAGGCTGTAGATCTGAAGGTTCCTGGTTCAAACCTGAGATTCGGCAGTAGAAATGAGGTACAGACAACCGTATGACCCTCAAGCTGATCTCACTGTGGGATGAACTGTATGAGTTTATGTTTAAGAACTAACAATACATTGAAAAATACATTCTGGATTTGTCACTTACAAGCAAACAAACAAAAAAGCACTTTGCTTTCCACACTTACATCAAATAGCACAAAAAAGCTGTGTAGTAGTATCCAGCAGTTAGCTCAGTGTCATAAGAGGCTGTCCTTGGGAGCCACAGGTCCAGGGTTCAAATCCCACATTAGTCATAACTGTGACACTTTGCTTTTTTTCTTTCCACACTGACATCAAGTGGCCTGGAAATTCCAGCTGAACTGTGTGCCGCTAAGTGGCCCAGCGGATAAATCACAAGTTATCTGTAGAGTACCTTGTAGAATTGTGCTAGTTCAAACCCAACACACTCAGTAGGAAGGTGCTGGTTTTTGACGTGCCAATCATTCTGATTGACAGATTCCTTGGCCAATCAGATCGGTCTGCCTTCAGCCAATCCTAGGGCTCCTTACATTGTCTCCTCCAATCAAATGGTCGCAGACCCGGACCACTTCCTTGTTTATAACTGGATGAAATACTCTGACCTGTTTTAGATTTATAGTGATTCTTCAACTTCATTTTCTTCATTTTCACAGTTTTTGACGTTTTATTAATATAATTGATCATTCTAGATCACTGCTAGATCTGTAACAATCTTCTCTTATGGGGTTAAGGTTAGGGTTAGGGTTAGGGTTAGGGTTAGGGTTAGGTTCAGGTTCCACAGGTTAATAAAGTGTAAATGTGGGGGTCCTTGACAAGAAAACGTTTGGGAACCACTGTTGTAGAGGGACTATAGAATAGATAGATGTTGATAGTATTAAGTTAGTTACTTTGACAGTGTACAAATGGAACCGGTTTTCAGCAGGTCAAATGAGGTACAGAAAACCGTATGACTCCCAGGCTGATCTCACTGGGGGAAAACTATGAGTTTATTTGTTTAAGAACTAACAATCAATTGAAAAATATATTCTGGATGTGACACTTACAAGCCAAATTAGCGCAGTTGGTAGAGCATTAGACTGAAGATCTAAAGGTCCCTGGTTCAATCCAGGCTTTCGGCAGTTGAAATGAGGTACAGAAAATCCTATGACTCTTAGGCTGATCTCACTGGGTGAAAAACTTTATGAGTTTTTTTGTTTAAGAAGTAACAAGTAACAGTCAATGTAAAAATTAATACTGGATGTGTTACTTTCAAGCCGTAATAGCTCAGCTGGGAGAGCGTTAGGCTGTAGATCTGAAGGTTCCTGGTTCAAACCTGAGATTCGGCAGTAGAAATGAGGTACAGACAACCGTATGACCCTCAAGCTGATCTCACTGTGGGATGAACTGTATGAGTTTATGTTTAAGAACTAACAATACATTGAAAAATACATTCTGGATATGTCACTTACAAGCAAACAAAAAAAAAGCACTTTGCTTTCCACACTTACATCAAATAGCACAAAAAAGCTGTGTAGTAGTATCCAGCAGTTAGCTCAGTGTGATAAGAGGCTGTCCTTGGGAGCCACAGGTCCAGTGTTCAAATCCCACATTAGTCATAACTGTGACACTTTGCTTTTTTTCTTTCCACACTGACATCAAGTGGCCTGGAAATTCCAGCTGAACTGTGTGCCGCTAAGTGGCCCAGCGGATAAATCACAAGTTATCTGTAGAGTACCTTGTAGAATTGTGCTAGTTCAAACCCAACACACTCAGTAGGAAGGTGCTGGTTTTTGACGTGCCAATCATTCTGATTGACAGATTCCTTGGCCAATCAGATCGGTCTGCCTTCAGCCAATCCTAGGGCTCCTTACATTGTCTCCTCCAATCAAATGGTCGCAGACCCGGACCACTTCCTTGTTTATAACTGGATGAAATACTCTGACCTGTTTTAGATTTATAGTGATTCTTCAACTTCATTTTCTTCATTTTCACAGTTTTTGACGTTTTATTAATATAATTGATCATTCTAGATCACTGCTAGATCTGTAACAATCTTCTCTTATGGGGTTAAGGTTAGGGTTAGGGTTAGGGTTAGGTTCAGGTTCCACAGGTTAATAAAGTGTAAATGTGGGGGTCCTTGACAAGAAAACGTTTGGGAACCACTGTTGTAGAGGGACTATAGAATAGATAGATGTTGATAGTATTAAGTTAGTTACTTTGACAGTGTACAAATGGAACCGGTTTTCAGCAGGTCAAATGAGGTACAGAAAACCGTATGACTCCCAGGCTGATCTCACTGGGGGAAAACTATGAGTTTATTTGTTTAAGAACTAACAATCAATTGAAAAATATATTCTGGATGTGACACTTACAAGCCAAATTAGCGCAGTTGGTAGAGCATTAGACTGAAGATCTAAAGGTCCCTGGTTCAATCCAGGCTTTCGGCAGTTGAAATGAGGTACAGAAAATCCTATGACTCTTAGGCTGATCTCACTGGGTGAAAAACTTTATGAGTTTTTTTTGTTTAAGAAGTAACAAGTAACAGTCAATGTAAAAATGAATACTGGATGTGTTACTTTCAAGCCGTAATAGCTCAGCTGGGAGAGCGTTAGGCTGTAGATCTGAAGGTTCCTGGTTCAAACCTGAGATTCGGCAGTAGAAATGAGGTACAGACAACCGTATGACCCTCAAGCTGATCTCACTGTGGGATGAACTGTATGAGTTTATGTTTAAGAACTAACAATACATTGAAAAATACATTCTGGATTTGTCACTTACAAGCAAACAAACAAAAAAGCACTTTGCTTTCCACACTTACATCAAATAGCACAAAAAAGCTGTGTAGTAGTATCCAGCAGTTAGCTCAGTGTCATAAGAGGCTGTCCTTGGGAGCCACAGGTCCAGGGTTCAAATCCCACATTAGTCATAACTGTGACACTTTGCTTTTTTTCTTTCCACACTGACATCAAGTGGCCTGGAAATTCCAGCTGAACTGTGTGCCGCTAAGTGGCCCAGCGGATAAATCACAAGTTATCTGTAGAGTACCTTGTAGAATTGTGCTAGTTCAAACCCAACACACTCAGTAGGAAGGTGCTGGTTTTTGACGTGCCAATCATTCTGATTGACAGATTCCTTGGCCAATCAGATCGGTCTGCCTTCAGCCAATCCTAGGGCTCCTTACATTGTCTCCTCCAATCAAATGGTCGCAGACCCGGACCACTTCCTTGTTTATAACTGGATGAAATACTCTGACCTGTTTTAGATTTATAGTGATTCTTCAACTTCATTTTCTTCATTTTCACAGTTTTTGACGTTTTATTAATATAATTGATCATTCTAGATCACTGCTAGATCTGTAACAATCTTCTCTTATGGGGTTAAGGTTAGGGTTAGGGTTAGGGTTAGGGTTAGGGTTAGGTTCAGGTTCCACAGGTTAATAAAGTGTAAATGTGGGGGTCCTTGACAAGAAAACGTTTGGGAACCACTGTTGTAGAGGGACTATAGAATAGATAGATGTTGATAGTATTAAGTTAGTTACTTTGACAGTGTACAAATGGAACCGGTTTTCAGCAGGTCAAATGAGGTACAGAAAACCGTATGACTCCCAGGCTGATCTCACTGGGGGAAAACTATGAGTTTATTTGTTTAAGAACTAACAATCAATTGAAAAATATATTCTGGATGTGACACTTACAAGCCAAATTAGCGCAGTTGGTAGAGCATTAGACTGAAGATCTAAAGGTCCCTGGTTCAATCCAGGCTTTCGGCAGTTGAAATGAGGTACAGAAAATCCTATGACTCTTAGGCTGATCTCACTGGGTGAAAAACTTTATGAGTTTTTTTGTTTAAGAAGTAACAAGTAACAGTCAATGTAAAAATTAATACTGGATGTGTTACTTTCAAGCCGTAATAGCTCAGCTGGGAGAGCGTTAGGCTGTAGATCTGAAGGTTCCTGGTTCAAACCTGAGATTCGGCAGTAGAAATGAGGTACAGACAACCGTATGACCCTCAAGCTGATCTCACTGTGGGATGAACTGTATGAGTTTATGTTTAAGAACTAACAATACATTGAAAAATACATTCTGGATATGTCACTTACAAGCAAACAAAAAAAAAGCACTTTGCTTTCCACACTTACATCAAATAGCACAAAAAAGCTGTGTAGTAGTATCCAGCAGTTAGCTCAGTGTGATAAGAGGCTGTCCTTGGGAGCCACAGGTCCAGTGTTCAAATCCCACATTAGTCATAACTGTGACACTTTGCTTTTTTTCTTTCCACACTGACATCAAGTGGCCTGGAAATTCCAGCTGAACTGTGTGCCGCTAAGTGGCCCAGCGGATAAATCACAAGTTATCTGTAGAGTACCTTGTAGAATTGTGCTAGTTCAAACCCAACACACTCAGTAGGAAGGTGCTGATTTTTGACGTGCCAATCATTCTGATTGACAGATTCCTTGGCCAATCAGATCGGTCTGCCTTCAGCCAATCCTAGGGCTCCTTACATTGTCTCCTCCAATCAAATGGTCGCAGACCCGGACCACTTCCTTGTTTATAACTGGATGAAATACTCTGACCTGTTTTAGATTTATAGTGATTCTTCAACTTCATTTTCTTCATTTTCACAGTTTTTGACGTTTTATTAATATAATTGATCATTCTAGATCACTGCTAGATCTGTAACAATCTTCTCTTATGGGGTTAAGGTTAGGGTTAGGGTTAGGGTTAGGTTCAGGTTCCACAGGTTAATAAAGTGTAAATGTGGGGGTCCTTGACAAGAAAACGTTTGGGAACCACTGTTGTAGAGGGACTATAGAATAGATAGATGTTGATAGTATTAAGTTAGTTACTTTGACAGTGTACAAATGGAACCGGTTTTCAGC
The DNA here is from genome assembly GCF_964188405.1 of Protomyctophum parallelum. Lineage (NCBI taxonomy): Eukaryota > Metazoa > Chordata > Actinopteri > Myctophiformes > Myctophidae > Protomyctophum > Protomyctophum parallelum. Next base: position 19,433,290 of record NC_139719.1, on the reverse strand, counting down.
AGGTCAAATGAGGTACAGAAAACCGTATGACTCCCAGGCTGATCTCACTGGGGGAAAACTATGAGTTTATTTGTTTAAGAACTAACAATCAATTGAAAAATATATTCTGGATGTGACACTTACAAGCCAAATTAGCGCAGTTGGTAGAGCATTAGACTGAAGATCTAAAGGTCCCTGGTTCAATCCAGGCTTTCGGCAGTTGAAATGAGGTACAGAAAATCCTATGACTCTTAGGCTGATCTCACTGGGTGAAAAACTTTATGAGTTTTTTTGTTTAAGAAGTAACAAGTAACAGTCAATGTAAAAATGAATACTGGATGTGTTACTTTCAAGCCGTAATAGCTCAGCTGGGAGAGCGTTAGGCTGTAGATCTGAAGGTTCCTGGTTCAAACCTGAGATTCGGCAGTAGAAATGAGGTACAGACAACCGTATGACCCTCAAGCTGATCTCACTGTGGGATGAACTGTATGAGTTTATGTTTAAGAACTAACAATACATTGAAAAATACATTCTGGATTTGTCACTTACAAGCAAACAAACAAAAAAGCACTTTGCTTTCCACACTTACATCAAATAGCACAAAAAAGCTGTGTAGTAGTATCCAGCAGTTAGCTCAGTGTGATAAGAGGCTGTCCTTGGGAGCCACAGGTCCAGGGTTCAAATCCCACATTAGTCATAACTGTGACACTTTGCTTTTTTTCTTTCCACACTGACATCAAGTGGCCTGGAAATTCCAGCTGAACTGTGTGCCGCTAAGTGGCCCAGCGGATAAATCACAAGTTATCTGTAGAGTACCTTGTAGAATTGTGCTAGTTCAAACCCAACACACTCAGTAGGAAGGTGCTGATTTTTGACGTGCCAATCATTCTGATTGACAGATTCCTTGGCCAATCAGATCGGTCTGCCTTCAGCCAATCCTAGGGCTCCTTACATTGTCTCCTCCAATCAAATGGTCGCAGACCCGGACCACTTCCTTGTTTATAACTGGATGAAATACTCTGACCTGTTTTAGATTTATAGTGATTCTTCAACTTCATTTTCTTCATTTTCACAGTTTTTGACGTTTTATTAATATAATTGATCATTCTAGATCACTGCTAGATCTGTAACAATCTTCTCTTATGGGGTTAAGGTTAGGGTTAGGGTTAGGGTTAGGTTCAGGTTCCACAGGTTAATAAAGTGTAAATGTGGGGGTCCTTGACAAGAAAACGTTTGGGAACCACTGTTGTAGAGGGACTATAGAATAGATAGATGTTGATAGTATTAAGTTAGTTACTTTGACAGTGTACAAATGGAACCGGTTTTCAGCAGGTCAAATGAGGTACAGAAAACCGTATGACTCCCAGGCTGATCTCACTGGGGGAAAACTATGAGTTTATTTGTTTAAGAACTAACAATCAATTGAAAAATATATTCTGGATGTGACACTTACAAGCCAAATTAGCGCAGTTGGTAGAGCATTAGACTGAAGATCTAAAGGTCCCTGGTTCAATCCAGGCTTTCGGCAGTTGAAATGAGGTACAGAAAATCCTATGACTCTTAGGCTGATCTCACTGGGTGAAAAACTTTATGAGTTTTTTTGTTTAAGAAGTAACAAGTAACAGTCAATGTAAAAATTAATACTGGATGTGTTACTTTCAAGCCGTAATAGCTCAGCTGGGAGAGCGTTAGGCTGTAGATCTGAAGGTTCCTGGTTCAAACCTGAGATTCGGCAGTAGAAATAAGGTACAGACAACCGTATGACCCTCAAGCTGATCTCACTGTGGGATGAACTGTATGAGTTTATGTTTAAGAACTAACAATACATTGAAAAATACATTCTGGATTTGTCACTTACAAGCAAACAAACATAAAAGCACTTTGCTTTCCACACTTACATCAAATAGCACAAAAAAGCTGTGTAGTAGTATCCAGCAGTTAGCTCAGTGTCATAAGAGGCTGTCCTTGGGAGCCACAGGTCCAGGGTTCAAATGCCACATTAGTCATAACTGTGACACTTTGCTTTTTTTCTTTCCACACTGACATCAAGTGGCCTGGAAATTCCAGCTGAACTGTGTGCCGCTAAGTGGCCCAGCAGATAAATCACAAGTTATCTGTAGAGTACCTTGTAGAATTGTGCTAGTTCAAACCCAACACACTCAGTAGGAAGGTGCTGGTTTTTGACGTGCCAATCATTCTGATTGACAGATTCCTTGGCCAATCAGATCGGTCTGCCTTCAGCCAATCCTAGGGCTCCTTACATTGTCTCCTCCAATCAAATGGTCGCAGACCCGGACCACTTCCTTGTTTATAACTGGATGAAATACTCTGACCTGTTTTAGATTTATAGTGATTCTTCAACTTCATTTTCTTCATTTTCACAGTTTTTGACGTTTTATTAATATAATTGATCATTCTAGATCACTGCTAGATCTGTAACAATCTTCTCTTATGGGGTTAAGGTTAGGGTTAGGGTTAGGGTTAGGGTTAGGGTTAGGTTCAGGTTCCACAGGTTAATAAAGTGTAAATGTGGGGGTCCTTGACAAGAAAACGTTTGGGAACCACTGTTGTAGAGGGACTATAGAATAGATAGATGTTGATAGTATTAAGTTAGTTACTTTGACAGTGTACAAATGGAACCGGTTTTCAGCAGGTCAAATGAGGTACAGAAAACCGTATGACTCCCAGGCTGATCTCACTGGGGGAAAACTATGAGTTTATTTGTTTAAGAACTAACAATCAATTGAAAAATATATTCTGGATGTGACACTTACAAGCCAAATTAGCGCAGTTGGTAGAGCATTAGACTGAAGATCTAAAGGTCCCTGGTTCAATCCAGGCTTTCGGCAGTTGAAATGAGGTACAGAAAATCCTATGACTCTTAGGCTGATCTCACTGGGTGAAAAACTTTATGAGTTTTTTTGTTTAAGAAGTAACAAGTAACAGTCAATGTAAAAATTAATACTGGATGTGTTACTTTCAAGCCGTAATAGCTCAGCTGGGAGAGCGTTAGGCTGTAGATCTGAAGGTTCCTGGTTCAAACCTGAGATTCGGCAGTAGAAATGAGGTACAGACAACCGTATGACCCTCAAGCTGATCTCACTGTGGGATGAACTGTATGAGTTTATGTTTAAGAACTAACAATACATTGAAAAATACATTCTGGATATGTCACTTACAAGCAAACAAAAAAAAAGCACTTTGCTTTCCACACTTACATCAAATAGCACAAAAAAGCTGTGTAGTAGTATCCAGCAGTTAGCTCAGTGTGATAAGAGGCTGTCCTTGGGAGCCACAGGTCCAGGGTTCAAATCCCACATTAGTCATAACTGTGACACTTTGCTTTTTTTCTTTCCACACTGACATCAAGTGGCCTGGAAATTCCAGCTGAACTGTGTGCCGCTAAGTGGCCCAGCGGATAAATCACAAGTTATCTGTAGAGTACCTTGTAGAATTGTGCTAGTTCAAACCCAACACACTCAGTAGGAAGGTGCTGATTTTTGACGTGCCAATCATTCTGATTGACAGATTCCTTGGCCAATCAGATCGGTCTGCCTTCAGCCAATCCTAGGGCTCCTTACATTGTCTCCTCCAATCAAATGGTCGCAGACCCGGACCACTTCCTTGTTTATAACTGGATGAAATACTCTGACCTGTTTTAGATTTATAGTGATTCTTCAACTTCATTTTCTTCATTTTCACAGTTTTTGACGTTTTATTAATATAATTGATCATTCTAGATCACTGCTAGATCTGTAACAATCTTCTCTTATGGGGTTAAGGTTAGGGTTAGGGTTAGGGTTAGGTTCAGGTTCCACAGGTTAATAAAGTGTAAATGTGGGGGTCCTTGACAAGAAAACGTTTGGGAACCACTGTTGTAGAGGGACTATAGAATAGATAGATGTTGATAGTATTAAGTTAGTTACTTTGACAGTGTACAAATGGAACCGGTTTTCAGCAGGTCAAATGAGGTACAGAAAACCGTATGACTCCCAGGCTGATCTCACTGGGGGAAAACTATGAGTTTATTTGTTTAAGAACTAACAATCAATTGAAAAATATATTCTGGATGTGACACTTACAAGCCAAATTAGCGCAGTTGGTAGAGCATTAGACTGAAGATCTAAAGGTCCCTGGTTCAATCCAGGCTTTCGGCAGTTGAAATGAGGTACAGAAAATCCTATGACTCTTAGGCTGATCTCACTGGGTGAAAAACTTTATGAGTTTTTTTGTTTAAGAAGTAACAAGTAACAGTCAATGTAAAAATGAATACTGGATGTGTTACTTTCAAGCCGTAATAGCTCAGCTGGGAGAGCGTTAGGCTGTAGATCTGAAGGTTCCTGGTTCAAACCTGAGATTCGGCAGTAGAAATGAGGTACAGACAACCGTATGACCCTCAAGCTGATCTCACTGTGGGATGAACTGTATGAGTTTATGTTTAAGAACTAACAATACATTGAAAAATACATTCTGGATTTGTCACTTACAAGCAAACAAACAAAAAAGCACTTTGCTTTCCACACTTACATCAAATAGCACAAAAAAGCTGTGTAGTAGTATCCAGCAGTTAGCTCAGTGTCATAAGAGGCTGTCCTTGGGAGCCACAGGTCCAGGGTTCAAATCCCACATTAGTCATAACTGTGACACTTTGCTTTTTTTCTTTCCACACTGACATCAAGTGGCCTGGAAATTCCAGCTGAACTGTGTGCCGCTAAGTGGCCCAGCGGATAAATCACAAGTTATCTGTAGAGTACCTTGTAGAATTGTGCTAGTTCAAACCCAACACACTCAGTAGGAAGGTGCTGGTTTTTGACGTGCCAATCATTCTGATTGACAGATTCCTTGGCCAATCAGATCGGTCTGCCTTCAGCCAATCCTAGGGCTCCTTACATTGTCTCCTCCAATCAAATGGTCGCAGACCCGGACCACTTCCTTGTTTATAACTGGATGAAATACTCTGACCTGTTTTAGATTTATAGTGATTCTTCAACTTCATTTTCTTCATTTTCACAGTTTTTGACGTTTTATTAATATAATTGATCATTCTAGATCACTGCTAGATCTGTAACAATCTTCTCTTATGGGGTTAAGGTTAGGGTTAGGGTTAGGGTTAGGGTTAGGGTTAGGGTTAGGTTCAGGTTCCACAGGTTAATAAAGTGTAAATGTGGGGGTCCTTGACAAGAAAACGTTTGGGAACCACTGTTGTAGAGGGACTATAGAATAGATAGATGTTGATAGTATTAAGTTAGTTACTTTGACAGTGTACAAATGGAACCGGTTTTCAGCAGGTCAAATGAGGTACAGAAAACCGTATGACTCCCAGGCTGATCTCACTGGGGGGAAACTATGAGTTTATTTGTTTAAGAACTAACAATCAATTGAAAAATATATTCTGGATGTGACACTTACAAGCCAAATTAGCGCAGTTGGTAGAGCATTAGACTGAAGATCTAAAGGTCCCTGGTTCAATCCAGGCTTTCGGCAGTTGAAATGAGGTACAGAAAATCCTATGACTCTTAGGCTGATCTCACTGGGTGAAAAACTTTATGAGTTTTTTTGTTTAAGAAGTAACAAGTAACAGTCAATGTAAAAATTAATACTGGATGTGTTACTTTCAAGCCGTAATAGCTCAGCTGGGAGAGCGTTAGGCTGTAGATCTGAAGGTTCCTGGTTCAAACCTGAGATTCGGCAGTAGAAATGAGGTACAGACAACCGTATGACCCTCAAGCTGATCTCACTGTGGGATGAACTGTATGAGTTTATGTTTAAGAACTAACAATACATTGAAAAATACATTCTGGATATGTCACTTACAAGCAAACAAAAAAAAAGCACTTTGCTTTCCACACTTACATCAAATAGCACAAAAAAGCTGTGTAGTAGTATCCAGCAGTTAGCTCAGTGTGATAAGAGGCTGTCCTTGGGAGCCACAGGTCCAGGGTTCAAATCCCACATTAGTCATAACTGTGACACTTTGCTTTTTTTCTTTCCACACTGACATCAAGTGGCCTGGAAATTCCAGCTGAACTGTGTGCCGCTAAGTGGCCCAGCGGATAAATCACAAGTTATCTGTAGAGTACCTTGTAGAATTGTGCTAGTTCAAACCCAACACACTCAGTAGGAAGGTGCTGATTTTTGACGTGCCAATCATTCTGATTGACAGATTCCTTGGCCAATCAGATCGGTCTGCCTTCAGCCAATCCTAGGGCTCCTTACATTGTCTCCTCCAATCAAATGGTCGCAGACCCGGACCACTTCCTTGTTTATAACTGGATGAAATACTCTGACCTGTTTTAGATTTATAGTGATTCTTCAACTTCATTTTCTTCATTTTGACAGTTTTTGACGTTTTATTAATATAATTGATCATTCTAGATCACTGCTAGATCTGTAACAATGTTCTCTTATGGGGTTAGGGTTAGGGTTAGGGTTAGGGTTAGGGTTAGGGTTAGGGTTAGGTTCAGGTTCCACAGGTTAATAAAGTGTAAATGTGGGGGTCCTTGACAAGAAAAGGTTTGGGAACCACTGTTGTAGAGGGACTATAGAATAGATAGATGTTGATAGTATTAAGTTAGTTACTTTGACAGTGTACAAATGGAACCGGTTTTCAGCAGGTCAAATGAGGTACAGAAAACCGTATGACTCCCAGGCTGATCTCACTGGGGGAAAACTGTATGAGTTTATTTGTTTAAGAACTAACAATCAATTGAAAAATATATTCTGGATGTGACACTTACAAGCCAAATTAGCGCAGTTGGTAGAGCATTAGACTGAAGATCTAAAGGTCCCTGGTTCAATCCAGGCTTTCGGCAGTTGAAATGAGGTACAGAAAATCCTATGACTCTTAGGCTGATCTCACTGGGTGAAAAACTTTACGAGTTTTTTTGTTTAATAAGTAACAAGTAACAGTCAATGCAAAAATGAATACTGGATGTGTTACTTTCAAGCCGTAATAGCTCAGCTGGGAGAGCGTTAGGCTGTAGATTTGAAGGTTCCTGGTTCAAACCTGAGATTCGGCAGTAGAAATGAGGTACAGAAAACCGTATGACCCTCAAGCTGATCTCACTGTGGGATGAACTGTATGAGTTTATGTTTAAGAACTAACAATACATTGAAAAATACATTCTGGATTTGTCACTTACAAGCAAGCAAACAAACAAAAAATCACTTTGCTTTCCACACTTACATCAAATAGCACACACAAGCTGTGTAGTAGTATCCAGCAGTTAGCTCAGTGTGATAAGAGGCTGTCCTTGGGAGCCACAGGTCCAGGGTTCAAATCCCACATTAGTCATAACTGTGACACTTTGCTTTTTTCCTTTCCACACTGACATCAAGTGGCCTGGAAATTCCAGCTGAACTGTGTGCCGCTAAGTGGCCCAGCGGATAAATCACAAGTTATCTGTAGAGTACCTTGTAGAATTGTGCTAGTTCAAACCCAACACACTCAGTAGGAAGGTGCTGGTTTTTGACGTGCCAATCATTCTGATTGACAGATTCCTTGGCCAATCAGATCGGTCTGCCTTCAGCCAATCCTAGGGCTCCTTACATTGTCTCCTCCAATCAAATGGTCGCAGACCCGGACCACTTCCTTGTTTATAACTGGATGAAATACTCTGACCTGTTTTAGATTTATAGTGATTCTTCAACTTCATTTTCTTCATTTTCACAGTTTTTGACGTTTTATTAATATAATTGATCATTCTAGATCACTGCTAGATCTGTAACAATCTTCTCTTATGGGGTTAAGGTTAGGGTTAGGGTTAGGGTTAGGTTCAGGTTCCACAGGTTAATAAAGTGTAAATGTGGGGGTCCTTGACAAGAAAACGTTTGGGAACCACTGTTGTAGAGGGACTATAGAATAGATAGATGTTGATAGTATTAAGTTAGTTACTTTGACAGTGTACAAATGGAACCGGTTTTCAGCAGGTCAAATGAGGTACAGAAAACCGTATGACTCCCAGGCTGATCTCACTGGGGGAAAACTATGAGTTTATTTGTTTAAGAACTAACAATCAATTGAAAAATATATTCTGGATGTGACACTTACAAGCCAAATTAGCGCAGTTGGTAGAGCATTAGACTGAAGATCTAAAGGTCCCTGGTTCAATCCAGGCTTTCGGCAGTTGAAATGAGGTACAGAAAATCCTATGACTCTTAGGCTGATCTCACTGGGTGAAAAACTTTATGAGTTTTTTTGTTTAAGAAGTAACAAGTAACAGTCAATGTAAAAATGAATACTGGATGTGTTACTTTCAAGCAGTAATAGCTCAGCTGGGAGAGCGTTAGGCTGTAGATCTGAAGGTTCCTGGTTCAAACCTGAGATTCGGCAGTAGCAATGAGGTACGGACAACCGTATGACCCTCAAGCTGATCTCACTGTGGGATGAACTGTATGAGTTTATGTTTAAGAACTAACAATACATTGAAAAATACATTCTGGATTTGTCACTTACAAGCAAACAAACAAAAAAGCACTTTGCTTTCCACACTTACATCAAATAGCACAAAAAAGCTGTGTAGTAGTATCCAGCAGTTAGCTCAGTGTCATAAGAGGCTGTCCTTGGGAGCCACAGGTCCAGGGTTCAAATGCCACATTAGTCATAACTGTGACACTTTGCTTTTTTTCTTTCCACACTGACATCAAGTGGCCTGGAAATTCCAGCTGAACTGTGTGCCGCTAAGTGGCCCAGCAGATAAATCACAAGTTATCTGTAGAGTACCTTGTAGAATTGTGCTAGTTCAAACCCAACACACTCAGTAGGAAGGTGCTGGTTTTTGACGTGCCAATCATTCTGATTGACAGATTCCTTGGCCAATCAGATCGGTCTGCCTTCAGCCAATCCTAGGGCTCCTTACATTGTCTCCTCCAATCAAATGGTCGCAGACCCGGACCACTTCCTTGTTTATAACTGGATGAAATACTCTGACCTGTTTTAGATTTATAGTGATTCTTCAACTTCATTTTCTTCATTTTCACAGTTTTTGACGTTTTATTAATATAATTGATCATTCTAGATCACTGCTAGATCTGTAACAATCTTCTCTTATGGGGTTAAGGTTAGGGTTAGGGTTAGGGTTAGGGTTAGGGTTAGGTTCAGGTTCCACAGGTTAATAAAGTGTAAATGTGGGGGTCCTTGACAAGAAAACGTTTGGGAACCACTGTTGTAGAGGGACTATAGAATAGATAGATGTTGATAGTATTAAGTTAGTTACTTTGACAGTGTACAAATGGAACCGGTTTTCAGCAGGTCAAATGAGGTACAGAAAACCGTATGACTCCCAGGCTGATCTCACTGGGGGAAAACTATGAGTTTATTTGTTTAAGAACTAACAATCAATTGAAAAATATATTCTGGATGTGACACTTACAAGCCAAATTAGCGCAGTTGGTAGAGCATTAGACTGAAGATCTAAAGGTCCCTGGTTCAATCCAGGCTTTCGGCAGTTGAAATGAGGTACAGAAAATCCTATGACTCTTAGGCTGATCTCACTGGGTGAAAAACTTTATGAGTTTTTTTGTTTAAGAAGTAACAAGTAACAGTCAATGTAAAAATTAATACTGGATGTGTTACTTTCAAGCCGTAATAGCTCAGCTGGGAGAGCGTTAGGCTGTAGATCTGAAGGTTCCTGGTTCAAACCTGAGATTCGGCAGTAGAAATGAGGTACAGACAACCGTATGACCCTCAAGCTGATCTCACTGTGGGATGAACTGTATGAGTTTATGTTTAAGAACTAACAATACATTGAAAAATACATTCTGGATATGTCACTTACAAGCAAACAAAAAAAAAGCACTTTGCTTTCCACACTTACATCAAATAGCACAAAAAAGCTGTGTAGTAGTATCCAGCAGTTAGCTCAGTGTGATAAGAGGCTGTCCTTGGGAGCCACAGGTCCAGGGTTCAAATCCCACATTAGTCATAACTGTGACACTTTGCTTTTTTTCTTTCCACACTGACATCAAGTGGCCTGGAAATTCCAGCTGAACTGTGTGCCGCTAAGTGGCCCAGCGGATAAATCACAAGTTATCTGTAGAGTACCTTGTAGAATTGTGCTAGTTCAAACCCAACACACTCAGTAGGAAGGTGCTGATTTTTGACGTGCCAATCATTCTGATTGACAGATTCCTTGGCCAATCAGATCGGTCTGCCTTCAGCCAATCCTAGGGCTCCTTACATTGTCTCCTCCAATCAAATGGTCGCAGACCCGGACCACTTCCTTGTTTATAACTGGATGAAATACTCTGACCTGTTTTAGATTTATAGTGATTCTTCAACTTCATTTTCTTCATTTTCACAGTTTTTGACGTTTTATTAATATAATTGATCATTCTAGATCACTGCTAGATCTGTAACAATCTTCTCTTATGGGGTTAAGGTTAGGGTTAGGGTTAGGGTTAGGTTCAGGTTCCACAGGTTAATAAAGTGTAAATGTGGGGGTCCTTGACAAGAAAACGTTTGGGAACCACTGTTGTAGAGGGACTATAGAATAGATAGATGTTGATAGTATTAAGTTAGTTACTTTGACAGTGTACAAATGGAACCGGTTTTCAGCAGGTCAAATGAGGTACAGAAAACCGTATGACTCCCAGGCTGATCTCACTGGGGGAAAACTATGAGTTTATTTGTTTAAGAACTAACAATCAATTGAAAAATATATTCTGGATGTGACACTTACAAGCCAAATTAGCGCAGTTGGTAGAGCATTAGACTGAAGATCTAAAGGTCCCTGGTTCAATCCAGGCTTTCGGCAGTTGAAATGAGGTACAGAAAATCCTATGACTCTTAGGCTGATCTCACTGGGTGAAAAACTTTATGAGTTTTTTTGTTTAAGAAGTAACAAGTAACAGTCAATGTAAAAATGAATACTGGATGTGTTACTTTCAAGCCGTAATAGCTCAGCTGGGAGAGCGTTAGGCTGTAGATCTGAAGGTTCCTGGTTCAAACCTGAGATTCGGCAGTAGAAATGAGGTACAGACAACCGTATGACCCTCAAGCTGATCTCACTGTGGGATGAACTGTATGAGTTTATGTTTAAGAACTAACAATACATTGAAAAATACATTCTGGATTTGTCACTTACAAGCAAACAAACAAAAAAGCACTTTGCTTTCCACACTTACATCAAATAGCACAAAAAAGCTGTGTAGTAGTATCCAGCAGTTAGCTCAGTGTCATAAGAGGCTGTCCTTGGGAGCCACAGGTCCAGGGTTCAAATCCCACATTAGTCATAACTGTGACACTTTGCTTTTTTTCTTTCCACACTGACATCAAGTGGCCTGGAAATTCCAGCTGAACTGTGTGCCGCTAAGTGGCCCAGCGGATAAATCACAAGTTATCTGTAGAGTACCTTGTAGAATTGTGCTAGTTCAAACCCAACACACTCAGTAGGAAGGTGCTGGTTTTTGACGTGCCAATCATTCTGATTGACAGATTCCTTGGCCAATCAGATCGGTCTGCCTTCAGCCAATCCTAGGGCTCCTTACATTGTCTCCTCCAATCAAATGGTCGCAGACCCGGACCACTTCCTTGTTTATAACTGGATGAAATACTCTGACCTGTTTTAGATTTATAGTGATTCTTCAACTTCATTTTCTTCATTTTCACAGTTTTTGACGTTTTATTAATATAATTGATCATTCTAGATCACTGCTAGATCTGTAACAATCTTCTCTTATGGGGTTAAGGTTAGGGTTAGGGTTAGGGTTAGGGTTAGGGTTAGGGTTAGGTTCAGGTTCCACAGGTTAATAAAGTGTAAATGTGGGGGTCCTTGACAAGAAAACGTTTGGGAACCACTGTTGTAGAGGGACTATAGAATAGATAGATGTTGATAGTATTAAGTTAGTTACTTTGACAGTGTACAAATGGAACCGGTTTTCAGCAGGTCAAATGAGGTACAGAAAACCGTATGACTCCCAGGCTGATCTCACTGGGGGGAAACTATGAGTTTATTTGTTTAAGAACTAACAATCAATTGAAAAATATATTCTGGATGTGACACTTACAAGCCAAATTAGCGCAGTTGGTAGAGCATTAGACTGAAGATCTAAAGGTCCCTGGTTCAATCCAGGCTTTCGGCAGTTGAAATGAGGTACAGAAAATCCTATGACTCTTAGGCTGATCTCACTGGGTGAAAAACTTTATGAGTTTTTTTGTTTAAGAAGTAACAAGTAACAGTCAATGTAAAAATTAATACTGGATGTGTTACTTTCAAGCCGTAATAGCTCAGCTGGGAGAGCGTTAGGCTGTAGATCTGAAGGTTCCTGGTTCAAACCTGAGATTCGGCAGTAGAAATGAGGTACAGACAACCGTATGACCCTCAAGCTGATCTCACTGTGGGATGAACTGTATGAGTTTATGTTTAAGAACTAACAATACATTGAAAAATACATTCTGGATATGTCACTTACAAGCAAACAAAAAAAAAGCACTTTGCTTTCCACACTTACATCAAATAGCACAAAAAAGCTGTGTAGTAGTATCCAGCAGTTAGCTCAGTGTGATAAGAGGCTGTCCTTGGGAGCCACAGGTCCAGGGTTCAAATCCCACATTAGTCATAACTGTGACACTTTGCTTTTTTTCTTTCCACACTGACATCAAGTGGCCTGGAAATTCCAGCTGAACTGTGTGCCGCTAAGTGGCCCAGCGGATAAATCACAAGTTATCTGTAGAGTACCTTGTAGAATTGTGCTAGTTCAAACCCAACACACTCAGTAGGAAGGTGCTGATTTTTGACGTGCCAATCATTCTGATTGACAGATTCCTTGGCCAATCAGATCGGTCTGCCTTCAGCCAATCCTAGGGCTCCTTACATTGTCTCCTCCAATCAAATGGTCGCAGACCCGGACCACTTCCTTGTTTATAACTGGATGAAATACTCTGACCTGTTTTAGATTTATAGTGATTCTTCAACTTCATTTTCTTCATTTTGACAGTTTTTGACGTTTTATTAATATAATTGATCATTCTAGATCACTGCTAGATCTGTAACAATGTTCTCTTATGGGGTTAGGGTTAGGGTTAGGGTTAGGGTTAGGGTTAGGGTTAGGGTTAGGTTCAGGTTCCACAGGTTAATAAAGTGTAAATGTGGGGGTCCTTGACAAGAAAAGGTTTGGGAACCACTGTTGTAGAGGGACTATAGAATAGATAGATGTTGATAGTATTAAGTTAGTTACTTTGACAGTGTACAAATGGAACCGGTTTTCAGCAGGTCAAATGAGGTACAGAAAACCGTATGACTCCCAGGCTGATCTCACTGGGGGAAAACTGTATGAGTTTATTTGTTTAAGAACTAACAATCAATTGAAAAATATATTCTGGATGTGACACTTACAAGCCAAATTAGCGCAGTTGGTAGAGCATTAGACTGAAGATCTAAAGGTCCCTGGTTCAATCCAGGCTTTCGGCAGTTGAAATGAGGTACAGAAAATCCTATGACTCTTAGGCTGATCTCACTGGGTGAAAAACTTTACGAGTTTTTTTGTTTAATAAGTAACAAGTAACAGTCAATGCAAAAATGAATACTGGATGTGTTACTTTCAAGCCGTAATAGCTCAGCTGGGAGAGCGTTAGGCTGTAGATTTGAAGGTTCCTGGTTCAAACCTGAGATTCGGCAGTAGAAATGAGGTACAGAAAACCGTATGACCCTCAAGCTGATCTCACTGTGGGATGAACTGTATGAGTTTATGTTTAAGAACTAACAATACATTGAAAAATACATTCTGGATTTGTCACTTACAAGCAAGCAAACAAACAAAAAATCACTTTGCTTTCCACACTTACATCAAATAGCACACACAAGCTGTGTAGTAGTATCCAGCAGTTAGCTCAGTGTGATAAGAGGCTGTCCTTGGGAGCCACAGGTCCAGGGTTCAAATCCCACATTAGTCATAACTGTGACACTTTGCTTTTTTCCTTTCCACACTGACATCAAGTGGCCTGGAAATTCCAGCTGAACTGTGTGCCGCTAAGTGGCCCAGCGGATAAATCACAAGTTATCTGTAGAGTACCTTGTAGAATTGTGCTAGTTCAAACCCAACACACTCAGTAGGAAGGTGCTGGTTTTTGACGTGCCAATCATTCTGATTGACAGATTCCTTGGCCAATCAGATCGGTCTGCCTTCAGCCAATCCTAGGGCTCCTTACATTGTCTCCTCCAATCAAATGGTCGCAGACCCGGACCACTTCCTTGTTTATAACTGGATGAAATACTCTGACCTGTTTTAGATTTATAGTGATTCTTCAACTTCATTTTCTTCATTTTCACAGTTTTTGACGTTTTATTAATATAATTGATCATTCTAGATCACTGCTAGATCTGTAACAATCTTCTCTTATGGGGTTAAGGTTAGGGTTAGGGTTAGGGTTAGGTTCAGGTTCCACAGGTTAATAAAGTGTAAATGTGGGGGTCCTTGACAAGAAAACGTTTGGGAACCACTGTTGTAGAGGGACTATAGAATAGATAGATGTTGATAGTATTAAGTTAGTTACTTTGACAGTGTACAAATGGAACCGGTTTTCAGCAGGTCAAATGAGGTACAGAAAACCGTATGACTCCCAGGCTGATCTCACTGGGGGAAAACTATGAGTTTATTTGTTTAAGAACTAACAATCAATTGAAAAATATATTCTGGATGTGACACTTACAAGCCAAATTAGCGCAGTTGGTAGAGCATTAGACTGAAGATCTAAAGGTCCCTGGTTCAATCCAGGCTTTCGGCAGTTGAAATGAGGTACAGAAAATCCTATGACTCTTAGGCTGATCTCACTGGGTGAAAAACTTTATGAGTTTTTTTGTTTAAGAAGTAACAAGTAACAGTCAATGTAAAAATGAATACTGGATGTGTTACTTTCAAGCAGTAATAGCTCAGCTGGGAGAGCGTTAGGCTGTAGATCTGAAGGTTCCTGGTTCAAACCTGAGATTCGGCAGTAGCAATGAGGTACGGACAACCGTATGACCCTCAAGCTGATCTCACTGTGGGATGAACTGTATGAGTTTATGTTTAAGAACTAACAATACATTGAAAAATACATTCTGGATTTGTCACTTACAAGCAAACAAACAAAAAAGCACTTTGCTTTCCACACTTACATCAAATAGCACAAAAAAGCTGTGTAGTAGTATCCAGCAGTTAGCTCAGTGTGATAAGAGGCTGTCCTCGGGAGCCACAGGTCCAGGGTTCAAATCCCACATTAGTCATAACTGTGACACTTTGCTTTTTTCCTTTCCACACTGACATCAAGTGGCCTGGAAATTCCAGCTGAACTGTGTGCCGCTAAATGGCCCAGCGGATAAATCACAAGTTATCTGTAGAGTACCTTGTAGAATTGTGCTAGTTCAAACCCAACACACTCAGTAGGAAGGTGCTGGTTTTTGACGTGCCAATCATTCTGATTGACAGATTCCTTGGCCAATCAGATCGGTCTGCCTTCAGCCAATCCTAGGGCTCCTTACATTGTCTCCTCCAATCAAATGGTCGCAGACCCGGACCACTTCCTTGTTTATAACTGGATGAAATACTCTGACCTGTTTTAGATTTATAGTGATTCTTCAACTTCATTTTCTTCATTTTCACAGTTTTTGACGTTTTATTAATATAATTGATCATTCTAGATCACTGCTAGATCTGTAACAATGTTCTCTTATGGGGTTAGGGTTAGGGTTAGGGTTAGGGTTAGGGTTAGGTTCAGGTTCCACAGGTTAATAAAGTGTAAATGTGGGGGTCCTTGACAAGAAAAGGTTTGGGAACCACTGTTGTAGAGGGACTATAGAATAGATAGATGTTGATAGTATTAAGTTAGTTACTTTGACAGTGTACAAATGGAACCGGTTTTCAGCAGGTCAAATGAGGTACAGAAAACCGTATGACTCCCAGGCTGATCTCACTGGGGGAAAACTGTATGAGTTTATTTGTTTAAGAACTAACAATCAATTGAAAAATATATTCTGGATGTGACACTTACAAGCCAAATTAGTGCAGTTGGTAGAGCATTAGACTGAAGATCTAAAGGTCCCTGGTTCAATCCAGGCTTTCGGCAGTTGAAATGAGGTACAGAAAATCCTATGACTCTTAGGCTGATCTCACTGGGTGAAAAACTTTATGAGTTTTTTTGTTTAAGAAGTAACAAGTAACAGTCAATGTAAAAATGAATACTGGATGTGTTACTTTCAAGCCGTAATAGCTCAGCTGGGAGAGCGTTAGGCTGTAGATCTGAAGGTTCCTGGTTCAAACCTGAGATTCGGCAGTTGAAATGAGGTACAGACAACCGTATGACCCTCAAGCTGATCTCACTGTGGGATGAATTGTATGAGTTTATGTTTAAGAACTAACAATACATTGAAAAATACATTCTGGATTTGTCACTTACAAGCAAACAAACAAAAAAGCACTTTGCTTTCCACACTTACATCAAATAGCACAAAAAAGCTGTGTAATACTATCCAGCAGTTAGCTCAGTGTGATGAGAGGCTGTCCTTGGGAGCCACAAGTCCAGGGTTCCAATCCCACATTAGTCATAACTGTGACACTTTGCTTTGCACACTGATTTCCAGAAGGACAACTTTAAAGCAGCCCAGAAATTCACCATGTTTGTGTGCCTCAGTGGCACAACGGATAAGTCAGATGATATCCGTAGTATACCTAGTAGAAGTGTGCCGGTTCAAACCCGACATACGACATGCGGTGTTCAAATCACCAACACCTAGACTAGGCGTGTCCCAGCGGTCTTTCTTTACTGTGACACTTTGCTTTCCACACTTACATCAAATAGCACAAAAAAGCTGTGTAGTAGTATCCAGCAGTTAGCTCAGTGTGATGAGAGGCTGTCCTTGGGAGCCACAGGTCCAGGGTTCAAATCACACATTAGTCATAACTGTGACACTTTGCTTTGCACACTGATTTCCAGAAGGACAACTTTAAAGCAGCCCAGAAATTAACCATGTTTGTGTGCCTCAGTGGCCCAACGGATAAGTCAGATGATATCCGTAGTATACCTAGTAGAAGTGTGCCGGTTCAAACCCGACATAAGACATGCGGTGTTCAAATCACCAACACCTAGAGTAGGCGTCTCCCAGCGGTCTTTCTTTACTGTGACACTTTGCTTTCCACACTTACATCAAATAGCACAAAAAAGCTGTTTAGTAGTATCCAGCAGTTAGCTCAGTGTGATGAGAGGCTGTCCTTGGGAGCCACAGGTCCAGGGTTCAAATCCCACATTAGTCATAACTGTGACACTTTGCTTTGCACACTGATTTCCAGAAGGACAACTTTAAAGCAGCCCAGAAATTGTTTCTGTTTGTGTGCCTCAATGGCCCAACGGATAAGTCAGATGATATCCGTAGTATACCTAGTATAAGTATAAGTGTGCCGGTTCAAACCCGACATGCGGTGTTGGTTCAAATCACCAACACCTAGAGATAAATCAGATAATATCCATAGGATGGTGCTGTTTCAAATCAGGTAGGAGGAGATTAGTGTGGTCAGGTAGGAGGAGATTAGTCGGGTCAGGTAGGATGTGAGTAGTGGCTCAGGTAAGAGGAAATTAGTGGTGTCTGGTAGGAGGAGAGTAGTGGGTCAGGTAGGAGGAGAGTGGCGGGGTCAGGTAGGAGGAGAGTAGTGGGTTCAGGTAGGAGGAGAGTAGGAGGAGAGTAGGAGGAGTTCAGTCCGGGCTGTGTAGGAGGAGAGTAGGGTGGGCAGGCAGGGGGAGAGTAGGAAGGGGATAGGCCAGGCAGGAGGAGAGTAGGAAGGGGAGGGGCCAGGCAGGTGGAGAGTAGGAAGGGGAGTGGGAGAGTAGGAAGGGGAGGGGCCTGGCAGGAGGAGAGTAGGAAGGGGAGGGCCCAGGCAGGAGGAGAGTAGGAAGGGGAGGGGCCAGGCAGGAGGAGAGTAGGAAGGGGAGGGGCCAGGCAGGAGGAGAGTAGGAAGGGGAGGGGCCAGGCAGGAGGAGAGTAGGAAGGGGAGGGGCCAGGCAGGGGGAGAGTAGGAAGGGGAGGGGCCTGGCAGGCGGAGAGTAGGAAGGGGAGGGGCCAGGCAGGAGGAGAGTAGGAAGGGGAGGGGCCAGGCAGGAGGAGAGTAGGAAGGGGAGGGGCCAGGCAGGAGGAGAGTAGGAAGGGGAGGGGCCAGGCAGGAGGAGAGTAGGAAGGGGAGGGGCCAGGCAGGGGGAGAGTAGGAAGGGGAGGGGCCAGGCAGGGGGAGAGTAGGAAGGGGAGGGGCCAGGCAGGGGGAGAGTAGGAAGGGGAGGGGCCAGGCAGGAGGAGAGTAGGAAGGGGAGGGGCCAGGCAGGGGAGAGTAGGAGGGGGAGGGGCCAGGCAGGGGGAGAGTAGGAGGGGGAGGGGCCAGGCAGGGGCAGAGTAGGAGGGGCCAGGCAGGGGGAGAGTAGCTAGGAAGGGGAGGGGCCAGGCAGGGGGGGGGACTGGCCCCCCCCTTCCTACTCTCCCCCTGCCTGGCCCCTCCCCTTCCTACTCTCCCCCTGCCTGGCCCCTCCCCCTCCTACTCTCCCCCTGCCTGGCCCCTCCCCTTCCTACTCTCCCCCTGCCTGGCCCCTCCCCCTGCCTGGCCCCTCCCCTTCCTACTCTCCCCCTACCTGGCCCCTCCCCCTCCTACTCTCCCCCTGCCTGGCCCCTCCCCTTCCTACTCTCCCCTGCCTGGCCCCTCCCCTTCCTACTCTCCCCTGCCTGGCCCCTCCCCTTCCTACTCTCCCCCTGCCTGGCCCCTCCCCCTCCTACTCTCCCCCTGCCTGGCCCCTCCCCTTCCTACTCTGCCTGGCCCCTCCCCTTCCTACTCTCCTCCTGCCTGGCCCCTCCCCCTGCCTGGCCCTCCCCTTCCTACTCTCCCCCTCCTACTCTCCCCCTGCCTGGCCCCTCCCCCTGTCTGGCCCCTCCCCTTCCTACTCTCCTCCTGCCTGGCCCCTCCCCTTCCTACTCTCCCACTCCCCTTCCTACTCTCCCCCTGCCTGGCCCCTCCCCTTCCTACTCTCCTCCTGCCTGGCCCCTCCCCTTCCTACTCTGCTCCTGCCTGGCCCCTCCCTACTCTCCTCCTGCCTGGGCCCTCCCCTTCCTACTCTCCTCCTGCCAGGCCCCTCCCCTTCCTACTCTCCCCCTCCCCTTCCTACTCTCCACCTGCCTGGCCCCTCCCCTTCCTACTCTCCTCCTGCCTGGCCTCTCCCCTTCCTACTCTCCTCCTACACAGCCTGGACTGAACTCCTCCTACTCTCCTCCTACCTGAACCCACTACTCTCCTCCTACCTGACCCCGCCACTCTCCTCCTACCTGACCCACTACTCTCCTCCTACCAGACACCACTAATTTCCTCCTACCTGAGCCACTACTCACATCCTACCTGACCCGACTAATCTCCTCCTACCTGACCACACTAATCTCTTCCTACCTGATTTGAAACAGCACCATCCTATGGATATTATCTGATTTATCTCTAGGTGTTGGTGATTTGAACCAACACCGCATGTCGGGTTTGAACCGGCACACTTATACTTATACTAGATATACTACGGATATCATCTGACTTATCCGTTGGGCCATTGAGGCAC
The DNA here is from genome assembly GCF_964188405.1 of Protomyctophum parallelum. Classification (NCBI taxonomy): domain Eukaryota; kingdom Metazoa; phylum Chordata; class Actinopteri; order Myctophiformes; family Myctophidae; genus Protomyctophum; species Protomyctophum parallelum. Next base: position 19,413,768 of record NC_139719.1, on the reverse strand, counting down.
ACAAACACAAACAATTTCTGGGCTGCTTTAAAGTTGTCCTTCTGGAAATCAGTGTGCAAAGCAAAGTGTCACAGTTATGACTAATGTGGGATTTGAACCCTGGACCTGTGGCTCCCAAGGACAGCCTCTCATCACACTGAGCTAACTGCTGGATACTACTACACAGCTTTTTTGTGCTATTTGATGTAAGTGTGGAAAGCAAAGTGTCACAGTAAAGAAAGACCGCTGGGAGACGCCTACTCTAGGTGTTGGTGATTTGAACACCGCATGTCTTATGTCGGGTTTGAACCGGCACACTTCTACTAGGTATACTACGGATATCATCTGACTTATCCGTTGGGCCACTGAGGCACACAAACATGGTTAATTTCTGGGCTGCTTTAAAGTTGTCCTTCTGGAAATCAGTGTGCAAAGCAAAGTGTCACAGTTATGACTAATGTGAGATTTGAACCCTGGACCTGTGGCTCCCAAGGACAGCCTCTCATCACACTGAGCTAACTGCTGGATACTACTACGCAGCTTTTTTGTGCTATTTGATGTAAGTGTGGAAAGCAAAGTGTCACAGTAAAGAAAGACTGCTGGGACACACCTAGTCTAGGTGTTGGTGATTTGAACACCGCATGTCGTATGTCGGGTTTGAACCGGCACACTTCTACTAGGTATACTACAGATATCATCTGACTTATCCGTTGTGCCACTGAGGCACACAAACATGGTGAATTTCTGGGCTGCTTTAAAGTTGTCCTTCTGGAAATCAGTGTGCAAAGCAAAGTGTCACAGTTATGACTAATGTGGGATTGGAACCCTGGACCTGTGGCTCCCAAGGACAGCCTCTCATCACACTGAGCTAACTGCTGGATACTACTACACAGCTTTTTTGTGCTATTTGATGTAAGTGTGGAAAGCAAAGTGTCACAGTAAAGAAAGACCGCTGGGACACGCCTAGTCTAGGTGTTGGTGATTTGAACACCGCATGTCGTATGTCGGGTTTGAACCGGCACACTTCTACTAGGTATTACTACGGATATCATCTGACTTATCCGTTGTGCCACTGAGGCACACAAACATGGTGAATTTCTGGGCTGCTTTAAAGTTGTCCTTCTGGAAATCAGTGTGCAAAGCAAAGTGTCACAGTTATGACTAATGTGGGATTGGAACCCTGGACCTGTGGCTCCCAAGGACAGCCTCTCATCACACTGAGCTAACTGCTGGATACTACTACAAAGCTTTTTTGTGCTATTTGATGTAAGTGTGGAAAGCAAAGTGCTTTTTTGTTTGTTTGCTTGTAAGTGACAAATCCAGAATGTATTTTTCAATGTATTGTTAGTTCTTAAACATAAACTCATACAGTTCATCCCACAGTGAGATCAGCTTGAGGGTCATACGGTTGTCTGTACCTCATTTCAACTGCCGAATCTCAGGTTTGAACCAGGAACCTTCAGATCTACAGCCTAACGCTCTCCCAGCTGAGCTATTACGGCTTGAAAGTAACACATCCAGTATTTATTTTTACATTGACTGTTACTTGTTACTTCTTAAACAAAAAAACTCATAAAGTTTTTCACCCAGTGAGATCAGCCTAAGAGTCATAGGATTTTCTGTACCTCATTTCAACTGCCGAAAGCCTGGATTGAACCAGGGACCTTTAGATCTTCAGTCTAATGCTCTACCAACTGCGCTAATTTGGCTTGTAAGTGTCACATCCAGAATATATTTTTCAATTGATTGTTAGTTCTTAAACAAATAAACTCATACAGTTTTCCCCCAGTGAGATCAGCCTGGGAGTCATACGGTTTTCTGTACCTCATTTGACCTGCTGAAAACCGGTTCCATTTGTACACTGTCAAAGTAACTAACTTAATACTATCAACATCTATCTATTCTATAGTCCCTCTACAACAGTGGTTCCCAAACCTTTTCTTGTCAAGGACCCCCACATTTACACTTTATTAACCTGTGGAACCTGAACCTGAACCTAACCCTAACCCTAACCCTAACCCCATAAGAGAAGATTGTTACAGATCTAGCAGTGATCTAGAATGATCAATTATATTAATAAAACGTCAAAAACTGTGAAAATGAAGTAAATGAAGTTGAAGAATCACTATAAATCTAAAACAGGTCAGAGTATTTCATCCAGTTATAAACAAGGAAGTGGTCCGGGTCTGCGACCATTTGATTGGAGGAGACAATGTAAGGAGCCCTAGGATTGGCTGAAGGCAGACCGATCTGATTGGCCAAGGAATCTGTCAATCAGAATGATTGGCACGTCAAAAACCAGCACGTTCCTACTGAGTGTGTTGGGTTTGAACTAGCACAATTCTACAAGGTACTCTACAGATAACTTGTGATTTATCCGCTGGGCCACTTAGCGGCACACAGTTCAGCTGGAATTTCCAGGCCACTTGATGTCAGTGTGGAAAGAAAAAAAGCAAAGTGTCACAGTTATGACTAATGTGGGATTTGAACCCTGGACCTGTGGCTCCGAAGGACAGCCTCTTATCACACTGAGCTAACTGCTGGATACTACTACACAGCTTTTTTGTGCTATTTGATGTAAGTGTGGAAAGCAAAGTGCTTTTTTTTGTTTGCTTGTAAGTGACAAATCCAGAATGTATTTTTCAATGTATTGTTAGTTCTTAAACATAAACTCATACAGTTCATCCCACAGTGAGATCAGCTTGAGGGTCATACGGTTGTCTGTACCTCATTTCTACTGCCGAATCTCAGGTTTGAACCAGGAACCTTCAGATCTACAGCCTAACGCTCTCCCAGCTGAGCTATTACGGCTTGAAAGTAACACATCCAGTATTCATTTTTACATTGACTGTTACTTGTTACTTCTTAAACAAAAAAACTCATAACGTTTTTCACCCAGTGAGATCAGCCTAAGAGTCATAGGATTTTCTGTACCTCATTTCAACTGCCGAAAGCCTGGATTGAACCAGGGACCTTTAGATCTTCAGTCTAATGCTCTACCAACTGCGCTAATTTGGCTTGTAAGTGTCACATCCAGAATATATTTTTCAATTGATTGTTAGTTCTTAAACAAATAAACTCATACAGTTTTCCCCCAGTGAGATCAGCCTGGGAGTCATACGGTTTTCTGTACCTCATTTGACCTGCTGAAAACCGGTTCCATTTGTACACTGTCAAAGTAACTAACTTACTACTATCAACATCTATCTATTCTATAGTCCCTCTACAACAGTGGTTCCCAAACCTTTTCTTGTCAAGGACCCCCACATTTACACTTTATTAACCTGTGGAACCTGAACCTAACCCTAACCCTAACCCTAACCCTAACCCTAACCCTAACTCCATAAGAGAAGATTGTTACAGATCTAGCAGTGATCTAGAATGATCAATTATATTAATAAAACGTAAAAAACTGTGAAAATGAAGAAAATGAAGTTGAAGAATCACTATAAATCTAAAACAGGTCAGAGTATTTCATCCAGTTATAAACAAGGAAGTGGTCCGGGTCTGCGACCATTTGATTGGAGGAGACAATGTAAGGAGCCCTAGGATTGGCTGAAGGCAGACCGATCTGATTGGCCAAGGAATCTGTCAATCAGAATGATTGGCACGTCAAAAACCAGCACGTTCCTACTGAGTGTGTTGGGTTTGAACTAGCACAATTCTACAAGGTACTCTACAGATAACTTGTGATTTATCCGCTGGGCCACTTAGCAGCACACAGTTCAGCTGGAATTTCCAGGCCACTTGATGTCAGTGTGGAAAGAAAAAAAGCAAAGTGTCACAGTTATGACTAATGTGGGATTTGAACCCTGGACCTGTGGCTCCCATGGACAGCCTCTTATCACACTGAGCTAACTGCTGGATACTACTACACAGCTTTTTTGTGCTATTTGATGTAAGTGTGGAAAGCAAAGTGCTTTTTTTTTGTTTGCTTGTAAGTGACAAATCCAGAATGTATTTTTCAATGTATTGTTAGTTCTTAAACATAAACTCATACAGTTCATCCCACAGTGAGATCAGCTTGAGGGTCATACGGTTGTCTGTACCTCATTTCTACTGCCGAATCTCAGGTTTGAACCAGGAACCTTCAGATCTACAGCCTAACGCTCTCCCAGCTGAGCTATTACGGCTTGAAAGTAACACATCCAGTATTCATTTTTACATTGACTGTTACTTGTTACTTCTTAAAAAAACTCATAAAGTTTTTCACCCAGTGAGATCAGCCTAATAGTCATAGGATTTTCTGTACCTCATTTCAACTGCCGAAAGCCTGGATTGAACCAGGGACCTTTAGATCTTCAGTCTAATGCTCTACCAACTGCGCTAATTTGGCTTGTAAGTGTAACATCCAGAATATATTTTTCAATTGATTGTTAGTTCTTAAACAAATAAACTCATACAGTTTCCCCCCAGTGAGATCAGCCTGGGAGTCATACGGTTTTCTGTACCTCATTTGACCTGCTGAAAACCGGTTCCATTTGTACACTGTCAAAGTAACTAACTTACTACTATCAACATCTATCTATTCTATAGTCCCTCTACAACAGTGGTTCCCAAACCTTTTCTTGTCAAGGACCCCCACATTTACACTTTATTAACCTGTGGAACCTGAACCTGAACCTAACCCTAACCCTAACCCTAACCCTAACCCTAACCCTAACCCCATAAGAGAAGATTGTTACAGATCTAGCAGTGATCTAGAATGATCAATTATATTAATAAAACGTCAAAAACTGTGAAAATGAAGAAAATGAAGTTGAAGAATCACTATAAATCTAAAACAGGTCAGAGTATTTCATCCAGTTATAAACAAGGAAGTGGTCCGGGTCTGCGACCATTTGATTGGAGGAGACAATGTAAGGAGCCCTAGGATTGGCTGAAGGCAGACCGATCTGATTGGCCAAGGAATCTGTCAATCAGAATGATTGGCACGTCAAAAACCAGCACCTTCCTACTGAGTGTGTTGGGTTTGAACTAGCACAATTCTACAAGGTACTCTACAGATAACTTGTGATTTATCCGCTGGGCCACTTAGCGGCACACAGTTCAGCTGGAATTTCCAGGCCGCTTGATGTCAGTGTGGAAAGAAAAAAAGCAAAGTGTCACAGTTATGACTAATGTGGGATTTGAACCCTGGACCTGTGGCTCCCAAGGACAGCCTCTTATGACACTGAGCTAACTGCTGGATACTACTACACAGCTTTTTTGTGCTATTTGATGTAAGTGTGGAAAGCAAAGTGCTTTTTTGTTTGTTTGCTTGTAAGTGACAAATCCAGAATGTATTTTTCAATGTATTGTTAGTTCTTAAACATAAACTCATACAGTTCATCCCACAGTGAGATCAGCTTGAGGGTCATACGGTTGTCTGTACCTCATTTCAACTGCCGAATCTCAGGTTTGAACCAGGAACCTTCAGATCTACAGCCTAACGCTCTCCCAGCTGAGCTATTACGGCTTGAAAGTAACACATCCAGTATTCATTTTTACATTGACTGTTACTTGTTACTTCTTAAACAAAAAAACTCATAAAGTTTTTCACCCAGTGAGATCAGCCTAAGAGTCATAGGATTTTCTGTACCTCATTTCAACTGCCGAAAGCCTGGATTGAACCAGGGACCTTTAGATCTTCAGTCTAATGCTCTACCAACTGCACTAATTTGGCTTGTAAGTGTCACATCCAGAATATATTTTTCAATTGATTGTTAGTTCTTAAACAAATAAACTCATACAGTTTTCCCCCAGTGAGATCAGCCTGGGAGTCATACGGTTTTCTGTACCTCATTTGACCTGCTGAAAACCGGTTCCATTTGTACACTGTCAAAGTAACTAACTTAATACTATCAACATCTATCTATTCTATAGTCCCTCTACAACAGTGGTTCCCAAACCTTTTCTTGTCAAGGACCCCCACATTTACACTTTATTAACCTGTGGAACCTGAACCTGAACCTGAACCTGAACCTGAACCTAACCCTAACCCTAACCCTAACCCTAACCCTAACCCTAACCCTAACCCTAACCTTAACCCCATAAGAGAAGATTGTTACAGATCTAGCAGTGATCTAGAATGATCAATTATATTAATAAAACGTCAAAAACTGTGAAAATGAAGAAAATGAAGTTGAAGAATCACTATAAATCTAAAACAGGTCAGAGTATTTCATCCAGTTATAAACAAGGAAGTGGTCCGGGTCTGCGACCATTTGATTGGAGGAGACAATGTAAGGAGCCCTAGGATTGGCTGAAGGCAGACCGATCTGATTGGCCAAGGAATCTGTCAATCAGAATGATTGGCACGTCAAAAACCAGCACCTTCCTACTGAGTGTGTTGGGTTTGAACTAGCACAATTCTACAAGGTACTCTACAGATAACTTGTGATTTATCCGCTGGGCCACTTAGCGGCACACAGTTCAGCTGGAATTTCCAGGCCACTTGATGTCAGTGTGGAAAGGAAAAAAGCAAAGTGTCACAGTAATGACTAATGTGGGATTTGAATCCTGGACCTGTGGCTCCCAAGGACAGCCTCTTATCACACTGAGCTAACTGCTGGATACTACTACACAGCTTTTTTGTGCTATTTGATGTAAGTGTGGAAAGCAAAGTGCTTTTTTGTTTGTTTGCTTGTAAGTGACAAATCCAGAATGTATTTTTCAATGTATTGTTAGTTCTTAAACATAAACTCAAACAGTTCATCCCACAGTGAGATCAGCTTGAGGGTCATACGGTTGTCTGTACCTCATTTCAAACTGCCGAATCTCAGGTTTGAACCAGGAACCTTAAGATCTACAGCCTAACGCTCTCCCAGCTGAGCTATTACGGCTTGAAAGTAACACATCCAGTATTCATTTTTACATTGACTGTTACTTGTTACTTAAACAAAAAAACTCATAAAGTTTTTCACCCAGTGAGATCAGCCTAAGAGTCATAGGATTTTCTGTACCTCATTTCAACTGCCGAAAGCCTGGATTGATCCAGGGACCTTTAGATCTTCAGTCTAATGCTCTACCAACTGCACTAATTTGGCTTGTAAGTGTCACATCCAGAATATATTTTTCAATTGATTGTTAGTTCTTTAACAAATAAACTCATACAGTTTTCCCCCAGTGAGATCAGCCTGGGAGTCATACGGTTTTCTGTACCTCATTTGACCTGCTGAAAACCGGTTCCATTTGTACACTGTCAAAGTAACTAACTTAATACTATCAACATCTATCTATTCTATAGTCCCTCTACAACAGTGGTTCCCAAACCTTTTCTTGTCAAGGACCCCCACATTTACACTTTATTAACCTGTGGAACCTGAACCTGAACCTGAACCTGAACCTGAACCTAACCCTAACCCTAACCCTAACCCTAACCCCATAAGAGAACATTGTTACAGATCTAGCAGTGATCTAGAATGATCAATTATATTAATAAAACGTCAAAAACTGTCAAAATGAAGAAAATGAAGTTGAAGAATCACTATAAATCTAAAACAGGTCAGAGTATTTCATCCAGTTATAAACAAGGAAGTGGTCCGGGTCTGCGACCATTTGATTGGAGGAGACAATGTAAGGAGCCCTAGGATTGGCTGAAGGCAGACCGATCTGATTGGCCAAGGAATCTGTCAATCAGAATGATTGGCACGTCAAAAATCAGCACCTTCCTACTGAGTGTGTTGGGTTTGAACTAGCACAATTCTACAAGGTACTCTACAGATAACTTGTGATTTATCCGCTGGGCCACTTAGCGGCACACAGTTCAGCTGGAATTTCCAGGCCACTTGATGTCAGTGTGGAAAGAAAAAAAGCAAAGTGTCACAGTTATGACTAATGTGGGATTTGAACCCTGGACCTGTGGCTCCCAAGGACAGCCTCTTATCACACTGAGCTAACTGCTGGATACTACTACACAGCTTTTTTGTGCTATTTGATGTAAGTGTGGAAAGCAAAGTGCTTTTTTTTGTTTGCTTGTAAGTGACATATCCAGAATGTATTTTTCAATGTATTGTTAGTTCTTAAACATAAACTCATACAGTTCATCCCACAGTGAGATCAGCTTGAGGGTCATACGGTTGTCTGTACCTCATTTCTACTGCCGAATCTCAGGTTTGAACCAGGAACCTTCAGATCTACAGCCTAACGCTCTCCCAGCTGAGCTATTACGGCTTGAAAGTAACACATCCAGTATTAATTTTTACATTGACTGTTACTTGTTACTTCTTAAACAAAAAAACTCATAAAGTTTTTCACCCAGTGAGATCAGCCTAAGAGTCATAGGATTTTCTGTACCTCATTTCAACTGCCGAAAGCCTGGATTGAACCAGGGACCTTTAGATCTTCAGTCTAATGCTCTACCAACTGCGCTAATTTGGCTTGTAAGTGTCACATCCAGAATATATTTTTCAATTGATTGTTAGTTCTTAAACAAATAAACTCATAGTTTTCCCCCAGTGAGATCAGCCTGGGAGTCATACGGTTTTCTGTACCTCATTTGACCTGCTGAAAACCGGTTCCATTTGTACACTGTCAAAGTAACTAACTTAATACTATCAACATCTATCTATTCTATAGTCCCTCTACAACAGTGGTTCCCAAACGTTTTCTTGTCAAGGACCCCCACATTTACACTTTATTAACCTGTGGAACCTGAACCTAACCCTAACCCTAACCCTAACCCTAACCCTAACCTTAACCCCATAAGAGAAGATTGTTACAGATCTAGCAGTGATCTAGAATGATCAATTATATTAATAAAACGTCAAAAACTGTGAAAATGAAGAAAATGAAGTTGAAGAATCACTATAAATCTAAAACAGGTCAGAGTATTTCATCCAGTTATAAACAAGGAAGTGGTCCGGGTCTGCGACCATTTGATTGGAGGAGACAATGTAAGGAGCCCTAGGATTGGCTGAAGGCAGACCGATCTGATTGGCCAAGGAATCTGTCAATCAGAATGATTGGCACGTCAAAAACCAGCACCTTCCTACTGAGTGTGTTGGGTTTGAACTAGCACAATTCTACAAGGTACTCTACAGATAACTTGTGATTTATCCGCTGGGCCACTTAGCGGCACACAGTTCAGCTGGAATTTCCAGGCCACTTGATGTCAGTGTGGAAAGAAAAAAAGCAAAGTGTCACAGTTATGACTAATGTGGGATTTGAACCCTGGACCTGTGGCTCCCAAGGACAGCCTCTTATGACACTGAGCTAACTGCTGGATACTACTACACAGCTTTTTTGTGCTATTTGATGTAAGTGTGGAAAGCAAAGTGCTTTTTTGTTTGTTTGCTTGTAAGTGACAAATCCAGAATGTATTTTTCAATGTATTGTTAGTTCTTAAACATAAACTCATACAGTTCATCCCACAGTGAGATCAGCTTGAGGGTCATACGGTTGTCTGTACCTCATTTCAACTGCCGAATCTCAGGTTTGAACCAGGAACCTTCAGATCTACAGCCTAACGCTCTCCCAGCTGAGCTATTACGGCTTGAAAGTAACACATCCAGTATTCATTTTTACATTGACTGTTACTTGTTACTTCTTAAACAAAAAAACTCATAAAGTTTTTCACCCAGTGAGATCAGCCTAAGAGTCATAGGATTTTCTGTACCTCATTTCAACTGCCGAAAGCCTGGATTGAACCAGGGACCTTTAGATCTTCAGTCTAATGCTCTACCAACTGCACTAATTTGGCTTGTAAGTGTCACATCCAGAATATATTTTTCAATTGATTGTTAGTTCTTAAACAAATAAACTCATACAGTTTTCCCCCAGTGAGATCAGCCTGGGAGTCATACGGTTTTCTGTACCTCATTTGACCTGCTGAAAACCGGTTCCATTTGTACACTGTCAAAGTAACTAACTTAATACTATCAACATCTATCTATTCTATAGTCCCTCTACAACAGTGGTTCCCAAACCTTTTCTTGTCAAGGACCCCCACATTTACACTTTATTAACCTGTGGAACCTGAACCTGAACCTGAACCTAACCCTAACCCTAACCCTAACCCTAACCCTAACCCTAACCTTAACCCCATAAGAGAAGATTGTTACAGATCTAGCAGTGATCTAGAATGATCAATTATATTAATAAAACGTCAAAAACTGTGAAAATGAAGAAAATGAAGTTGAAGAATCACTATAAATCTAAAACAGGTCAGAGTATTTCATCCAGTTATAAACAAGGAAGTGGTCCGGGTCTGCGACCATTTGATTGGAGGAGACAATGTAAGGAGCCCTAGGATTGGCTGAAGGCAGACCGATCTGATTGGCCAAGGAATCTGTCAATCAGAATGATTGGCACGTCAAAAACCAGCACCTTCCTACTGAGTGTGTTGGGTTTGAACTAGCACAATTCTACAAGGTACTCTACAGATAACTTGTGATTTATCCGCTGGGCCACTTAGCGGCACACAGTTCAGCTGGAATTTCCAGGCCACTTGATGTCAGTGTGGAAAGGAAAACTTCACACTAAATAGTTGAGTGGGGTTTGAACCTTCAATCTCCAGACAATGACGACAGCATCCTAACTCAGTTATCTATTGCTATCTGCAACAACAGTCTTCCTTTGCCTGTGAGTTAGAGTTTGGAGTTGGACTTTGGCTGATATTTTTTAATCCTCCAAATCATGAATTACCCATGTAAATGTCTTCCAAACCCATGAACTATAGTATGTCTTTTTTTTAGCCTTCAAAATCATGAAAAACAACATATTATAGTAAGTCTTCCGAAACTATATACAGTTTTCTGTAACTCATTTCAACTGCCGAAATCCAGGATTGAACTAGGGACGTTTAGATCTTCAGTCTAATGCTCTTCCAACTGAGCTATTTCAGCTTGTAAGTGACACATCCAGAATGTATTTTTCAATGCATTGTTAGTTCTTAAACATAAACTCATACAGTTCATCCCGCAGTGAGATCAGCTTGAGAGTCATACGGTTGTCTGTACCTCATTTCTACTGCCGACTCACCATCTCCCGATCATGTGGCAGCGTTCTAACACACTGAGCCACTGGCTCCAGACAATTCACACTGCTTTTTTGTTTGTTTTCTTCTTCTGAAATTGGTCTTGAAAATAAAGACTTATTTGGGGTTTGAACTCACCATCTCCCAAACATGTGGACAGTGTTCTAAAACACTGAGCCACTGGCTCCAGACAATTCACACTGCTTTTTTGTTTGTTTGCTTGTAAGTGAAACATCCAGAATGTATTTTTCAATGTATTGTTAGTTCTTAAACATAAACTCATACAGTTCATGCCACAGTGAGATCAGCTTGAGAGTCATACGGTTGTCTGTACCGCATTTCAACTGCCGAATCTCCGGTTTGAACAAGGAACCTACAGATCTACAGTCTAACGCTCTCCCAACTGAGCTATTACGGCTTGCAAGTAACACATCCAGTATTTATTTTTACATTGACTGTTACTTGTTACTTCTTAAACAAAAAAACTCATAAAGTTTTTCACCCAGTGAGATCAGCCTAAGAGTCATAGGATTTTCTGTACCTCATTTCAACTGCCGAAAGCCTGGCTTGAACCAGGGACCTTTAGATCTTCAGTCTAATGCTCTACCAACTGCGCTAATTCGGCTTGCAAGTTTCACATCCAGAATATATTTTTCAATTGATTGTTAGTTCTTAAACAAATAAACTCATACAGTTTTCCCCCAGTGAGATCAGCCTGGGAGTCATACGGTTTTCTGTACCTCATTTGACCTGCTGAAAACCGGTTCCATTTGTACACTGTCAAAGTAACTAACTTAATACTATCAACATCTATCTATTCTATAGTCCCTCTACAACAGTGGTTCCCAAACCTTTTCTTGTCAAGGACCCCCACATTTACACTTTATTAACCTGTGGAACCTGAACCTGAACCTGAACCTAACCCTAACCCTAACCCTAACCCTAACCCTAACCCTAACCCTAACCTTAACCCCATAAGAGAAGATTGTTACAGATCTAGCAGTGATCTAGAATGATCAATTATATTAATAAAACGTCAAAAACTGTGAAAATGAAGAAAATGAAGTTGAAGAATCACTATAAATCTAAAACAGGTCAGAGTATTTCATCCAGTTATAAACAAGGAAGTGGTCCGGGTCTGCGACCATTTGATTGGAGGAGACAATGTAAGGAGCCCTAGGATTGGCTGAAGGCAGACCGATCTGATTGGCCAAGGAATCTGTCAATCAGAATGATTGGCACGTCAAAAACCAGCACCTTCCTACTGAGTGTGTTGGGTTTGAACTAGCACAATTCTACAAGGTACTCTACAGATAACTTGTGATTTATCCGCTGGGCCACTTAGCGGCACACAGTTCAGCTGGAATTTCCAGGCCACTTGATGTCAGTGTGGAAAGAAAAAAAGCAAAGTGTCACAGTTATGACTAATGTGGGATTTGAACCCTGGACCTGTGGCTCCCAAGGACAGCCTCTTATGACACTGAGCTAACTGCTGGATACTACTACACAGCTTTTTTGTGCTATTTGATGTAAGTGTGGAAAGCAAAGTGCTTTTTTGTTTGTTTGCTTGTAAGTGACAAATCCAGAATGTATTTTTCAATGTATTGTTAGTTCTTAAACATAAACTCATACAGTTCATCCCACAGTGAGATCAGCTTGAGGGTCATACGGTTGTCTGTACCTCATTTCAACTGCCGAATCTCAGGTTTGAACCAGGAACCTTCAGATCTACAGCCTAACGCTCTCCCAGCTGAGCTATTACGGCTTGAAAGTAACACATCCAGTATTCATTTTTACATTGACTGTTACTTGTTACTTCTTAAACAAAAAAACTCATAAAGTTTTTCACCCAGTGAGATCAGCCTAAGAGTCATAGGATTTTCTGTACCTCATTTCAACTGCCGAAAGCCTGGATTGAACCAGGGACCTTTAGATCTTCAGTCTAATGCTCTACCAACTGCACTAATTTGGCTTGTAAGTGTCACATCCAGAATATATTTTTCAATTGATTGTTAGTTCTTAAACAAATAAACTCATACAGTTTTCCCCCAGTGAGATCAGCCTGGGAGTCATACGGTTTTCTGTACCTCATTTGACCTGCTGAAAACCGGTTCCATTTGTACACTGTCAAAGTAACTAACTTAATACTATCAACATCTATCTATTCTATAGTCCCTCTACAACAGTGGTTCCCAAACCTTTTCTTGTCAAGGACCCCCACATTTACACTTTATTAACCTGTGGAACCTGAACCTGAACCTGAACCTAACCCTAACCCTAACCCTAACCCTAACCCTAACCTTAACCCCATAAGAGAAGATTGTTACAGATCTAGCAGTGATCTAGAATGATCAATTATATTAATAAAACGTCAAAAACTGTGAAAATGAAGAAAATGAAGTTGAAGAATCACTATAAATCTAAAACAGGTCAGAGTATTTCATCCAGTTATAAACAAGGAAGTGGTCCGGGTCTGCGACCATTTGATTGGAGGAGACAATGTAAGGAGCCCTAGGATTGGCTGAAGGCAGACCGATCTGATTGGCCAAGGAATCTGTCAATCAGAATGATTGGCACGTCAAAAACCAGCACCTTCCTACTGAGTGTGTTGGGTTTGAACTAGCACAATTCTACAAGGTACTCTACAGATAACTTGTGATTTATCCGCTGGGCCACTTAGCGGCACACAGTTCAGCTGGAATTTCCAGGCCACTTGATGTCAGTGTGGAAAGGAAAACTTCACACTAAATAGTTGAGTGGGGTTTGAACCTTCAATCTCCAGACAATGACGACAGCATCCTAACTCAGTTATCTATTGCTATCTGCAACAACAGTCTTCCTTTGCCTGTGAGTTAGAGTTTGGAGTTGGACTTTGGCTGATATTTTTTAATCCTCCAAATCATGAATTACCCATGTAAATGTCTTCCAAACCCATGAACTATAGTATGTCTTTTTTTTAGCCTTCAAAATCATGAAAAACAACATATTATAGTAAGTCTTCCGAAACTATATACAGTTTTCTGTAACTCATTTCAACTGCCGAAATCCAGGATTGAACTAAGGACGTTTAGATCTTCAGTCTAATGCTCTTCCAACTGAGCTATTTCAGCTTGTAAGTGACACATCCAGAATGTATTTTTCAATGCATTGTTAGTTCTTAAACATAAACTCATACAGTTCATCCCGCAGTGAGATCAGCTTGAGAGTCATACGGTTGTCTGTACCTCATTTCTACTGCCGACTCACCATCTCCCGATCATGTGGCAGCGTTCTAACACACTGAGCCACTGGCTCCAGACAATTCACACTGCTTTTTTGTTTGTTTTCTTCTTCTGAAATTGGTCTTGAAAATAAAGACTTATTTGGGGTTTGAACTCACCATCTCCCAAACATGTGGACAGTGTTCTAAAACACTGAGCCACTGGCTCCAGACAATTCACACTGCTTTTTTGTTTGTTTGCTTGTAAGTGAAACATCCAGAATGTATTTTTCAATGTATTGTTAGTTCTTAAACATAAACTCATACAGTTCATGCCACAGTGAGATCAGCTTGAGAGTCATACGGTTGTCTGTACCGCATTTCAACTGCCGAATCTCCGGTTTGAACAAGGAACCTACAGATCTACAGTCTAACGCTCTCCCAACTGAGCTATTACGGCTTGCAAGTAACACATCCAGTATTTATTTTTACATTGACTGTTACTTGTTACTTCTTAAACAAAAAAACTCATAAAGTTTTTCACCCAGTGAGATCAGCCTAAGAGTCATAGGATTTTCTGTACCTCATTTCAACTGCCGAAAGCCTGGCTTGAACCAGGGACCTTTAGATCTTCAGTCTAATGCTCTACCAACTGCGCTAATTCGGCTTGCAAGTTTCACATCCAGAATATATTTTTCAATTGATTGTTAGTTCTTAAACAAATAAACTCATACAGTTTTCCCCCAGTGAGATCAGCCTGGGAGTCATACGGTTTTCTGTACCTCATTTGACCTGCTGAAAACCGGTTCCATTTGTACATTGTCAAAGTCACTAACTTATCATCTAGTATAGACCCTCTACAACAGTGCTTCCCAAACCTTTTCTTGTCAAGGACCCCCAAATTTACACTTTATTAGCCCGTGGAACCTAACCCTAACCCTAACCCGGCTATAATCCATGGTCAAAAACGATGAAAAACGAGGATTTGAAAAAAAGACAAAATCACTTCCAGACCATGGGCTATAGTCCATGGTGTATGAGTGATTTTCGTCCTCAAAAATGATGATAAACGGCATGCTACAGTTCCCTAACCCTAACCCTTGATCGTAGGAGATAGTAATGTAGGACTCTACAGATCGAGTGCTATCCAGTCATAAAGTTTGAACACTTGAAGAAACTACTACAGAAAACTGGAAACACCGCCAATGTGGCGCACTGCATCCTATCTGTAGGAATGAACAATCGACAGCAGGAGACAACAGAAACAGGACGGAAGACAATGAGGGCGGACACAAGTGTGGCCTGATAATTTGCCCAGCTGGTACCCACTTAAGGCCCAATCAGATCCCAGTTCAAACCCATATAGGCAAACACAGGTGGAACACATGGTTCTGAAATAAAATAGCCCATTTGGATACCACCTAAGACCCAGTTAGAAACCCACATAAGCCCATATGGGCTAACACGGGTGGGCCCTTTGTGAATACTGGGTGCACGACCCACTTGGAACCCAAGCCCATAGCCCATGTCAAAACCCAATTGGGCCCAGGTGGACATGTTAGCTGGGGTGTGTGTGTGTGTGTGTGTGTGTGTGTGTGTGTGTGTGTGCAGTGTGCACGCTTCGCTAACCAGTGTTGGACCTATAAGGGTCCATTTGGTTACATGTGTTACACTCAGACTTACAGACATGGACCAAATTGTCCATTTGGTTACACTAGACGTGTACGTGCCCGTCGGCCACTATATACTCTCAGAGTTACAGACCTCCAAGGACACAAAGTAGCTCATAACATGTATACAGTGGATTTTTATGAAACAAACACTTTGAGGATAGAAAGAGAATAATTCAATCTTTTTGTACTGCTGCAATGTTGGTGAATTTGACGTTGTGTAATACAATCAGAGAGGTCAGAGAGGACTTTTCTGTTTGGATGAATGTGCTGCCTATGGGAAGTTGCACCTTGTTCAATGTTGTTTTAGTCGACTAAAAATAAAACGAAAAATGTTCGTCGACTACCTTTTTCCACTGACAAAAACTAAATGGAAACTAAATGAAAACCATCTATGATGACTAAAACTAAGACTAAATATACTGACAATTTCGTCAACGAATAAAATCTAGACTAAAATGTTAGGAAGGGACTAGTGGACAAGAGATCCAGTATAAGTCATTTTACACTTGGTTGCATGGTGAAAATAGCCGATCTACAAGCTCACAATGCGTTGCAGCGCGACGCGTTGTGAGCTTGTAGATCGGCTATTTTCAGCAAGTGTAAAAATATGCTGCCGTCATTATGACGGCATCAAGGCCCGCCAAAATACATTTTATTCGACTAAATCACCTGTAGATTTAGTCGACTAAAATCTTATGATATTTAGTCGACTAAAACTAGACTAACAATAAAACATTCCGGGTGACTAAAATGTGACTAAAACTAAATGAAAACTATTCAAGAGACTAAGACTAAAACTAAAATAGAAATGTGCTGCCAAAAACCTTGTTAGCACCTTGCCATTAACTTATATGGTAAGATGAGCTTCATCGGTTGCACCACTCAAAAAGACTAAACACCATACAAATATGAACATGAACGCCCCTCTACAGTGCTTTGGCACCTGTCCCAATCAACAGGATTGCCAACAACACTGCAGATCAGACAGGCCAGTGACCCACAAATAATTTAGCTTCCGCACAGTGTCAATAAATGAACACATTAAAAAACATTTTAGTTATCTCGTGTTGTTATACTTAAACATGGCTTATATGTTGTACACAAGGAACGAAACATATGCAACAAAACACAACGCTTCCAATCGCTTCCAATCCAGCAGCTGGTGATGTCAATTAGTCATTTTGATTCAGGGGTGTGTGTGTGTGTGTGATTTGTGATTTGTATGAAATGCATACAAATAGCAGATCTACAAGCTGTTTCAAATTATTGCTGGCCCACCCATAATGGTTTGAATGGTTGGATGGATGCTATTGGCTCATCCTTAACACGTATACCGCCATTGGCCGAGATCTACGTCAATTAAAGCTCATTATTTAATAAAACCATCTATACTATGTGAGTACTATACCAGTGAGTCGATGTAATCCCTCCATCTGCACCTTGGTCTGCCCCAGGGTCTCCTCCCAGTGGGACGTGATCCTTGGTCTGCCCCGGAGGTCTCCTCCCAGTGGGACGTGATCCTTGATCTGCCCCGGAGGTCTCCTCCCAGTGGGACGTGATCCTTGGTCTGCCCCGGGGTCTCCTCCCAGTGGGACGTGATCCTTGGTCTGCCCAAGGACTGTATAAAGAGGACAGGAAGCGAAGACCGTACGTGCGCCGCCATGTTGCTCACATGGTGCTCCATGGAAGGAAATAAACATGCGCAGTTGAGACCAGGAAGTTGGACATGCATATGGCACAAATGGCCCAGCAGATGGAGTGAGGTGCTGGGAAGGCTGACTTTGAATTTTGCAAATTTTCTTTTTCGCAATTCTTTTGCAATTGTTTTGTAATTTCTTTGCAATTTTGCAATTTTGCAACTTTGCAATTCACCCTGTGTCAGCCTTCCCAGCTCAGCAAGGGCAAAGTGACACAACTTTGCAATTTTTTAGCAATTTAGCTAAATGTTTTTTGCATTATTTTTGCAAATTTCTTTTGCACATTTCTTTTTGCAATCTTTTTGCAATTTTGCACCTTTGCAATTCACCCTTTGTCAGCCTTCCCAGCTCAGCCAGGGCAAAGTGACACAACTTTGCAATAGAGCACCGAAGTCTGACGTCACTTTCAGTAGAGGGCGTCAGTCCCCAGGTTCATGTATTTTTTTAGTTGCATTGAAATCGCCATAGGAGGATTTTTAGATTGCTTCATATAAGAACTGTGTTTGAAAAATAAACATGTCATCCCGGCCGCTTCACTCATATGGATATGAAGAATCAACTGACTGAGAGAAAACGCTAATGTTACTGCTACTGAATTAGTTACATTTTCGCTAGAAGCAGACTGTATCATATATGACTGACTGTTGCAAACGATACAGAGACACCTCCCTGACAATAACGCAGAGACAGCTTGTTTATTTTTGGACCACAACGCTTATAGTAGACGATATTAAGATCACCCCATGTTATTCTCCATAGAGAAATGACTTCCGCGAACCAGGGGAATCGTCGGGATGAGCGAGTTACGTCAGGACTTCGGTGCTCTATTCACCCTTTGTCAGCCTTCTGATTGGTCCTTGACATGAAAAAGTCTGGGAAGCACTGACGTACAGCAGCTCCTCCTCAAGTCTTCAGTGCTTTGTGCTTTGTGTCTTTAGGAGACACCAGAGTCAGTTCGGCAGAGTCTGTAGTGTACACTGTTGTACAGTCACATTAAGTCAAATCTGATTTATTTCTCACATCTGATCTTTTGGCCTGGTCATTCACACTGCCATTTCCAAGTGACCAGATCTGATCTGCGTATTCAGACAGGCAGCCAAATCCAGCCTGAATCAGATCTGTGCGCCACATTCAGATTGGAATCAGATTTTCTTTAAATAGGTCACACACAAGTGGAATCTGATTTAGATCAGGTTGCATTCAGACTGAGACAGATCTGAGATCATATTTGAAACCACCTCTGAATGTGGCTCAAGTCACGTTGGAAAAAAATCTGATTCCATGTGACTCGAAGCTGTATGTGACCCGTTTGCATTTAGACTTTAAACAAAATCGGATTACAATCTGACACACAATCGTGGCACAGATCAGATTCAGGCTAGATTTGGCTGCCAGTGTAAATGGGGGTCTGTGATGTGATTCTGTGTTGTGGGGGCCAGGAGTTCACTTTGAGGTAAATGCAGACATAGTGTGTGTGTGTTAAGGGAACGGAGCATTCTGTTGCTTTTAACGTCCTTTAAAAAAAGGGGCATACCACTCATTTTAAACATTGACCTATGTCATTAATTTACCTGGGTAAATTCATGTCATGTAATGTAATTAAGGTCATGGGTTCAAATCCGAGCACCGCCAACTCAGCGTGTGAGTCTTCAAGAACCCTGCCCCTCCCCAACCCCATAATTAAAATCGACCCAGTCACAATTACATGGTCTTCTTTTCAAGTTCAGTCTTCCATGTTTCTATGGCTAATTGTGCCGATTGCTTATTGCCCTCCTGCTTGGTACAGCCTTATCGCTGCTTGCAGCTATATTTATAAGGGACCAAGCAGTCCCGAAGGGAAGTAGCATTCAGAGATTGCGGAATAGTTGTCTGCCTACACCTATTGTACGCGAGACTATTCGTTTGGGGAATAATACGTCAACAAACGCTAACCCAATTTTCAAAGGGGTGTAACCATGCACCATTCAATGAGCTATTCTGTAAATTTAGATTATTTAGCAAGAAGACCATGTGAAAGGAAATTATTGCTAGTTATTGCATGCTAGTATTAGCGTCAGTCATAACAATGAGGTGTGTACCCTCACAAAAACATGCCATAATCCTGGTCTCTAAACTATGCCTCCCCCTGGCCAGCCGGGGCGCCTGATGGAGGGGAAAGGAACGTGTTCCTTCCACGGGCTACGTCCGGCCGGGGAAAGGAAGGTGAAAGGTGAAAAGAAGCAGCTTGGACTCCTCATGCATAGAAGGAAGCATGAGGTCAGTCCACTGCCCCCCCAGGTTGGCAGAGGAAGTGTAGTGCCCATGATTACATTAGATAATTGACACTGGGTGAAATTGTGGGATAAAACATTTAAAAAAAGGGGGAAAAAATTAAAGAAAACAATTAGGTGTCAGGTGGGTGGTTTTAGAGACCTCGCCTGGAATGTCGAAGCTCCCATGGGTTTAATCCCATGGGAAGGAACCGTCAGTTATACGTCTTCCGTGAGTGGATGTCTTCTCTTCTTGACTCCTGGACTGGGCATTGACTCTGTGCTAGAGGCTGAGGACAAGGGAACAGTTTCATGGTCATCTTGACCATTTTGACCTTCTTGACCATCTTAACCTTCTTGACCCCTTGTTATGAATCATGTCATTATGAATCATGTTATGAATCATGTCATTATGAATCATGTTATGAATCATGTCCAACAGTAACTAGGCTGTTATGAATCTAGTTGTTATGAATCATGTTGTAATGAATCTAGTTATGAATCATGTCGTTATGAATCTAGTTATGAATCACGTCCAACAGTAACTAGACTGTTATGAATCTAGTTGTTATAAATCATGTTATGAATCATGTCCAACAGTAACTAGACTGTTATGAATCTAGTTATGATGTTGTTATGAATCATGTCCAACAGTAACTGGACTGTTATGAATCTAGTTGTCATAAATCATGTTATGAATTATGTTGTTATGAATCATGTCCAACAGTAACTAGACTGTTATGAATCTAGTTATGATGTTGTTATGAATCATGTCCAACAGTAACTGGACTGTTATGAATCTAGTTGTTATAAATCATGTTATGAATCATGTTGTTATGAATCATGTCCAACAGTAACTAGACTGTTATGAATCTAGTTATGAATGATGTTATGAATCATGTCCAACAGTAACTGGACTGTTATGAATCTAGTTGTTATGAATCATGTTGTTATGAATCATGTTATGATTATGCATCATGTCCAACAGGAACTAGACGATATACATATACTTGTGGGGGCATCTGGCCAGTAATACAAGTACAGTATACACACAAACACACAGACAGACATAGAAACACAGACACACACACTCGCCATGACCTGAAAGGCTGCACGCAGCAGCAGAGCAAAGCAGGCTAGGATCAAAGCAGCGAGTGTGAGTACATTGCAGAAACAGCACAAGGCTTTTTTTTTTTTTTAAATACATGAGACCTTCAAAAGGACGCCATGATGGGATCCGGGTTAAAAGACAGAGGTTAAGATTCTGTTGACGTCTAAAGCCAAAGATATTCACCCAGGACGAAGTTCACCGTCCTTTCTATCAGAAACACCCGGCGTTGTTTTATCTAAAAGACGAAGTTTATCGATATGAAAACCGATCGCATCGCTCCACAGCCTAGGATATGAAAACCCATCGCATCGCTCCACAGCCTAGGATATGAAAACCCATCGCATCGCTCCACAGCCTAGGATATGAAAACCCTTCGCATCGCTCCACAGCCTAGGATATGAAAACCCATCGCATCGCTCCACAGCCTAGGATATGAAAACCCATCGCATCGCTCCACAGCCTAGGATATGAAAACCCATCGCATCGCTCCACAGCCTAGGATATGAAAACCCATCGCATCGCTCCACAGCCTAGGAGCGCCTGTTGCGCAATCCTCGATGTCCAGTGGGACATCAATGAAAATGTAAAAGGCTATTATTGATCAAACCATAACAATAGCAAACCCCAGACAAGAAAGACTAGACATGGAAACTGCTGCGGTGAGCTTTGGTACCGTAGTTTAACTTGTATTGTATTGGTATACAAAACAGCAACAGCTACAGTATCAGCCTGACAGGACACCCATAGTCTTACTAAAATAGATTTACATTTTATATACAAAATTTCAAAAACATTCAAATAGATAATTTATTATCAACTACCGTAAATTGATTTGTCCTGATTAACCACTTAAGCCCTATTTTACGTACGTCATACAATGGTGTCTATGAAAACAAAATGGCAAAAATGTACAAACTTGTGGATCTGCTATTGATCCCGATGTTTTATAAAGAAAATTAAATAAACAGTTTGTTTCAAAACCGATTTTATTAGAATCGATCTTTTTTTTAAAATAATCCTTAGCCTATAGATCAATTGTTTTGATCGACGGTCGCCTACTCTCAGTCAATTCTACACAAACGCACACATTAATAGCATAATGTGGCCCATGGCCAGGGAATATCTCAACATGAGGTCCAGGGAACCTCATGGTTCCTTCAGTAGGGGTTCCAAATGGACCCAAAGTTTACGGGTCTGTAACTCATAGTTTACAAATGGAACCCGATGGAACCTTAAGAGTTATATGGGGGGTGGGGTCCTTGACATTAAAAACCCATTCTGGGCAGGAACCCCTTTTGGTGTTTGAAGTATTACGTTATACTTTAGCTATTGAAAAAATAGCAGATCTACAAGCTCATAGCACGGCATGAGCTTGTAGATCCCTGGAACAACATCTTTTCAGATGGGGGGGAGGGGGGGGGGGTGGTTCGTTGGCCAAATGCATATAATTTTTGGGGTCGTTGACATATACAATATTGAGCACCACTGACACACGTATTTCAGAAAACTGTCACGATTTAGAAGACATCTTTTATAAAATTTTGATGTCAGGCCTAAATGGGTTAAAACCCCTGGGAGCTATACTGATAATGGTCGATCATAATCTACCACAATTATAAAAAGACAGATTCCATGACAAATGGGGCCGGGTGGAGGGAGCACAGTACACCCCTAGGAGAAGACAGTGGCAGTCCGGTGGTACGTGGACTTGTGTTCCCTCGATTCATAGTGTAGTTTAGGTGGTCCTGAACCACACACGCCTGTGGTTTATATAGTCTATAGGTCAGTGCTTCTCCAAACGTTTTCATGTCAAGGACCCCCCATTTGAAAAAGATATGCCAGGGACCCCCCCCCCCCCCATAAGAGAAGATTTTAGGGCTTAGGCAGTGATTCTCAACCTGTTCAATTTCAAGAACCAACCCCCCAGTTTGACATGCGTTAGACTACGGACCCCCCCATTTAATGGCATTTTGCGATCTCTGGGACCCCCAAATTGTATTGTAAAATCAATGTTAATTTCGTCCATTTGTACACTCTCAGAGTTACAGACCCATAAGGGTCCATTTGGTTCCAAACTATCATTTAGCTGATAAACCCCTGGAACTCCCTCAAGGGTGTGTGTGGTTCACACTAGCGTGTAGTTTAGGTGGTCCTGGAGGGTGTGTGTGGTTCAGTGTGTAGTTTAGGGGGTCCTGGAGGGTGTGTGTGGTTCACAGCGTGTAGTTTAGGTGGTCCTGGAGGGTGTGTGTGGTTCATAGCGTGTAGTTTAGGTGGTCCTGGAGGGTGTGTGTGGTTCATAGCGTGTAGTTTAGGTGGTCCTGGAGGGTGTGTGTGGTTCATAGCGTGTAGTTTAGGTGGTCCTGGAGGGTGTGTGTGGTTCATAGCGTGTAGTTTAGGTGGTCCTGGAGGGTGTGTGTGGTTCATAGCGTGTAGTTTAGGTGGTCCTGGAGGGTGTGTGTGGTTCATAGCGTGTAGTTTAGGTGGTCCTGGAGGGTGTGTGTGGTTCACAGTGTGTAGTTTAGGGGGTCCTGGAGGGTGTGTGTGGTTCATAGCGTGTAGTTTAGGTGGTCCTGGAGGGTGTAAGTAGCCATGCTGTCCAGCAGCCAAGCCCGAGTCACCACCGTGGCGCGTCTCCGGAGAGCTGCGGAAAGAAAGAACAGAGAGAGAAGTTGAGGATACTTCTACTTTTGATGCTTTTGTATAGAGGTGCTCCGATCGATCAGATCGGTGATCTGCAATTTACCCGATCTGGAGAAACCGATCTTTTATACCATTTAAGTGGTATAAAATAAAATAATATAATAATATAATAAAGTCTAACTCGTGTTGATATGGTGATGTAATGGTGATGTGAAACAAACGGTGCCAACACAAACATGAATGACACAACAAACATGACACATTATGACGTACATTTTCCCTTCATTGTCAATGCGTTTACTAAACAAACATTGAACTAAAGACAAACATTAAACCTGTTTATAGGAGGGGCTAGCGCCACTCAAAAAGGATATATAGTATTTTCTCATTTTTGTGACAAGGCCTACTGTCACAAAAAAAGTCTGTTTTTAAAATGTTTTTTTTACATGAACAGTTTTGATGCGGGTTTTTGACATATAATAATTTTGGAAATATTCAAATACACACAAGATCGGTATCGGCCGGTCGTGAGAAAAACTATCGGGATCGTTGCCCCAAAAAAGTACAGCAGCAGGGCATTCATTTACAGGGAAAAAAATATGTATAGTTGTTTTTTAGCAAATATAGCTTTTGCGAGACACTCTTGTACGACAAACTAGGGCATTGAAAAAAAAAATGGAGATACAAGGTTTCTGCCTGACGGCGATGATCATAGCATGTACCAAGCAGTGACAGTGATGATCATAGCATGTACCAAGCAGTGACAGTGATGATCATAGCATGTACCAAGCAGTGACAGTGATGATCATAGCATGTACCAAGCAGTGACAGTGATGATCATAGCATGTACCAAGCAGTGACAGTGGTGATCATAGCATGTACCAAGCAGTGATGACGATGATCATAGCATGTACCAAGCAGTGACGACGATGATCATAGCATGTACCAAGCAGTGACGACGATGATCATAGCATGTACCAAGCAGTGACAGTGATGATCATAGCATGTACCAAGCAGTGACAGTGATGACCATAGCATGTACCAAGCAGTGACGACGATGATCATAGCATGTACCAAGCAGTGACGACGATGATCATAGCATGTACCAAGCAGTGACGACGATGATCATAGCATGTACCAAGCAGTGACGACGATGATCATAGCATGTACCAAGCAGCAGTGTTGGGGAAGTTACTTTTAAAAAGTAAGGAATTATAGTTATCGTTACTTATCTAAAAAAGGAATTTGTTACTTTACATTAAATTATGAAAGTAACTTTACTTTTTTGTTCTGTCGCACAGTAAGAGAAAAGACAACTCCCTCCTAACATTATGAAATGTAGTGGAACAATAAAACATGTTCAGGAATTTTGACAGGCATCTTTATAGAGATATTCTAATTCATCAAATGTATTTTTGAGCTCATCTTCCATTTTAGAATATTCACTGTTCAGGTATTTGGAAAATGTATTTCTGCACTGGCCCTGCTTTCACTGGTATTTTGCTGACCAAGGAACAGACTCCACCGGCGTTGAGAGGGGAAGCATTTCCTCAACAACATAGGCTACCTAGCAATCATTTTGTCAAGTTGACTCTTGGTGATATGCTACTGTGGCCATTTAAAATCGATATTTCCAACCAACAAACCATCCGATCTCGCTGTCATGATCCGCATTTGCCATTTTAGCGTGTGGTACTGTATTATAATTTCCGTTCAAGCGGCGATTTCTGTCTGTGTAGTGTCTAGTGTGTATGCGTTACAAGGGTTTATGTGTCTGTGACTGAATGTGTTACCGTTTACCACAGCCAGTAAGCCCGCCCACCCTGTAGACTGTCTCTGATTGGCTTACCCTGAAATCTGGCCCTACGTTAGCCAATCAATGACCTCTACTGCGACGTGCTTTTATCATGTTAGGGTGTGAAGCCAATCAAGCCATGTGGGCTCAGAGGCTAGTATGACTGCACAAACGAAACTGTCAACACAGAGGGCGCGTTCGGAAATAGCGCACTGAGCACACTGTGCAATGCAAACTAATAGGCGAGTGCGCTCCGTTGCGGTATTTCCGAACATTTTTGAATAGTTCAACCAGCCCATCGACATCGACACGTTGTGAGCTTGTAGATTGGCTATTTTAACTATTCAATGTTTTTTTTTAATAGTAAAAAAAAGGCAAAGTAGTTTAGGGATGAGGGGTTTAGCATAGTACAAAAATAGAGCACAAAGTGTGTGAGATAGAGAGAGGGGGGGGGGGGGATTTCAGGGTCTCTAAGCTCTCCTCTCTCTCAAACTCTGTTCTATCTCTCTCTCTCCTTCTATAAAGAATAAAGAATATATATTCAAATATTTGCGCCACATTTTCACTATATATATAAAATAAAATAAAGCAGATCTACAAGCTCATAGAGCAGCACTCTGTGCCGCGCTATGAACACTTGTAGACCTGCTATTTTTCAATAACTAAAAGTATAACGTAATGCTTGAAACACCAAAAGGGGTTCCCGCCCCCAGAAGTACAATATATCTCGTGCCTCAGAGGTGTAGTATAGTCCGCGGAGCCCACTTTGGGAACCGTGGGGTGTAACACTCCACCCACCAGAGCATTCTAACTCCTGGTACAGTATAGTCTCTCTCTGGTCTAATCCTGTCGCTTCGCTGTCTGGCATGCCTCTGTTTGTGTACTTTGTTTAGATAGTGGAAAATGAAGGCAGAGAGAGAGAGAGAGAGGGGTAAAAGCCGTACAACAACAGGGGTCCGGTAAGATTCGAACCGACAGGGACTTTGAGATTAGGTGGTGGACGGACGGACGCCCTACTGCGGCTGTGTCCAAAGTGCGGCCCACGGGCCAAATGCGGTTTGTTTTTCACGCCCTGCAGCTTCATACCTGAATTGTATTATGAACGGCCTGCCCAACACAACAGTATGTATTTTTACATTAAAGTGTTTTTAACCTGGGCATTTCCCAGAGTATCATTTGTCTGTGTTCCTTGTATTGTTTTTTTTTACCTTGCTTGCTTGGTTACATTCGTTAAGATACACTTTTTGTTCACAGCACAATGTGCCTCAAGTCTTTGAATATATATTCTTTCAGAGCGAACGTTTTTTAACTCAAATCTTTGCTTCTGGGGGGGGGGGACAACGCCCAATGTTGTAGTGTGATCGAGCGAAGATGAAAACCTCAAACATCAATGAGAAAAAGAGTCTGTGTGTTGAAGTGTTGGGCAAGACACTGAACCCTACATTGCCTCCAATGAGTCAGTCGGTGTGAGCTTGCCACCATTGGTGTGTGAATGTGAGAAGTGAGAACGCTGGCGTCGACTGTTCACCGCTTCACCTCCCAATGTATGAATGAATGAACCGTTGTAAAGCACTTTGAGCACTTGTGTAAAGTGTAAAACCAGTCATTACGACGGCATCAAGGCCCGCCAAAATACATTTCAGTCTTATGATATTTAGTCGACTGAAACTAAAGCATTCTAGGTGGCTAAAATGTGACTAAAACTAAATGCACCATGGCTTGTTATGACTCGACATTCTTGTTGGTATATAATCAGGCCTCAGGCGTAAATGCGTTGAGCGCAGCGATGCAAAGACAAGCACATCGTTATTTGTCCATACTTGATACTAGAGAGAGTGAGACAGAGGCTAGTCTGGCTGCGCATCGACTATAGAGAGAGTGAGACAGAGGCTAGTCTGGCTGAGCATCGACTATAGAGAGAGTAAGACAGAGGCTAGTCTGGCTGCGCATCGACTATAGAGAGAGTGAGACAGAGGCTAGTCTGGTTGCACATCGACTATAGAGAGTGAGACAGAGGCTAGTCTGGCTGCGCATCGACTATAGAGAGAGTGAGACAGAGGCTAGTCTGGCTGAGCATCGACTATAGAGAGTGAGACAGAGGCTAGTCTGGCTGCGCATCGACTATATAGAGTGAGACAGAGGCTAGTCTGGCTGCACATCGACTATAGAGAGAGTGAGGCAGAGGCTAGTCTTGCTGCACATCGACTATAGAGAGTGAGACAGAGGCTAGTCTTGCTGCACATCGACTATAGAGAGTGAGACAGAGGCTAGTCTGGCTGTGCGACGACTATAGAGAGTGAGACAGAGGCTAGGCTGGCTGCGCATCGACTATAGAGAGAGTGAGACAGAGGCTAGTCTGGCTGCGCATCAACTATATAGAGTGAGACAGAGGCTAGTCTGGCTGCGCATCGACTATAGAGAGAGTGAGACAGAGGCTAGTCTGGCTGCGCATCAACTATAGAGAGTGAGACAGAGGCTAGTCTTGCTGCACATCGACTATAGAGAGTGAGACAGAGGCTAGTCTGGCTGTGCATCGACTATAGAGAGTGAGACAGAGGCTAGTCTGGCTGCGCATCGACTATAGAGAGAGTGAGACAGAGGCTAGTCTGGCTGCGCATCAACTATAGAGAGTGAGACAGAGGCTAGTCTGGCTGCGCATCGACTATAGAGAGAGTGAGACAGAGGCTAGTCTGTCTGCGCATCGACTATAGAGAGAGTGAGACAGAGGCTAGTCTGGCTGCGCATCAACTATAGAGAGTGAGACAGAGGCTAGTCTGGCTGCGCATCGACTATAGAGAGTGAGACAGAGGCTAGTCTGGCTGCGCATCGACTATAGAGAGAGTGAGACAGAGGCTAGTCTGGCTGCGCATCGACTATAGAGAGAGTGAGACAGAGGCTAGTCTGGCTGCGCATCGACTATAGAGAGAGTGAGACAGGCTAGTCTGGCTGCGCATCGATTATAGAGAGTGAGACAGAGGCTAGGCTGGCTGTGCATCGACTATAGAGAGTGAGACAGAGGCTAGTCTGGCTGCGAATCGACTATAGAGAGTGAGACAGAGGCTAGTCTGGCTGCGCATCGACTATAGAGAGTGAGACAGAGGCTAGTCTGGCTGCGCATCGACTATAGAGAGAGTGAGACAGAGGCTAGTCTGGCTGCGCATCGACTATAGAGAGAGTGAGACAGAGGCTAGTCTGGCTGCGCATCGACTATAGAGAGTGAGACAGAGGCTAGTCTGGCTGCGCATCAACTATAGAGAGTGAGACAGAGGCTAGTCTGGCTGCGCATCGACTATAGAGAGAGTGAGACAGAGGCTAGTCTGGCTGCGCATCAACTATAGAGAGTGAGACAGAGGCTAGTCTGGCTGCGCATCGACTATAGAGAGTGAGACAGAGGCTAGTCTGGCTGCGCATCGACTATAGAGAGAGTGAGACAGGCTAGTCTGGCTGCGCATCAACTATAGAGAGTGAGAAAGAGGCTAGTCTTGCTGCGCATCGACTATAGAGAGTGAGACAGAGGCTAGTCTGGCTGCGCATCGACTATAGAGAGTGAGAAAGAGGCTAGTCTTGCTGCGCATCGACTATAGAGAGTGAGACAGAGGCTAGTCTGGCTGCGCATCGACTATAGAGAGAGTGAGACAGAGGCTAGTCTGGCTGCGCATCGACTATAGAGAGAGTGAGACAGAGGCTAGTCTGGCTGCGCATCGACTATAGAGAGAGTGAGACAGGCTAGTCTGGCTGCGCATCGATTATAGAGAGTGAGACAGAGGCTAGGCTGGCTGTGCATCGACTATAGAGAGTGAGACAGAGGCTAGGCTGGCTGTGCATTGACTATAGAGAGAGTGAGACAGAGGCTAGTCTGGCTGCGCCTCGACTATAGGGAGAGTGAGACAGGCTAGTCTGGCTGCGCATCGATTATAGAGAGTGAGACAGAGGCTAGGCTGGCTGTGCATCGACTATAGAGAGTGAGACAGAGGCTAGTCTGGCTGTGCATCGACTATATAGAGTGAGACAGAGGCTAGTCTGGCTGAGCATCGATTATAGAGAGTGAGACAGAGGCTAGTCTGGCTGCACATCGACTATAGAGAGTGAGACAGAGGCTAGTCTGGCTGCACATCGACTATAGAGAGAGTGAGACAGAGGCTAGTCTGGCTGCGCATCGACTATAGAGAGTGAGACAGAGGAATGTTTCACTACTCACGGCTGCATCCGGCCCACTGCTCTGAGGCAGACTGCACGACGACCAGCTGATGGAGCGTCTGTGAAGAGACAAGACAGAGATCACACGTTACACCCTTAGAGTATATATGAATAGAGAAGGCACCCAGAGGAAACCCTGAGGCGAAATGGACATAGTGGCCGAATGAAGGTATTGCAGCCTGGCCCCAAACACATGAACGCGCTGTCCGTTGACTATCATTGTACACGTTCACGACGGACGACGCTCGTGGGTTTAGTCTAGTTTTAGTCGACTAAATGGAAACTAAGCTATGATAACTAAGACTAAATATATTGACACTTTCGTCCACAAATAAAAACTAGACTAAAATGTTAGGAAGGCACTAGTGGACAAGAGATCCAGTATAAGTCATTTTACGTGTTGTGAACTTGTAGATCGGCTATTTTCAGCAAGCATAAAATCAGCCATTACGACGGCATCAAGGCCCACCAAAATACATTTTAGTCGACTAAATCTACAGTTGAATTGATCTTATGATATTTAGTCGACTAAAACTAGGCCAACACTAAAACATTACGGGTGACTAAAACCAAGTGAAAACTATTCCAAGAGACTAATGACTAAAACTAAAATCTAAATGTGCTGCCAAAAACAACACTGGAGGTCAGAACAGAAACTCTGCCCAAAATATTTCACATTGGACTGTTATAGCGCCACCAGGAGGTGGTTATATAATTCACTTACCTCCCGATTTGATACAATATCGTTACGACATATACTACGATTCTTAATTATATTGCGATTCAATTCGATATTGTGATTTTATTGCGATTTTTCCCCCAAGTTACTTTACTCATTACGTTACTCATTATCCTTTTAAAACAATTCTAAACATAGACCATGAAAAGTTCAACTATACACTTCACTGCAGGCAGATAACGTCAGTCAGTCTTTCTGACATTCAAAAATTCTGAACTTTGCGATTAGATTTTAATATCGTGACATTAAAAATCTCGATATATATATACAAATTTTTCAATTTCTCATATTTCATCCTGATTGGCTAAGATTGACTTCTACTATCTTGCCTGGCAGAGACCGTTCTAGTTATGTTTCATTAACCCATATTGGACTGAGGTCGACCTTTGTCATGTCAATGACCCCCAGAACTATCTCTATTGGGCCACACGGACCCCCATCTCAAAATATGTAGTTCCAGGGATCCCCCAGAAGCCAATATTTTAGTTAAAAATGTTCGCTCGGAAATATATATTCAAAGATTTGCACCACATTTTTACGACTTTTCAAAAATAGCAGACCTACAAGCTCGTATGAGCTTGTAGATCTGCTATTTTTCAATAGCTAAAGCATGACATAATGCTATAAACACCAAGAGGGGTTCCCGTCCCAAAATGGGTTAATGCAAGAAGAATGGCTTCTCACTTTCTCAGTTACAGGTCAGACTAGAACGCTTTCTTACCTCTTTATCTGTAGTTGTTACATTTTGTGCAAAAGCGCATTATTGGCTATTTCCCCTATACCATAAAGGCCTCAATAAATGTCATTGAACTGCATTGAATTGAATGGGGCTATGGGGTTGCTCAAAAATCAATTCTCATGGTATATATCCTCTCTTCATAATGTAAATAGTATCCCAAGCTACTTATTTTGAATGGAAATAAGTGAATTAGCACAAAAAGCCAACCCCAATTTGTGGTGACTAACGATCATTTAGCCGGTGAGCCCCTGAAAAGCCCCCTTGGACCCAGAAAGGGAAAGAGGAGATCTACACGCCGTTTTAAAAGCTCCCCCAAAATAATGTGTTAACCCATTTTGAGCAGGAATCCCTTTTCGTGGTTACACACATTATGTTATAATTTAGCTTTTGAAAAATAGGTCTGCTATTTTGGAAAAATCGTTAAAATGTGCCTCAAATCTTTCAGAAAATTTTCATGATTTAGAAAACTTTATTTATTTTTTGACGGCCGGCCTGAATGTGTTAATAACAGAGCGGACAAAGCAACACATTGAGAAGCAGTGAGTGACGCTGTACCTTTTCACTGTCCAAGTGGAGAGGGTCTTTCACCACCCACGCTCCACAGTGCTCTACCATCCACTCCAACTGATCTGAAATGCGCACACACACGCACAGGCACACGCACGCACGCAAGCACACACACACACGTTGGTATTATACTTGTGAGAACATTTCATAAATGCATTTTTAACTCATTTAGACCCGAGGCCGATTATAAAAATGCCTTCTAATCTTTTCATGCCCAAGATGTGTTAAAAATGTAAAAAAATTGCAGATGTAAAGTTCACGCCGTGAGCTTTTATATCTGCCATTTTCCATAGCCAACGCAAACATCTGAAACGACGCGGATGCTTTCACGCGTTTTGAAAATGTTATACTTAGTTGCGTGCTGGTGTCTGCGACATGATGTGAGCTGGTGTCTGCGACATGTGAGCTGGTGTCTGCGACATGTGAGCTGGTGTCTGCGACATGTTGCGAGCTGGTGTCTGCGACATGTTGCGAGCTGGTGTCTGCGACATGTTGCGAGCTGGTGTCTGCCACATGTTGTGAGCTGGTGTCTGCCACATGTTGTGAGCTGGTGTCTGCCACATGTTGTGAGCTGGTGTCTGCCACATGTTGTGAGCTGGTGTCTGCCACATGTTGTGAGCTGGTGTCTGCCACATGTTGTGAGCTGGTGTCTGCGACATGTTGTGAGCTGGTGTCTGCCACATGTTGTGAGCTGGTGTCTGCCACATGTTGTGAGCTGGTGTCTGCCACATGTTGTGAGCTGGTGTCTGCCACATGTTGTGAGCTGGTGTCTGCCACATGTTGTGAGCTGGTGTCTGTGACATGTTGTGAGCTTGTAGATCAGTACAGGCATAATGTCAAGCCTGAATCTTTTTATTTTATTTTTTACCATAAAACCCTCTCTCTTGTTGCGAGGACAAAATGTCAAATTGACATTTGGCCCTGACAACTATAGTAACCCAAGTGCAGGCACGCACGCATTAAGCCTTTTATGTGACAGCTGTTGAAAGCCTTTCGAATAGCTTTCACCTGACAGATGTATATCTCTCTTCTCCCGTTTCCCCTGAATAGACAGCATGGAGCATGACGGGCCCCATCTCAGGATGTGATCCATTGATCAAAGAACACGTCAATGCA
Source organism: Protomyctophum parallelum (assembly GCF_964188405.1). Classification (NCBI taxonomy): domain Eukaryota; kingdom Metazoa; phylum Chordata; class Actinopteri; order Myctophiformes; family Myctophidae; genus Protomyctophum; species Protomyctophum parallelum. Next base: position 19,381,110 of record NC_139719.1, on the reverse strand, counting down.
AGTCTCCAACACATTCAACGTGTCCTCTCTGTCCAGAACTGTATACATTTTCAGGGAAATATAATCAAATATCAAATATAAACAACGGTTCCAATGTGATTATCATTTAGCCACAAGCTCTTGTTAATACTACCGATTGGTTACATATTTTTATGAAACCCCACAAACTCATCTAACCACTTTCATATTTAGTTAAGATTTTTCTGAAACGGATCACGACAGATCAGCAATTTTTGCTACTTTATTTGTGACACCATTGACGCTATTCAGACCGCGGCCATCTTGGACTAGGTGCAACATCCCATTGGCAGCGGTGGCCTAAGGGTTAGAGGAGCGCCCTCGTTGCCGGTTAGATTCACCGGACGGGCAGGACAAATCTGGGTGGGGAAGTGATTGTCGTCACTCACCCAACACCGACCTCCCAGTCGCAGGGCGGACACTCTAACCACAAGGCCACTGAGCTGGTCTTTATTTCTTTTTTGTCAATGAATCCACCAAGTCTCTAACCCTGTGCGGGGCTTGTCGAGCTTGTAGACCAGCTATACCTTTGCCAAATGTTCTCGCCCCGCGTCCATTCGCGTCTCCTCCTCCTCCTCGTCGTCAGATCCGGAACGCAGAGGATCAAGAAGAATGCAGAGAAGAAGAACGCCATTTCCACTATGATGATCAATCATCAAACAAGATTCAGCACGATACCACAAGTAAGACGCGCGGACACGGGAAGCGAACGCAGCACGTAAATTGCAATAACAATTCAAATAAATTACGTACTTTAAGGTTTTTTTTTTGGCGTTCTTTTAAAGTTACGTTTATTTAAGTTATGTTTTTTTAAGTTATTTTTTTAGTGTGTGTATGTGTGCGTGCGTGTGTTTTTTCTTTTAAAGTTTTTTTTAAAGTTAAGTTTGTGTGTGGGTGTGTGTGTGTGTGTGTTTTGTGTGTGATACAGCTGCGCCCTCTGGTGGCGGGCGGGTGGTGTTACAGCGTGACACACACACACACACACACAGACAGACATGTTCTGCTAGGTCTCATAGTTAGTGCTCACTGCATTCGCAATCACTGCGTTCGCAATGATCAATCATCAAACAAGACTCGGCACAATACCATCAAATGAAAATAATGTCACAGAGCTTTCCTATGCTTTCTCTCATCTCGTACACAAGAATCCCTCGCTGGGAGGGGACATCAAACGTACGTAATGCCATCGTCGACATGAATAATTGATGACGGCAATCTCGTTGGGGTTGGGGGGGGGGATAAAGATAGGAGGGTTAGCAGACTCCATCCTCCTCCTCCTCCGTGAGGTTTTGCACAACAAGGACAGCTCTGAAATGATTCACCGTGGCGGGCAGCAGACGCCCATTAGCCAGCGTCCATTGATTCCGTGGACAAGCCAGGCATATAGTTAACCCATTCTGGGCGGGAACCCCTTTGTGTGTTTAAGCATTATGTTATAATTTAGCTATTGAAAAATAGCAGATCTACAAGCTCATACGAGCTTGTAGGTCTGCTATTTTTGAAAGAATCACACTCGTGTGAACCGAGTGGTGCAACTCCCCTCTCTCTCTCCCTCTCTCCCTCTCTCTGTCTCATTATCAGGCAACAGTGCAGCAACTCTCTCTCTCTGTTTCTGGCAAACAGCGCCCCTACTGGTACTCATTATATGATGCTCATTTATGGGTGAACACGGGAACACAGACATTGCGGTTCCTTGGTGTGGTTGCACCACTCAAAAATCGTGAAATTGTGGCGCAAATCTTTGAATATATATTCTTTCAGAGTCCCTGGAACAACATTATTTTCAGATGGGGGGTCGGCGGCGGAATATCATTCTGGGGCTCCTTGACATGAAAAAGGTTTAGCACCACTGACATAGAAACACAGGTTTTTCATGAAAACTGTCATGATTTACATTTTTTTTAATTTCGACGTCAGGCCTAAATGGGTTAAGGAGCACTTTGAGGGCGCCGGGAAGAGGAAAAGGGGGCGAATAAAATACAAAACACTGCATCATGTGCATCTGCGACTCACCGTCTACCTATTCCCTCATCCACGTTTGGCTGAATAGAGTGCACGCTTATCAACAGGGGAGGAAATTGAGTACCCAGGCAGGCAGGACGGACGCACAGCACAATTTGCTGTCATTTCGCTCAGTGACGTAGAGTAAAGAAAAACTAAAAACGGAAGAGCAGGGAGAGATTTCAAGGCTTCAGTTTAACGAACTACAAGAAGTGGTGGAAGAAGTACTCAAGACTGTGGATCTTGTATTTAATTTGTAATGCTACAGACATTTGTTGAAAACAAAATATTGCATTGTGAGTTTGTCAATCAATCAAGTCGCCTTTAACTCAAGCTGCAGATTCCAAAAATAGCTTTTTATATATTTAAATTAAATATTCTTTATGAACATGTCCTGTGATCTACCTGTACAGCCTTTGTGATCTAGTGACCCCTGCTATTTTGTCATGAATTAATTAATAGCCTATACTTGAGCACACTACAGCGTCACACAATAGCATCAACAATGGAAGATCGGCCCAGGCCGTAGCGTAACGGTCTGGGCACCGGACTGGTAATCCAGTCGCAGTGTGCCGCGGGTTCGACTCCCGGACCCGACACGGCCTTTACTGTATGTCATCCCCCCATCTCTCTCCCGTTTCCTGTCAGCCTACTGTCTGTCCCTTCAAAAATCAATAAAAGGCGTAAGCCGCAAAAAAAATATCTTAAAAAAACAAAAAAAACAATGGAAGATCAGGCCTGGGCCATGGCTCAGCGGTGCAGGCACCTTCGCTGGTAATCCAGTCTGGCAGTGTGCCGCGGGTTCGACTCCCGATCCCGACGGCCTTTACTGTATGTCATCCCCCCATCTCTCTCCCCATTTCCTGTCAGCCTACTGTATGTCCCTCCATACAAAATATTAAATAAAGGTGAAAGCCACAAAAGAAAACATAAAAAAATGGAACGACGTGTTCTGAGCTTGTCGTCTGCTACTCTTTTCCTGAAAAGTAACCTTTTGGACATATGAGGTTTACACAAGACACGAGACAATATATATATAGATATGTTCTGTATTTAAAATCTTACTTAAGTCAAAGCAAGCCAAAAGTATAAATTAGCTAAAGTAAAAGTACTATTATATGTATGATTTCAGAATCATATATATCTTTGTTGTCGGGTGGAGAACCGGAAAAGAAAAAGCAGGAGAGATTTCAAGGCTTCACTTTGGATGACGACAAGAAGCAATGCGTCATCAAGTTCTCAAAATAAACCTGCAGCCAGCGTGCCAACTCCATAGCAACCACTGTGGAGACATGTGACTCCATAGCAACCACTGTGGAGACAACATGTGACTCCATAGCAACCACTGTGGAGACAACATGTGACTCAATAGCAACCACTGTGGAGACAACATGTGACTCCATAGCAACCACTGTGGAGACATGTGACTCCATAGCAACCACTGTGGAGACAACATCTGACTCCATAGCAACCACTGTGGAGACAACATGTGACTCAATAGCAACCACTGTGGAGACAACATGTGACTCCATAGCAACCACTGTGGAGACAACATGTGACTCCATAGCAACCACTGTGGAGACAACATGTGACTCCATAGCAACCACTGTGGAGACAACATGTGACTCCATAGCAACCACTGTGGAGACAACATGTGACTCCATAGCAACCACTGTGGAGACAACATGTGACTCCATAGCAACCACTGTGGAGACAACATGTGACTCCATAGCAACCACTGTGGAGACAACATGTGACTCGCCGGTGAACCAGAGGACCTTTAACCCATTCTCGACGGGAACCCCTTTTTGGTGTTTTAAACTCTTTCAGCACCAGTTTAGGCTTTGGTTGCCAATTCGCCCATTATCAAAAAAAGAAAGAAATTGTAATTCTATTATGCATGTAATGTGCATGTCATCACCAGATTAGAGGAATTTTCAATTCAAATTTTTTTCCCCAAGGGAGCACGTCTTGTCGTCCGTGGCATCCGGTCCATAATTGGCAATAAAACGTCTCGTCGTTTATGGCTCTTAAACTGTTTTAAGCATTCTTTTATACTGAAGCTATTGAAAAATAGCAGATCTACAAGCTCATGTGCCGCGCTACAAGCTTGTAGGCCTGCTATTTTTGAAAAACCAGTGAAAATTTGTTGCAAATCTTTGAATATATATTATTTCACAGCGAACGTTTTGAACTCAAATCTTTGCTTCTGGTCCCTGGAACAACATATTTTGAGATGGGGGTCGGCGGCCAATTACATATAATAGTGTGGGGGTCCTTGAGATAAGCGCAACTGACACAGAAACAATGATTTAGAAGACATTTGTAGAATGGAGCTCAGGTCTACATGGGTTAACGCCTATGCACAGTGCGCCCACGCTCCGCTATTACCGGTCACTGTCCTCTTCACCCAAAATGACAGGTGTTGAAAGCAGCAGGGTGGAAGAACTACAACATTTAACACATTGAGACCCGAGACCAGATTCTGTTGAATGTCTTCTAAATGTTTTATACAATTAATCAGTGGTTCTCAAACTATTTCATGCCAAGGAGGACCCCAAAAGAATGATGTGTATTTAGCCCGCCGACACCCATCTGAAAATATGTTGTTCCAGGACCCCCCCAGAAGCAAAGATATGTTAAAAACGGCCAAATCTGGGAACACCTTCTATAGGGAGCTGTCCTAAGGTTTCTGAAAACCTTCAAATTCTGATTCATTCTTTCTTTAAGGCACTTTCCAACACAGTTTGAAACAAAATGCGGAGGCAGCGAGCCCTTCTTTTCCACATTGGTCACTGTACCAGAAGAGAGAAAAAAAAGTATAAATAAAACCCTGCAACTCTATCCGTCTGACATTTAAAAGATATATGGTATATATATATATATATATATATATATATATATATATATATATATATTATATTGGCCTCGTTTCACTTCTCTCCTCTGGCTGGATCGATGGTGGATCTATCGAGGTGCACGGCGGAAGTCCAAACAAAAGAGGACAGGAGGAACGGTAAATCAAAACGTATAAAGCGTTGTCTCGGAGGAGACAGAGCTGTGTGTGTGTGTGTGTGTGTGTGCGTGTGTGTGTGTGTGTGATGAGGGGGGGGCGTTCAGTGGAAACCTTCACCCTTTGTCAGCCGTGGAAAGTGGCTTAACTATATTTACTTACTGTAAGTGTACTTATGTATACACTTTTTGTTTGTTTGTTGGTATTTGTACTTTATTTGAGTATTTCCAATACTACACTACATCTCAGAGGCAAATTCTGTACTTTTACTCCACTACAATTATTTGAAAACTTTAGTTACTTTGTAGATTCTGATTATTATTACAAAACACGCCAACCACTTCAGCACTATATATAATTTTCCGCTATTTTAAAATGGCAGATGTACAAGCTCATAATGCGATGCATTGTTAGCCTGGCTAAAGCCAGACGCGAATCAGCCTGCAAAATAATTGCAGTGATTTGAGTCTGGCTTTATTAGCCAGGCTAATGCATTGTGAGCTCGTATATCTGCTATTTTTGAAATGGGACCTTGCGCAATGAGTACTTTAACTTTTGTTATTCTTACTTTAAGTACATTTTGATGCCAATACTTTTGTTCTTTTAGGGTTAGGGGCGTTAGAACCGTCTCTACTTCCGCGTTTTTTTTCCGGGCATTTGGGCAGCAAAATCTGGTCCCCAAAATGCAGAAGAGCAAACGGGCGCTCAATGTTAACCCATTCAGGCCTGACGTCGAAATCTAAAAAAAAAAAAAAAAATCATGACAATTTTCAGAAAGATGAGTCACATTTTAACGATAAAAAAAAAATAGCAGACCTACAAGTTCATAGCGCGCCACTCGGTGGCGCGCTGTGAGCTTGTAGATCTGCTATTTTTCAATAGCTAAATTATAACATAAATGTTTAAAACACCAAAAGGCGTTCCCGCCCAAAATGGGTTTAAAACCCAGCTGCACTGGGTTTTTCCTCGTCAGAACTCCATGGGTCCGCCCTGCAGTCCCACCTCTTACCTCTAGGGCCCAGTGCTTCAACGTTGGGAGAGCTGCACTCGGGGCTTGGTTTGTGCGGCCTGTGGCCCTCGGGTTAGGGTTAGGGTTGGTTTGTGCGGCCTGTGGCCCTCGCGTCGCGCATTGCAAAACGGAGGTGTTCCCCTTGGTCTCGTCATCGGGGGGAGCTTTTAGAAAGTTACTTATCGCCGCCGCCGTCGGGGCATTATCGCCCTGACTTTGATTCGTTAACCATCAGGCAAGGAGGCTTTAGAGTGCCATTAGCGGAAAAAGAAGGGTTTACAAGACGTCGTTTGTGCAGTGGACATTTTAAATAAGAAAATGTTTATAAGCTCTAACCACGCACCTAATCCGTGATCACTGTTGCCGCGTTATGGGAATGCATTTTGAATAGTATTTTAATGCATTTGTGCAAATCTCCATATCGTGTAAGATTTAATGGACAATAAACTTGTCTTTATTATTTTCTTTTACCTTTAAACGTCCTACTGCATCACTGTATTCTAACGTGTTTGTATTTTATTTTGTAAATTAAGTATTAAGGCTTTGCTTGAGAACACTACAGTGTCTCACAAAGGCATCAAAAGTTAGCACGTCGATAGAGCCCGTAGATCTGCTACCTTTGATGCTTTAAAAAAAAATAAAGAAAAGAAAAGTCAAGCTCTTTAGTACTTTTTTAAATTGTTCAAACCTACAAGCTCACAACGGGTCACGATGTGACACTGACATAGAAACGTAGCAAAATCTGGCAACTCTGGTCATGGCGGGCAATGCATGCACGCATGCATGCGTGCATGCATTGCATGCATTGCATGCCGGCCGGCTGCAATGAGGAGCCTGTTGCTCCCTACGGCGAAGCAGCGCTGCTGTCAGCTCCACTTCCACACAGCTGCCGAGCCTCACAACGGGGAGAGAGGGAGAGAGAGCGAGAGGGAGGGGGAGGGAGAGAGAGGGAGAGGGAGAGGGAGAGGGAGAGGGAGAGGGAGAGGGAGAGGGAGAGGGAGAGGGAGAGGGAGAGGGAGAGGGAGAGAGAGAGGGAGAGAGAGAGAGAGAGAGAGAGAGAGGGGGAGAGAGGGAGAGGGGGAGAGAGGGAGAGGGGGAGAGAAAGCATCCAGGAATAGGAAACATGCCCACGGCCGGCGTTGCCATGGGGCCGTTTGTTAGATGGAATCAAGGTCTTAACGTGATTCGTGAGGTCCCATGAGACCGAACCAAAAAAGGTGACTCAACTAAAAAAAGGTGTGTTCATGTAAAGAGTGAGTGCCGGAAGCCGCCCTGAATGCAAGCCCTACAGCACCATCTGGGGCAAATAAGGACAAGAGTTTGGCCATGCACCAAGTTCAAAGGACCGCCTAATTTATATATATATTTGGTCCGCCAGAAAAGAAGATTTGTGTTAAACATTGTTTTTTTTAATATTTTTTCAAACATTTTCAAGATTCCAAGATCTTATTTTAGAGCACTGAGGGACTGCCATTGGATTTTTTTTATTTTTTATTGTTTGTATTCATGTGAAAGCAGGGAATCATAGCTTCAAATAGAGATATTGGTTCAGTTTGCCCCACCAGTTTTGGAGACATGGCTTATAGAGTAATGTCTTGCAGAAAACAGTGAGTTGATAAAACAGGCTTGAAAGGTTCACTCGTGTGGACCCAGGGACCTAGGGACACAGCCAAGGACCCAGGGGCAGGGACCATTTTCGTTTCAAGGACCCCCAGTTTACCATGCATTAGTCTACGGACCCCCCATGTAATGGCATTTCTATCTCTGGGACCCACAATTTAGATTGTAAAATCAGTTTTAATTTAACTCTGAGAGTGAACCAAACGTTCCATTTGTACACTCTCAGAGTTACAGACCCATAAGGGCCCATTTGGTTCCAAACTATCATTTAGCTGGGGACCCCCTGGAACTCCCTCAAGGAACCCTGGGGGTTCCCGGACCCCACTTTGGGAACCACTGCAGTGCAGCACCTTGAGCTACACAAATATACGTTTGTTATAATTATTGGCAGCTAGTAAGAAACTTAAGCATTCTCTGTCAGTACAGTACTCCATTTGGCTTGGAATGATGGAGCTCCAGAAGTCCTTATAAATCACTGCCTTCCTTGGGTCAATTCCTGGGAAATGGTTTCCGACGACTTCGTTCAAGATTGTAACGGTTACATTTTTTCTTGTTTGTTGTGTTCTGTATCTCGGGCTACATTGAAATCCGAGTTGAAATGAAGGTTATGATGATTGATAATGAATGAGCAGTGGGTGCAGTGGATGTCTAATGAAGAAACTAACTCACACCTTAAGATTAGCGAGAGCCTCTATTCATTGAAAAAAACTGGGAGAAATGGACCCAATATAGAACCCCAAACGGACATCACCACCAACAACAATGGGCATTCATGATGTTTGAATGTGAGACACATAGACCCTAGTTAAAAAGGAAGTAAGTTTATCATAATTAATACTGTATGTAATATATATATATACCTGTGGTCATGTCTGTGAAAGGGCCCTGGAAGCAGATCTTGTAGCCCTTCATGAGCAACTAGTGGAAGAAAAACAATGAAACAGTAATTAAGTGAAAAGCAGTGGTGGAAAGTAACTAAGTACTTTTACTTAAGTACTGTACTTAATGTGACGCATTGTGAGCTTGTAGATCTAATATTTCCAATAGATTTTTTACACATTCTGCACAATGAGTACTTTTACTTTTAGTACCTTAAGTACATTTTGATGCCGATACTTTTGTACTTTTACTCAAGTAAATTTTCAATTCCATACTTTTACTTGTAACGAAGTAGTTTCTAAATTGCAGTATTGGTACTTTTACTTAAGTAAAACAATTGAGTACTTTTTCCACCACTGGTGAAAAGTGAAATTAACTTTTTTATTTAAACATTTAAGCACTTTTGTGATATCTGAACATGTCCAGTGGTCAGTGAAGTGCACACATTTTAATGGAACAGAACACACACGGCACCGTTTCTCCCAGTTGAGTGAGGCAACTTCAATGACACGTGAAATGACAGCAGAAAAACACGCGCTACGCTACTATGGACCTGGAGTATATATGAATAGAGACGGCACCCAGAGGAAACCCTGAGGCGAAATGGACATAGTGGCCGATTTTGATATTGCAGCCTGGCCCCAAACACATGAACGCGCTGGTCCGTTGACTATCATTGTGCACGTTCACGACAGCGCGTTCATGTGTTTGGGATTTGCCCCAAACACATCCCAGAATGCACTCTGTTCCTACCCGGAAAGAGGAGTGAAATCGCCTCATGCGCTTTTGAGCAACTTAATGCAAGTGGATGGAAGGAGAACTCGGATGCCATCTCTATTCATATATACTCTAAGCTATGGACATGTTCTCTAGACTTCAATTTGGGGTTAGAAAAGGCAGTAGATGTACTTATCGTCTGCAACAACAAGCAAAAAAGGTACATCAAGCACTGTTTTCATTTCTGAAAATACCTCCCCCATCCACTGTCAGGTGGAAGATTGATGTGTTGCGTGAGCTATACGCATTCTTCACCACATCCCTTTGTCTGTCCACACAGCACGCTGTTAGCCAGAGGTGCACTGCAAAGAATCCTGAGACGTTCATTTAACTCAGAGTCTGCAAACAGACCCGTATATAGGGTCCAAAGTAGTTTTTTTTTCTCTTCCTAACATTCTGGTTTCTACGGTGGGCCCGTGCCGGACGATGGAGTGTCTCTGTTACAGATTTTTAATTTAGACACCTTAATGGCCGCCAGCCGGGGCATATAGCCCGCTGAGTGATAACACACACACACACACACACACACACACACACACACGTCAGCCAAATCCTCTCTCTCTTTCTTTCTTTCTCCAACAGAATCTCTCACAGACACACTGTAAGTTAGTGTACATACTGTACAAACACATGTACGTGTGAGTTAGCGATGCACGGATGACACGCTTCTCGTACTCGTGCCTTGCACACATCACCCTGGGGCATCAACGTTCTGGTGACACACTAGGTTGCGCGCGTGCGTGTGTGTGTGTGTGTGTGTGTGTGTGTGTGTGTGTGTGTGTGTGTGTGTGTGTGTGTGTGTGACTAAATATCTAAATAGATTAAGGTGCCATGCTGTGATGGCCTTCGACCCCCACTCTTAACCGAGTCATCCCGCTTTTACGCAGTGTTTTTAGATTTCCGTGACGCATTTGGAACCCTGGCGCACGACATTATGTTTAGATCCCTGGAGGAAATCCATCTGCCCCAGGTGTATATAGACATAGTCAAGGATGTATATAAGGACTCATTTATCCAAGTGATATGTGACAAAAGGCTCACGGACCCAATCCCCCTACAACTGGGCATAAACACAGGCTGCCCGTTGAGCGCGGTGAACTTTGTGCTGGCAATCAACGGATGGCTACAGCAGAGCTACCAACCTGCACACATTTTGTGTACCAACCTCGCAATTCTAGGCATATAGACACCTAGAATTGCGTGGTTGGTACACAAAATGTGTGCAGGTTGGTAGCTCTGCTACAGTGGATGTGCCAGTGTGCGCCTAACGTGTATTCCCCCAACCCTGTGCAGGGGTATGCTCCCCCCACACACATTTCTTTGTGTTGTATCCTATATACAGGGTATGCGCGTGACATCATCATCAAACCCGGAAGTTACACAGGAATGCCTACTGAGTGGCAGAAAAACTACTTTCTGGCCTTGACAACCCATGCATCCAAACAGAATAGTCCTATCTGATTGCATTAAACAACGTTAAACAATGTTAAACTCACTTTGCAATGTTGCTTTGCCACTCGATGTGCCATTCACTTTAAGCATGCGCTCTCCCACCCCAGAGGGGAAGGACATAATGGGCCCTATTTTCGCCAGTGCCTTACCCAGGGCTTAAAGCCAAAAAGAATCCCAAGACTGAAAATGCTTTTTTGCAAATCTACACTGATGCCATTAAATGACCCCTATGAAATACTCAGGACTGAAACGGATTAGTTTTTTCTGGGACTCACGTTGCTTTGGTCTGCGGTGCGGGCCCTCATGGGACCCTGGTGGCTGGGGCCATTCACCACATCCCCTCGCACCTCATAGGGACTCTGTGGAGAGAACACGGTGTTCATTCAATGGGAACCGACTGGACCCACACTCGGCGTTCAATTGACAATCTATCCAAAAAGGTGTCGTATTCTCTATAGATCTTATTGTTTATTATTAATGTTAAAGAAACATTTCAGTGATTTGGGTGATTTGGATAAAACCCCGGTCCGCCCCGGGTAATAAGATGTGCACATGCACGCACTACAGTGGGGGGACACGCCACAGGCCAACAGCATGCACACCAAGGCCCGCCCCCAATCGATCATGATTGGAGGAAGGCCCCTCTCTATCCTGATTGGATGAAGGCTGGGCCACCTAGCCAAAAACGAAACCTAAGGTTTTTTTGACCCAGGGGTGAACTGGGGACAGGAACTCCTTATATGGTCAGCACACTCTATACTAGGGAGGATTATCACAACAAAACACAAAAATAAGTGATATTTGAATTAAGTGAAATCATTTGAATATACCTTTAAGTATGAATTCTACTAATCTTTTTTTCTTTTTTGAGGGGAGTTTAAGCCCCTCCAATGCATGGCTTTTGAAGCCAATGGCAGCCAAGTCTAGGGACTTTTAATGTCTGTTTAGAGCAGTGGTTCTGTCTGGTTTTTGTGTCAAGGACCCCCAAATCAACATTTATTAGGCCACGGACCCCCCATTTGAAATCATATGCCAGTGACCCCGATAAGGGAGGATTTTTACGCCTCTAGCAGTGATTCCGAAACATATTAATTTCATGGACTCCCAGTTTCCCACGCATTATACGCTATACGGACCCCCGATTTAATGGCATTTCTATCTCTGGTATCCCAATTTATATTGTAAAACCACTGTAAATGTAACTCTGAGAACAAAACTCAGAGAACCAAATGGACCCTAAAGGGGCCATTTGGTTCCATATCTCTCTAATTGAGCTAGGTACCCCCTGGAACTCCCTCAAGTACACCCAGGGGTCTCCGGACCCCACTTTGGGAACCCATGGTTTAGAGCACTTAAACGTAAATCGTTTGTTTAGGTTACTAAATGACAACGTACGACGTCATCTGGCTGATTTATTGAATCTTGTTATGTTTCATACAAGAAACAAGCCAGGAATGGACAAAGAAAAGAAACTATAACCAATTCTGTAAAAAGCTTCACAAGAAACAGTAAATTGAAACAGCATCGGAGAATTTATAGAAGGAAGAAAGGAGCCAGACGTACGAAAGCAAATAAAAAAGGCAACCGTCACTTCACACGAGTGTATAAGAGTTGTGCTGTACTACAGTATGCTACTGAGAGCCCCCTAACGGTATTTATTTTCTCGTTTTTTCTCAGTTGTTTGAAATAACCGTGATATTGATTTGAAGTCATATCGCCCGGCCCTAATGCTCCGAGACGTTTCTGCGCTGGCTTTCACTTTGCGTTTACATCAGCTCTGTGAAAATCGACCCTGGGCTGCCCCTGGGTAGTGGCGTGAAATTACGGGCAAAAACAGTAAAGTTAAAAATAAAAGGTGATCTTTAACAACAAGGACATATTCTTATAGCCTACACAAATAAGAAGCAGATCCAGGGACTGCTACAATTGGATCACAGATTATGCATGTGGCGTCGGAGCAAATCATAGAGGACTTCACCACGTCGACCTTGGTAAATGGTGCATTTATATAGCGCCTTTATCCAAGGCGCTTTACATAGATGTGCATTACATTCACCTATTCACACACACATTCATACACCGATGGCGGCAGAAACCATGCAAGGCACCAACCAGCACATCAGGAGCAATTAGGGGTTCAGTGTCTTTGCTCAAGGACACTTCGACACTAACTCTGGGGGAGCCCGGGTTCGAACTGGCAACCTTGCGGTTACCATCCAGCCACTCTACCCCCTGAGCCACCGCCGCCCACGTTGACTGTAAGATCTGCACCAAAACTGCCTCCCCCTGGTCAGCCGGGGCGCCTGATGGAGGGGAAAGGAACTGGTTGGAATAACGTGTTCCTTCCACACGCTACGTCCAAACAGGGAAAACTCCCCCCTGTCAGGTGTAAAAGGAGCAACTTGGACACTCAGGCATGAAGGAAGCATGAGTTCAAGTCCGTTGCTCTCCCCATGTCCCCCATATATGGGGACCAGGTTGGCGGAGGGTGTGTAGAGAGCCCAGGATCACATTAGATAATTGACACAGGTGTGAAAAATGGGTTACAAAATCATGGGATAAAAAAAAAATAATAATAATAAAAAAAGATCTGCACCAAAGCAAACCGACGTTACACACCTCATCTAAGAGTTCCCCTCGTCTGAGGCACTCCGCGATCCCTGTGGGGAGGAAACGTTTATCATCAAAAAGCATGAACGCATGCGTGCCCAACTGTAGGTTTATATTATGTGAAGAGATTCACCAGCAAAAGCAGTTAATATAGAGTCAAAAATATTTCAACCACTTTAACTTTATCTTATAGTTTGGCTATTAAAAAAAATAGTAGCTCTGCAGGCTCAAAGCGCGTCACTTCGTGCCACACTATGAGCTTGTAGATCTGCTATTTTTGAAAAATCGTCAAGATTTTGTGCAAACGAACTCAAACATTTGCTTCTGGGAGTCCCTGGAACAAAACATTTTGAGATGGGGGACGGCGGCCAAATACGTATAATTTTGGGAGTCCTTGACATGAAAAACTTTGAGAACCAATGATATAGCAACATACTGTACATTTTTCAGAAAACTGTTTAGAATACATTTTTAGAATCGGCCTCAGGTCTTAACCCATTTAGACCTGATATTTGTATCCGCCTTCTAAATCCTGACAGTTTTCTGAAAAACCTCTGTTTCTATGTTAGTGGTTCTCAAACATATAGGCCTATGTACTTAGCCGCCGACTCCCATATACGTTGTTCCAGGGACCCTCCCAGTAGCAAAGATTTGAGTTAAAAATGTTCTCTAAAAAGAATATGGTATTCAAAGATTTGCACCACATTTTCACGATTTTTCAAAAATAGCAGGCCTACAAGCTCGTAGCGCGGCACTGAGCTTGTAGATCTGCTATTTTTCAATAGCTAAAGTCTAAAAGAATGCTTGAAACACCAAAAGGGGTTCCCGCCCAGAATGGATTAATGGGATTAAAAAATAATAATAAAGGTATTTGACCCAATTCCATCAGTCGAGTGCAAAGTGAACCAAAACTCACACTGAAAGCTCATCACCCACTTCCTGCCAGCGATACCCTGGAAGTACTTGAGCGTGCGCTCACACACCAGCCTTTCATCTGAGGTAGAGAGAGAGAGAGAGAGAGAGAGAGAGAGAGAAGGCAGAGATGTGACAACAACATATACAAGGAGGAGAAAACGTGCACACGCAAGCACATTTGAAAGGCCCTAAACATAACCCACCCTTAGCCCATCTAACCTTTAAAATAACAACCAAGCAGAAATGTCCTTACTTTGCAGTATTTTCTTCTCATCTTTATGTGCTTGTACGGAACATTTAGCAGATCCCCGACAAGAACGAAAGTACATGAGTGCACACGTGCACAACTGCACACACACACACACACACACACACACACACACACACACACACACACACACACACACACACACACACACACACACACACACACACACACACACACACACACACACACACACACACACACACACACACACACACACACACACACACACACACACACACACACACACACACACACACACACACACACACAACTGCACGCACACACACACACACACACACACACACCATGAAAGAACATGTTATTCAAATATTTGCACACATTTCCTTGAAATATATATATTTTTTAAAGCAGATCGACAAGCTTTATGACCTTGTAGATCTTCTATTTTTCAATAGCTCAATATTTTACTGTGAAAATAACTGATGGCATGTCGTGAAGAGCAAAAATAATTATTATTATTCTTGTAAAAAATAAACTGCAAATGCAATGTGAAATCTGTAATTGTTTTGCATGACCAATACGTCTGAATTAGGCTTCGGGCCGCTACACTGTTAAGATGGCGTTTGGAGGTTGCACGAGGTAGCGTGGCACATGAGAGTGAGGTAGTGTGGCCATTTTCTGCCATGTTGATCCATAACTACCCTAATGTGGGTCATTTTCAGCGTGGCCACACTGGCGCCCCAACTACTATTATAATAACTCCAATCCTAATACATCCCAAATCTAACCCTGAAAACGCCCTAACCAACTCCTGGTCCTCGCAAAATGTCCATTTGTCAAATTCTATGAATGCACACTGTGGGGACATTTAGTCCTCACAAGCATAGTAATACAAGTACACACACACACACACACACTAGAGACTCTGGGCCATATTTTGCGTGTCTTAAGTACCAGGTCTTATTACTTAACTTAAGACCTGGAGGCGTGATCAATGCCATTTGGCTATTCCGAGTGGCCAAAGAGCATTGACCACGCCTCCAGGTCTTAAGTTAAGTAATAAGACCTGGTACTTAAGAAGACACGCAAAATATGGCCCAGAGAGTGCGTACTGTAGGTGAGAGAGGCGCTGTAATCACTGCTCTGCCCCGGAGCATCTGCTGGTCTGCTTCCAAATCCTCAATCTTTTTTTTTTTTTTTCTTCTCCAAGATCTTTTGAAAATAGCAGATCTAAAAGCTCACAACATGTCACATCACGGTGCGTCTTGAGCTTGTAATTCGGCTATTTTCGAAAGTGGTTAAACAGGGGGAGACCCCCTGAAACTCCCTTAATTAAAGGACCCTTGGGGGGTCTCCGGTACCCCACTTTGAGAACCACGGTTATCAAGCAATCAACCAAATGCACAACAACACACAAAGAGCACAAAAATCAATACTAAAAATCAATAATAAAAAAAGAGGAAAGATCTACAATACAGTACAGTACAGTACAGCACATAAATGCCAATAATACATTGGAGGGGGGAAATAGTTCCAACAAGTAACCCCTCATCCTTGCAACACCGATAAGCATATACTTAAAACAACCTTACATTTAGACGCCATTGGAACGGTTTGTATTAAAAACTTTTAAATAAAAGACATTTCATAGTCGAACAGAAAACACAGGGCTATTCAACTAAATTGTTCAGGGAGCCACATTATCATAAACCCAAGGGCCCCCCCCTCCTCACACACACACACACACACACACACACACACACACTGAAAGTGACTACATGGAGTCCGTCTCATTTCTATCCGAAAGCCCCTTCAATATGATGGAATATGATTAAGGATTACTGTGATTATGTATGGCGAGCTCAATATTTTATATCACACACGCCATAAATCACTGGCCAATCTTCTTAAATAATAATTAAATAAAAACATTTATGAAAAAAAGAAAACCAATCTGAATGATTTGGCAGACCCTGGCTATGCGTGGTGGAGGCCACTTTGAGAACCATATAGGCCTATAGAGGTGGGTTTTGAGCAGGGGGGCAGTGAAGCCAATAGTTTCTGAAGCCAGTAGGAAATCCTGACTTCCTGAAAGTTCATATAATGGCCTGTTGTGGCGCTGTCATTGGGCCCAAAAAACTCCATAGCTCCATGTATTTGGGCCCAACTTCACCTAGACTGTATTACCTTAATAAACATGGTCATGAATACTTTCTGCTTCCAGTCACTAGTTTAAAGTCTCATTTCTCATGTCATAATATTATTTTTGGAAAATTATGGTCCCATTTATTTAAAAAAATTACCATAAAGTCGAGTATGTTCTGAGGGGCGTGGCTACCGTTACAGTCTATGATCGGGATCCACCCCCCCGCTCGAGTCAAAACCAACGAAGAAGGAGGGGGGGGGGGAAGTCCCGCCTCGTTGTCTGGGCCAGCCAATGGCCAGCTGGGCCCAAACGGATCTAGAAAGATGGCGATTGGACTGACAGGCTTCATCTTACGTCCATATCAGACCCGCTTTGTCCATATATATCTTTTTTTACAGTCTATGGTTTTGAGTGAAGTCTTGAAGGTATTATTATATGCAACGGGCTCTGCGTGCATAATAACATCCATGCGCAAGTCATGGTCAGAGTGTCATTTTAGTTTTTAGCCCATCATGAGGATTAGCACAATGCCCGGGAGATGGCGAAAAAAAACGGAGGCAATCAAGGGAAAATGACTTCACCTGCCACACCTCGGCGACACTCAATTTAACTCCGAAGCGGATCTCATTTCCACAGACGTTGATAAAGGCCGCAGGGTGCAAATGTGTTCCGTCTCCTGACTAAATTAAATGCTGCAAAATAATTATGTCACCGTGGACAACCCTCCCCGTTACCTTTTAACCCAATCAAAGCGGGAACCCCCTTTTGGTGTTTTAGCTAGTGAAAAATAGCAGATCAACAAACTCATAGCGCAGCACCGAGTGCCGCACTACGAGCTTGTAGGTCTGCTATTTTTGCAAAAATCGCGAAAATGTGGGGCAAATCTTTGGATATATATTCTTTCAGAGCGAACTCAAATCTTTGCTTCTGGGAGGGGTCCCTGGAACAACATATTTTCAGATGGGGGTCGGCGGCATATTACATAATATTAATTCTGGGGGTCCTTGACATGGAATATTGAGCAGAGACATAGGTATTTCAGATTTAGAAGACTTTTTTTTTTTAAACTTCGACGTCAGGCCTAAATGGCTTAATGGGCTTCGTGCTCAGCAGCCAGCAACAAGTTTGAGAGTGATGGTCTCGTTTACAAAGCCAGGCAACTATTGAACTTTTACTCGACTACAATAATGAGCTATTTCCGCATTTTTCCATAACTGTTTTGGACATTCCAAAACCGTTAAAAAAATATATATATATATATATATATATATATATATATATATATATATATAATATATACTATACTGCATATAGTCCCTCCGAGGGATCAATAATAAACGTTTATCTTATCTTACCAAAGGATTCATTTGAAAAAGGCTTCTGAAACATACACGGTAAACCCCTGAGGGCTTCATTTTTGACCTGAGATCAGATTCTAAAAATGTCTTCTGCATCCTGACAGTTGTCTGAAAAAGCCATGTTTCTGTGTCAGTCGTTCTTCGAATTTTCAAAAATAGCAGACCTACAAGCTCGTAGCGCGCCACTAACCGTCAAGAGTTAAAATAAGCCTCAGGATTGTTTTTGCCGCGTTATCGTAGCAGAAAACAACAAAGTGTGCGTGATGATGTGTGACATGAACGTGTCTGTTACTCTACCTGTGTGACATGAACGTGTTTGTTACTCTACCTGTGTGACATGAACGTGTTTGTTACTCTACCTGTGTGACATGAACGTGTCTGTTACTCTACCTGTGTGACATGAACGTGTCTGTTACTCTACCTGTGTGACATGAACGTGTCTGTTACTCTACCTGTGTGACATGAACGTGTCTGTTACTCTACCTGTGTGACATGAACGTGTCTGTTACTCTACCTGTGTGACATGAACGTGTCTGTTACTCTACCTGTGTGACATGAACGTGTCTGTTACTCTACCTGTGTGACATGAACGTGTCTGTTACTCTACCTGTGTGACATGAACGTGTTTGTTACTCTACCTGTGCGCATGATGATGTGAGTGGCCTCGGCCGTCACCTGGGCACGCACTTGACCGCCCACCTTGTTGGCCAACTTTCTGACCATCACCTGCAGCACAGTGAAACCAAGACAGTGGAAAGGGTTAAAAACCGCTGTCACGATTACACATTTAAGTTGACGATTTTATTTTATTTTTTATCGTCACTCAAATGAATAGCTTCACTTCATAACCCGCTACACCCGCGTTTTATTCCATTGTCTTTCCCTGCTAAACACGCCATTTGTTTTATACGTTTAATTTGCCGTTTTTGTATACGTTTTATAGAAAAAACTGGCTTTGACGAGCCGGACACGTTATGATGATGTAACCGGAAATCGACCTATAAACTGGCTTGCTAGGGCTTCTGGGAAACTGAGTCCAATGCAAAGTGAATGAGGGCCCAAGCTTAGAGTATGTTTAATAGAGACAGCACCCGGAGGAAACCCTGAAGAGAAATTGACATAGTGGCCGAATTCGGTATTGCAGCTTGGGGCCAGCGCTGGTCCGTTGACCATCATTGCGCACGTTCATGATGACACGTGAGCGCTGTTTCATACGTGAACGCACGCAATGATAGTCAACGCGTTCACGATTTGGCCCAATCCATCCCAGAATGCACTCTGTTCCTGCCCAGAAGGAGGAGTGAAATCGCTTCATGCGCTTTTGAGCAAATCTCTATTAATATATACTCTAAGGGACAATCTTGGCTTGCTAGCCTCTTTGTTGTTGATCGCGTAGTGGGTTGTGCGTCGACTGGGGAACAAACGATGGGACTATTTTCAGCCGGATTTTCATCATAAGGAGGTAGAATAACGACACTTTGAAATTGACACCTCAAAGGTAATAATGACTAGTTTGGCAATAAAGCTTAATTGCCATTAACACATTTTGTGCGGGAACCCCTTTTGGTGTTCTACGCATTATATTATAGTTTAGCTATTGAAAAATAGCAGATCTACAAGCTCGCGCTACGAGCTTGTAGGTCTGCTATTTTTGAAAAATCGTAAAAATGTGCCGCAAATCTTTGAATATATTCTTTCAGCACTAATGTTTTTAACTAAAATCTTTGCTTCGGGAGGGTCCCCTGGAACAACATATTTTCAGATGGGGGTCGGCGGCCAATTACATATATGTTTGGGGGTCCTTGACATGACAATGTTTGAGAACCACTGACATAGAAACATGTTTTTTTTCAGAAAACTCGTGATTTAGAAGACATTTGTAGAATCGTCTTCAGGTCTAAATGGATTAATGATTTAATTGTGTGTGAGTTTTATTTTTGCATTGAACATTGGAGGATACAAATATAGTATTTCTGTTTGCCTTCTAGGGTTTGTAATCACACATTTCATATCAACGCTTCCGGTGACTTCTAAAAATCCACAAGCGATATTTGCCTCCGGTAAAAAAAAAATCCACTAGTCGACCTTGTTATCTGTATTTGGCTGCGGAGTGCGGGCCGGACCCCCATCTGAAAATATGTGGTTGGACCTCCCAGAAGCTCCGAAAGAATATATATTCAAAGATTTGCGCCTCATTTTCATGAATTAAAAAAAATGGCAGATCACAAGCTCGTAGCTATGAGCTTGTAGATCTGCTATTTTTCCAATAGCTAAAGTAATGCTTAAAAACACCAAAAGGGGTTACCGCCCAAAAGGGGTTAATCCATGATAATAACTAGAATAATAAAGTAAGTTGTTTTCCCACCTGCTCATTTGAGCCCAGTCCCGAGGACACCAGCACCAGCGGAGGTGCCCTATGGCGGCCGTGTGCCAGCGAGGACACACTGCCGCCGGCGGCTCGGGCATCGTCCGCAGCTTCGCGCCGCGCCGCTGACGATAATAACGGCGACAATGAGCCGTTTGCTTCCTGCTGCAACGTTCCGTCCGCCGGCTTGGCCCGTGAACTCCTCCTCTCAGCTCCACCGGCTCCTCTGCTGGTCTGTCTCGCTAAGAGACGCCGAGAGAGAGACAATATAGTTTCATTATATAGATATTCCACTGTTACTTTCTTAGCTTACGCATGTTTCATGATAAATGCTTTTTATGTGATGTATTCCCATGCTTTTTTGTTCTTGCTTAATGTAAGTCGCTCTGGATTAACTCTTTGAGGGTTTAAAGTCAAATCCCATGTCAAATCCCCTTTTCCCAATGGGAGAAATGCGTTTTTGAATGATTTATTGAAAATTCTCTGTTGTGACTCTGCGACAATAAAAGACCTTCAGAGAAAGCTTGACAAGTTTGCTTCCAGGAAAAAAATGAATTGAGTTGATACAATGTTTAGTTTTTGTGTTGGAAGCCATTTAAAAAAGAATGCGCTTACACAATGTAGTGTTTTTAGCACATGGAAAAAAGATACAGCCGTTTTAAGGTTTATTTTGGTAACAACTTCTTTTCTACAGGGAGCACATACCTATGACATATCTCATTTTAAAGGGTGAGTTGTCTAGTTCAATAATAAAAAAATAAAAAGTTTCCCACATGTACCACTGTAGATATTTTGCCATCTATAAATAGCAAGGTCAGTCATGAGCAAACTGACCAACCCAGCTAAAACTGCCTACTGCCCGCTACTGGAACAAGATAGAAACTAAATGTTATTCTTTCCTGAAACTTGACATTTTAACGAAGATTTTGATATATAATATGTTTACATAGTCTTACCAGTACCCTAGTCTATTCATTCATGTATCTCAAAAACCTGTTATGAAGAAACACAGTTTTGATAAAAAACACATCCAATGACATAGTTTTCCGGACTTGGTGCCCATGATATGTATAGAAATGTAGACTTGAATGTACTGTATTATATAAAAAAAAAAAATTGGGTTCTTACCATCTACCGTTACAGAGTAAATCACAGTTGAAACTCGCTTAGTCAGAACATAAACCT
Source organism: Protomyctophum parallelum (assembly GCF_964188405.1). Lineage (NCBI taxonomy): Eukaryota > Metazoa > Chordata > Actinopteri > Myctophiformes > Myctophidae > Protomyctophum > Protomyctophum parallelum. The sequence continues at coordinate 19,359,533 of NC_139719.1, read as the reverse complement.
CAGAATAGTGTAAAAATAGACATGAGATGTATCTCGGATTTGAAAAGTGCAAGTTTTATTTCTTTTTTTCTTACAAACATAAAATTATAATAAATATAGAAAATAAATAATGCAATAGGACACCCACTGCCCCCCTCCTCCCCCCCTGAACCACCGGAGATCTGCTCCAGTACATCTGTGATAAGACTAACCGCTATGCAGCGCAGTCCATCGCAAAGGTGTGTATTGTGTATATTCCACACGGACGTGTCTGTGATCGAGCTGAAAAACTTATTCGGCCTCTATTTCCTTACTGGCATCGTGAAGAAGCCACACCCTCGTGTCCTACTGGTCTAGGTGTAAGGCTAATGAGACACCGCAGTTCAGGAGAACCATGAAACTGGCCCGGTTTCTGCTGCTCAAGCGGTTTCTTCATTTCAGTAACCAGGAGACTCCAGACACAGGGGACCGAATGTACAAGGTCAGACATCTTCTGAACTATCTACTGGCCCGGTTTCAGTCTTGCTACACGCCAGAGAAGAACATCTCGATAGACGAGAGCATTATGCTCTGGAAAGGACGGCTGAGTTGGAAGTGCTACAATCCTCTTAAACCAGTTAAATGGGGCGTGAAGAGTTACTGTCATGCCGAGTCAGCAACAGGCTACCTCTGGAACATGAGGCCATATACAGGAGTAAGCTGTGGGCTTGACAAGATCGTGACGGAGCTTCTCGGTCCGTTGGCCAACCAAGGCTACCATTTATACATGGACAATCTGTACAACTCGGTCGACAGGTGTACTTTGCTACTGTCTTTGGGAACCCATGTATGTGGGACCATGAGGAAGAACAGGGAGATGAAGCGGCTTAGCAAACCAAATGACATGAAGCCGGGCGAGACTCTCATGCGCCACAACATGACGGGGTGATGCTGTTGGCTTGGCGGGACAAGGTGGCGAAGATGTGCACCACCATCCACCCACACACGATGGTCAAAGTCACTGAGAGCCTGTAAAGTTCTACCTGTTTCAGATGGCAATGTACAATGCGTTCTTGTTGCACAAAATAAAGCAGGGCAGGACAAAAAATCTCCTGGACTATCTAATGTTGGTGGTGGAGAAGTCGACATCACTGTGGGCAGAGGAGGAGGAGACATCCGTCCATTTCTTCACGTCCTGGATCTAGATAGATAGACAGACAAGTTAGATTTATTTGCAGAAATTACAAGTGTTGATCCATTTCAGAGCCAACACATTGTAGCCAACACACATCAGTGTTGATCGTCCATTTAATTATCACAACGAAATGTCCGTCATTGTTCTTTACTTTGCCGCGGGGTAAGGCTGGTACTGTAATGCAGGCGGCTAAGCTAATTTATTATACTTCTAAATCTATAAGTATTGCGCTTGCATGATGATCAAATCAACGTATTGTACCGTGGTTTATATGCTATATATTATGAGAAATGTTCCATTACTTCCCCTCCTCCCATATATTCAGATGGCTATTATTATCGCTGTTTTGTTTTTTTTACTTTGCAGAGGAGTTGCTAGCAGCTAGCATTACAGGCTGCGGCCTGCGCTCCAGAAGCTCGGCAAAAAAAGAAAAAAAACAGCGATCATGATTCATGATAGCGATCTGAATATATGGAAGGGGGGGGAAGTAATGGAACATTTCTCATAATATATAGCATATAAACCACGGTACAATACGTTCATTTGATCATGTAAGCTCAATACAGATCTATTTGAAAGCCCCAGTGGTTGCTAGCAGCATGTAGCATGGATGGATGGAAGAATATCCATCCATTTATTATACATTAGCTCAGCGGCCTGCCACAGCGGTGCGGCAGACAGCGAGCAGAAACTAATACACACTGAATAGATATAGCATATAATGTTTCAGACAATAAGATTCTTACCATAGAAAAATCTGGTCACCCGTCCAGATCGGAGTAGGATGTCATCGCTCGAGCCAGGCCGGGAAGAATGGTCGGAAAGCCCGCAACAGCTGGCTTGCTCAGCGTAAAGAGGTTACGGTTACGGGGCCGGTCCTTCAGGACGAAGATCGTACAGAGGTGTTCCTCCATTGTCGTCTGACGCACCAGACAGACAACAGACTACTAACTAATACATCTAAACTAAATATAATCGCTAAATATACTCAATCACTTTCGACACGCCACCAACTCTCTCCCCATGCAGAACCGCAGGGGGCGGGCACGTTTTTTATAGCCAAGGACGCGCGCGTGTTACGTGACACGGGATTTCTGGGTAATGTAGTTGGAATTTCAACAAAGGGACTTCACACAGCGATGCGGAGGTTATTAATCTACCGATATTCATAAAAAAAAAAAAAAACGAAGAAATTCGTTTTCCCCCACACTCAGAACGTTATTGAATAACGCATTTATTAGTTATTGCCCTTCTAGGCGTCTGCTAAATGCCTAAATTGTAAATTGTACAAGAGAGCAAAACAACTAAATTGAAATAAGATGTTAACAGTTAGCTAGCCTGAGCTAACGCTAGACATTTCTGGCCTAGATGGGAGGGCCGCGGCTCAGAAAAACGCGCACCCTGATTGGTTCACCGATCTGTCCGTCGGCCCCAGTCTTTTACAATCATCATCTGCATCTTCCTTTGACAAAACGACTTACTCGCCTCATCCTATTAACCCATTCTCGGTGGGAACCCCTTTTAGTGTTAGCATTACGTTATGCTTTAACTATTGAAAAACAGCAGATCTACAAGCTCATAGAGCGCCACCGAGTGGTGCGCTACGAGCTTGTAGGTCTGCTATTTTTGAAAAAAAATCGAAGAACCACTGACATAGAAACATGGCTTTTTCAGAAAACTGTCAGGATGTAGAAGACATTTTTAGAATCTGATCTCAGGTCAGAATGAAAACTGTCAGGATGTAGAAGACATTTTTAGAATCTGATCTCAGGTCAGAATGAAAACTGTCAGGATGTAGAAGACATTTTTAGAATCTGATCTCAGGTCAGAATGGAAAACTGTCAGGATGTAGAAGACATTTGTAGAATCTGATCTCAGGTCAGAATGGGTTAAAGCGCATGAAGGATGGAAAGCTGCCACGCCTCGTCCCACTGACCTGGTTCTGTGTTTCCGTCACGCTGGGGTGGGGGGCCGGGCAGGGGGGTGGGCCCGGGATGCTGGGGTGGGGTGCCGGGCAGGGGGGCGGGCCCGGGATGCTGGGGTGGGGGGCCAGGCAGGGGGGCGGGCCCGGGATGCTGGGGTGGGGGGCCGGGCAGGGGGGCGGGCCCGGGATGCTGGGGTGGGGGGCCAGGCAGGGGGGTGGGCCCGGGATGCTGGGGTGGGGGGCCGGGCAGGGGGGTGGGCCCGGGATGCTGGGGTGGGGGGCCGGGCAGGGGGGTGGGCCGGGCGGGACCATCGCTGCTTCTTCTCCCCGAACCAGATGACAAGACGGCGGGGCTGGGGTTCCTCTCTGCGGAGCCCGGCGCACCGCCTGACTCCCTGGTTGAGGATGAGGAGGAAGACAAGAGGAGTGTCAGCCTTTGTGGAACGCAGAGAACCGATTAGAGTTGCGCAGACTGAACACCAAGGTTATAATAGTTTTTTTTCTTTTCATTATAGTTTAGTTTTAGTTAGTTTTGACATATATATATACTAATTCAGTTCGTTTTTAGAGCAGGTTTGCTAGTTTTTATTTTGGTGAAAATGCTTAGTTTTAGTTTAGTTATAGTTTTAGTTTTTCTCGTAAACTTGTTGGAGAAATGAGGAAATTAATCGAATTAATTTAAAAGGATTATATTATAAATATCCGAAAGGCATATTATAAATATTGATAAAAACTAAAACTAAGGGTATTTTGTCTATAATTTCCGAGGACACGCAATACAGTTTCAGTTTAGTTATCGTTTATTATTATTATTATTTTATTTTTTAGTTTCAGTTATCTAAAATGTTTTGTTAATTCTAGTTGTCGTTTTTTAGTTAGTTTTAGTTAACTATTATAACCTTGCTGCACACATTGTGGTTTAGAGTCGTGTGGTCATCAGAACGTTTTCATGTCAAGGACCCCCCACATTGATGTCGTTACTGTCGGGAGGAAACCACCCAACTCCATCAAGTCTTTGGGTTTTGTTGCATAAGGTCAGTGCTATTGAACAGGCTTTACGTCTGTCTTGGTGTGAAAAATATGTAGTTGCAACTTCCAGGGACAACTACAACACATTGTAGATGGGCTATTTCTGGCGAACGTTATCCCAGAATAGGGATGCGGACCTCCGCGTTGCGGGGCAGGGCCTAGGAATCAGCCAATCATCATGAATAGGTTGCTACTACGCGATTGGCTACACGAGTGGACGTGGTGCAGACTCCCATTGGCTTATTAGGTTGGCATTTCAGAGGCTTAGGAGGAGCAGCCAATTAATGACTTGGTCGCTAAAGCCAACAGCAGAGGATGTAGGCCAGGCTTCACCTGGCAAAAAAAAATAAAAAAGTAAATTTTGATGAAAAAGAAAAAAAAAAAGCTTTTGAATGCAGGTCTTTTTGAGTGGTGCAACCACTCCAAGGAACAGCAATGTCCGTGTTCCCGTGTTCACCTATGTGTTCATTAATGAGCACCAGTATAATGAGTACCAGTAGGGGCGCTGTTTGCCAGAAACAGAGAGAGAGACAGTGCTGCACTGTTGCCTGCTAATGAGAGAGAGAGAGAGAGAGAGAGAGAGAGAGAGAGCGAGAGAGAGAGAGGGAGGAGGGGGGAGAGGGGAGTTGCACCACTCGGTTCACACGGGTGTGATTTTAGATATATATATATATATATATATTGTGGCATTGACACATTTTTTAAGTGATACATCCGAGTGCTTTCTTCAACCACTGGTTGTCGGTGGTGGCTGTGGCAGGCGGGTTCTCGTCTCCTGTACGATAGAAGCAGCGCTGGCACTTCTCTTTTCGCCAACTCTCCCGGGGGGCCCGCCGTCTCTTCTCTGCCTCTACTAGAGACAACGGTTCCACCCCCCCCCCCCTAAGGCCTCAGAGCCTTAAGAGCTCTTTTTTTAGTTTTATGCTTTAACCCATTCTGACCTAAGATTCTAAAAAATGTCTGTTTGAAAATGACAGTTTTCTGAAAAAGCTATGTTTCTATGCGAGTCGTTCTTCGATTTTTCAAAAATAGCAGACCTACAAGCTCGTAGCGCGCCACTCGGTGGCGCGCTATGAGCTTGTAGATCTGCTATTTTTAAATAGCTAAAGCATAACCTAATGCTAACACTAAAAAGGGCCTAAAATGGGTTAACACAAATCATCTTCTCTTCTGGGGGGTGTCCCTGGCACTAAACATTTTCATGGCCAAAAAAAACCCGACTGATTTAGAAGGTTATTGTAGAATCAGCCTTATTTGCAGGAGTCGGTGTCGTGGGATTTTCATACAAGAGTGTCACACTAGAACTAGTGATTACCAGCCATTTACAACATTTAAAAAGAATAATAAAAAAAAGGCAAACGGCTTTGGAGTGGACAACCCATTCAACTTCTCTGTACGTTTTGCATTTGCCGAATGGAACACGGAACAGCACACAAAACAATACATGGCTTTCTCCACCCGAGACAGCAACGCGCAATCCATGTCTCCGACCTACGATAATGCCTCGTGTCTCATATAATAATATGCCCAAGAGGACAGCACTTAGAAGGCGGTGGGGTGGTGGGGGGGGGGGGGTGGTAGGCAGCCAAGCAGGAGAGACGAATTACACCAGCAACACAAGTTTTCCCTCTAAGTGCCCTAAATGACAAATAAGATGCAGTCACTAATGACTTTTGTACTCTCCCACACAGCATAAGCACACACTGCTAGTTCATCAGGGAGATTATCTGCCCGTCCTCCTCAGATCCATCACCCATGTGCAAGCCAGCCTGCTCACACACACACACACTCGCGCTCATACACACACGTGCGCACGAGCACACACACAAGGCAAACTTTATTCATCAATGACCTGCCCAGTGATGTAAACAGGTTTTCAATGTAATGAGTCCCGAGATGCAGGGATGGTCTTTTAGAGAATGAGTCCCAAGGACATTTTATGAGTCCCACTTCAACGATGTTAGGGAGTCATATTTAGCTATTTTTTACTAATTGCAGTATTTAAACTCCCATTTCATTTTATATGGTTATAATGTGGTTATATTCATGTAGGAAACGGAAGAATAAAAGATTACTACAAGTCTACAACTAAAGCTAGCAAAAATAAACTAAAATAAAAAACAGTACAGTAGTACAGTAGTGCATCCCGTGGATGCAGAGGTTGTTTTATTGCGTGACGTCCCTTAACTAGAAACTGCGTTTATTGGGATGCAAAATACATTTTAATTTAATCTCTGCCTGCCACTCATTTGAGTTACTGTTCTGTTGTAAAATGGCTGCTGAATCCGTCTACAACGTGTAGAGTTAGGAATGTTAGGCACGTATATAAAACAAAGACATGTGCAAACGGAAGTGGAGCGCTAAAGGGGAGTGGACTTCATTTTTAATTATTTTAACTTTGTTTGCCGCTGGGTTCCCAGATTGACAAACTAGATTGGCTATTAAAAACAAAACAAAACAGAAAACAGAACACACATGGAGGACCACTGATGTGAGGTATTGTCACATCATGACATCAGGACAGGATGTGCCTACCTGGCAGAAAGCCTCCGCGTGTCCCCCTGCTGGCCACATGGCAGCGTCACGTGAAGGTCATGGCCTTGAGGAGACAAAACAGCAGTGAGTGGTGTGAAGCAGTTGTTTTCATTACCCTTTTAATTTCAAGGCCCATTGTTTATTCAGCATTTGAGCCACGGACCACCATTTGTTTGTGACAAATTGACTGAGGGACTGCCATTGGATTTGGATGTGAAAGCAGGGAATCATCGCTTCAAATTGACATATTGGTTGTTCAGTTTGACCCACCAGTTTTGGAGATATGGCTTCTAGAGTAATGTCTTGCAGAAAACAGCGAGTTGAGAAAACAGGCTTGAAAGGTTCACTTCTGTGGTCTCTAACATTACACCTAAAACTACATGTTTAAGCATTTATTTCACATTTTCATATTTACGATATTTTCGAATTCAGCTCTGACACTTATTTCAGACATGCTCTAGTATGTGAAGAGTCTGCCTGTGCTGTTAAAAAATATATATATATATATTTGTCTCCTCTGGTGAAAAGCTGGAGTTTGCGCAATGGCAGGCTCTCAGTCAGATACGATCTAGCCTTGACTCAGATCCAAAACGAATAGTTAAAGATCTATAAGGGTCCATTTTGTTACCAACTCTCCCTCATTTAGCTGGGGACCACATGGAACCCCCTCAAGGACCACTGGTGGTCCCCGGACCACTGGTTGAAAACCACTGGTGTAAAGTAACTAAGTACATTTACTCAAGTACTGTGCGTAAGTATTTCCAATTTTCAGTACTTTTACTAGGGATGCCATACTGTGTGTCATAGGCTCAATATGTCAGTTTGTCACCTCCCCCTTCTCATTCAATAGATCCCGTGATCTTTTGTGGCCAGATGTCATTTCCTGGGGTTCGGTAGGACTATAGTAAATCTAAATAATAAAGAAATTGCTGTATTATTTTTTTAAAGACATGTTGACACTTGTTCGAATGCCCCGCCCCCTGTCAAAAATAGCTAAAATCGTTAAGAAACTAAACTAAAACTAAAGAAAGCAGCAAATGGAAAAGAAATATATATATAATCTTTTACTTTCTCTAATAAAATAAAACGTAAATCGTTATGACTTATGAATTAAGTTTGTCGAATTTGGCGGTTGGCGCTGGTGATGCTTCTGGCCATTTTGAAGATGCGCGTGCATTCACTTGCATTCAATGGTCCGTGTTCAAATGCCTTCATCTCCAAATCGGCGCAGTGAATGTCATCAACAGCCGACAGCAGGCGCTGTGATACTCGCGGTCGGGAGAGAACAACCGGTCAAGAGACCAGACACAGCATTCTGTCATTGTAACACACGGTTACGGATATTTGTCTCTTCAAAATAAGTGTTGCGCGCGATAAAACCTTGGCAATGCGCGGTTTAATGCTGGCGGCAAGGCGGTTAGAGACGCTTAGACCACGGGTACCTGTGGATGTGCTACTTTGAAGCTGCGGCAGCGGGAGGTCAGAGTTCACGGTGGCTTGTTGAGAAGCGACGCCCTCCTTGGCCCTGAGCGCCTCCGTCAAAGCCGCCATCATTTTCTCCATCCGCGCCAGCTCTTCCTTCATCTCCAGCTTTTGCTTTTGAACACACACACACACACACACACACACACACAGTTGTTGTGTACCGATATGGGACAACAATAGCAGCCGTCCTTCAACCAAGGGAGCATACTGGATTACTCTGTGATGGAGGGCAACTAGCAAGCTTTCAGGGCCAGAAAACACTTGTTGTTGTTTGCACGTCGCATTGAAGTGCCATCTGTTCGTATTGTTGTGATTGTGTCTAGTTTCCAGGGGGGCAAGGGGTCCCCAGCATTGCATTAAAACCATTTTAACCACTTTATCCATGTATATGTTTGCTGATCTACAGGTTTTTTAAACCCTAACCCTTCTATTATTTTTTTTTTTTTTGGGAGGGGGGGTCCCTGGCAAAAAAAGAAAGAAAAAAATCAGATACATATCAATTTGGGGGGTCCTTGCGACTTGAAAAGGTGAGAAAACTGGACACTGCTGCTAAAGACAGACTGTCTGTCTGTCCGTCTGTCTGTCTGTCTGCATGTCTGTGTGTTTGTGAATGACTGTGTTACTAACTTACTGCTATCAGTAGATACAAACCGTCTGAATTAAATCGTTTCAGTATGCAGCAGGAGCACATCGAGTATGTGTCAACCGTCACACCACACACACACACACACACACACACACACACACACACACACACACACACACACACTATGTGTGCTCAGCTGTGTTTGAACCAGGGCTCTCTCTCTCTCTCTCTCTCTCTCTCTCTCTCTAAACTACCAGATAGTCCAGCTAACAATTAAATACCGCAGACGGATAGATGTGGTGAAAAAAATCACACCGGAAGATGGATGGGGCAGAAAACAAGAAATCATCTTTAAAGGCAGTAGTTCCCCTCCCCGACATAAATGAAATGCAATTTTGAAAAATGCTGAGGGACTCTATTTTTTAAAGTGAGCCGGGCATGTAGTCAGTCATCCAGCATGTGACAGCTCAGAGGGCTAAAGACATGCAGTGGCTGCTGCCATCTACTGGGCACGACGGGACAGTGCAGCGACTTCAAAACCCAATCTCCCCAGCTGAATCTGCCTCAACCCATTGAGACCTGAGACCAGATTCTACAAATGCCCAAAAAAATCATTCAGAGTTTTCTGAAATGGTTCTGTGTCAAACTATTTCATGTCAAGGACCCGAACAATTATATGTAATTGGTCGCCGACCCCCCATCTGAAAACATGTTGTTCCAGGGACAAAATCGATCTATCCCGACAGATTCCGCCAACAGCAGAATCTCTGTTCTACACATAAAAGAGCGTGGTGCCCTCAGAGGCAAAAACTAAAGGGGGAAAAAGTATTCATTTTTTTCTTTTTTTTTTACCGAATGGGTTCCCACATTGACTTCAAATAAATACTGCTGATCAAGCGTAAAGGCTGGAGTTACAATTTCTAATCTTGCATAGGATGCTAAATCGGTTTGCCTTTGCCTATATACAGTACTTCATAAATTGAATATGACAAGAGGGTTTTGAAGACCGCAGAGGGACTCCACTCCATGCATAAAACATGACCTAATGAAACTCACGGTCGTAATCGCATTTACCTGCGTTGCGAGGTAGTCGCCGGAGGATTGTGATGACGCCACGGAATCGGCCATGTCATATGTTGGGAGATACGCTGTGAAGAACGAGAAACCATTACATGTCTTTGTGCTTAGAACGCTGCAGTGGTGTTAAAGGACCACTTCACCACTTTTCAACCTATCTTCGTATGATAGGTCCTCACTGATAATCATGAAAGAAAATGGTGCAATTTTGTTGCTACTCGGTATGTGTCTCATAGGAGTGCTGTGGGCAGTTCAGAAACCGTCTTCCAGTGACATCATCAATGGGGAATACAAGCTAATAGAAACGGCAGGCTTTCTAGTCCTGAAAAGTTGCAATGCGAAAATGGAAGCCATCGTTCTAACGATAATGACATTTTTTGTAAAAAAGTCTTGTTCTAATCTGCCTAATGATGATGTCACTGGAAGACGGTTTCTAAACTGCCCACAGCCCTCCTATGAGACACAGACTGAGTAGAAAGAAATCGTGCCATTTTATCATGATTATTAGTGAGGACCTATTATATGAAGATAGGTTGAAAAGTGGTCCTTTAAAGTAACATGTACTCAACAGTGTTGATTTCGTTAAAACCAAGACGAAAAATGTCCATTGAGTCGACTACCTTTTTTCACTGACGAAAACTAAATGGAAACTAAATTAAAACTACCGTAAGCTATGATGACTGTCTAAAACTAAGACAAAAAAACTAGACTCAAATGTTAGGAAGGGACTATAGTGGACAAGAGATCCAGTACAAGTCATTTTACACTTGGTTGCATGCTGAGAATAGCAGATCTACAAGCTCACAATGCATCGCGCTGCGAAGAGTTGGGAGCTTGTAGATCGGCTATTTTCAGCAAGTGTAAAAACAGTAATTTACGATGGCATCAAGGCCTGCCAAAATACATTTTAGTCGACTAAATCAACTGTAGATTTAGCCGACTAAGATCTTACGATATTTAGTCGACTAAAACTAGACTAACACTAAAACATTCCAGGTGGCTAAAATGTGACTGAAACTAAATTAAAACTATTGAAGAGACTATGACTAAAACTAAAATCAAAATGTGCTGGCAAAAACAACACTGGTACTCAAGTACTCTAGTCAAGTACAATTTTTAGGTATGTTTTATGGAGTATTTCCAATTTTCTACACTTTTTACTCCACATGTCAGAGGCAAATATATTGTACTTTTATTCCACTACAATAATTTGTAAAACTTGAGGGTTTTCCAGAGGGTCCCCAGCCAAATGTGTTCGCTTTTGATGCTATATTGAAGCAGGAAGATCAGTTTAATCATGTTAAACTCATACACATCCATTATTTGAAAACAGACGATCTACAAACTCACAACGTGCCGCATTGTGGCGTGTTGAGAGTTGGCACTCTTTTCAAATACTTTTTTTTACAAAAATGTAGAGAAAAAAAAGATATATACAAAGATTTTAAACTTATTAAAAACACCACAAATCTTGAATGGGGTCCCTGGTACAAATCAGAATTCAACTGTGGGTCCGCAACGAAATGCATATTAATTTGAGGGTTTGCCATGAAAAGGTTTGAGAACCACTGGACCAGATTGAGTTCAGAGTATCGGGGGATAACATTAAAGGAGAATTCCATGCTAGAAGGCTTTCTTACCTTTATTTGTAGTTGTTACGTCCCCACCAAAGAGGTCCAGGTGTTATTTTGTGCAAAAGCACATTATTGGCTATTTCCCCTACCATAAGCCCTCAATGAATTGCATTGAATTAGGGTGTTGTGCTAATTCGCTTATTTCCATCGCTCAAAAATCTAATTTTATTTTATATATCCTCTCTTAATAATGTAAATAGTATCCCAAGCGGCACACTTTACTACTATGGAAATAAGCGATTAGCACAAAACATTTGCACAAAAACCCAACCCCCATTGAGGGCTTATATCAGGGGAAATAGCCAATAATGCACTTTTGCACAAAATAACACGTGGACCTCTTTGGTGGGGAATGTAACAACTCCAAATAAAGGTAAGAAAGCCTTCTAGCATAGAATTCTCCTTTAACATAGCATCACAATCATCTTAACCAGATATACAAGCTCACAGCACGTCATTTTGTGCCATGCTGCGCGCTGGTACATTATGCCATTTGTACATCTGCTTGTAGATCGGCTATTTTTGGTTGCCACATCCAAGTATAACTAAGTCACACTCACTACTATAGCATAAATCACCCCAACCTAAACAATATATAATACAAATCCACGTACCTTTTCCTTTCTCTTTGGTTGGACGCTTCTAAAACAAACAAACAAACAGACACACACACACACACACACACACACACACACACACACACACACACACACATCTCCATTTTTCAACTTTATCTGTTTAAATAAATCAGTGGCGTTGAACACCATTTTACTCCTGCGTGTTACAGATATCGAACGAGGAAAAGTATGAAACGGTGCTTCTGTCCAAACCTCCATTGGATCCTCAAAACGGCCGGTCAAACCACCACGACTCCAACTTTGGAGATGGCCGTTAGTATGAAGAAGTCGGGCGGAAATCAAATCCGTCTCCACATTAATGGTCAAAAACCGCCTTGAGCTGCATTTTCACCTTCGACCGTGAGGCAGTATTGTGTCGTTTTAAAACCGTTAAATACCGGTAGGTTAAAAGTTAATATTTTGGATATGGCTGTTTTCTGCCAGACAGCAGATACACAGTATATAGTAACATAATGAAAAAGGAAAACAATGTCATGGGTGCAACAATTATTATTATTTATTTATTTGATTCCTTAAAGGACCACTTCACCACTATTCAACCTATCTTCATATAATTGGTCCTCACTAATGTTCATGATAAAATGCCACAATATTTCTCTACTCTGTCCGTGTCTCGTGTGTGTGTGTGTGTGTGTGTGTGTGTGTGATATGTTAATTTTTTATGTTTATGGCATGAGTACCTTCTTCCTGAAGTTAGCCTTCTTTTTTGTCTCCAAAAGAGCCTCCGTTGGTTCTACATAGACAGTCAGACAGAGACAGAGACAGAGACAGAGACAGAGACAGAGACAGATACAGACAGACAGACCATTTTTATTTCCAGTAGGGGTTTGCTCATTTCAGTCTAGATTTGATCAGTTTCCGAAATAAATATAATAATAATTATGCCAGGGACCACAAGAACAGAGGATTTATGTTAATGTCAAAGATCTTCAACAATATCCAATGTACAAACTGCAAAAATTAACCCAATGACAGAATGTATAAGTATGACTATTCAGAATCAGTTCATAGTCTATCACTGTATACGTTTCTTTCCCCTTTTTACCTCCTTTATGATGAAATCCTGTTCTGTTCTTCGACTATAGACTGACACCACGCTAGACAGGAACGCCCACAAATGTCACATCCGGTTTTTGCCCGGGGTAAGAATTTTCTATGGCTGCCAATGCAATTTGGTCCAATCCTTAATCCTTAATCACATATGGACAAACATCTATGCCGATAATATCTAACTTGCGGAGGTAACGTGCCTTGTCCACGGGCAACAGATCTTTCAACGTATGGCATTGCAAATACGTTTGATAATCGCTACTCTGTGCAATATTGTTTTGGAAACTTCCCCCGGGGGTGGTGACTCCGCCCTGAATATGCGCCGTGGTGACAGTCTATAATAGAAGTGTCTATTTGTACGTCTCTAAATGTTTTGATGAATTGAACATGGTGGACCCTCTTGTAAACAAGTGTAATGCTCAATTGTGTCGTCCACTCACAGTTAACAGTCTTTGTATTGAGTTTGTGCTTGAAATGTACTGTACTTCTGTAAACTGTTAATAAATATTTCAATCAATCAATCAATCTCCACTTTATCACCGATCTAGGGGTACTTGACATGAAAATGTCAACCAATGCTCTAAAGCCAAGGGTTACCTTGCAGTTGGCTGTCTAACTCTGACTCGCTGTCAGGCATGTCCTGTTCCACCTGTCTGGTCTTCTCAGGGTCTCCTGGGTTCCTGGCACAAAAACATTAGGAAACATACCGAAAATGAGTGAGAACCACAGCTGCAGTGGATATTGTTTACCAGTAGAGGTACAGTACAGTTACTACAGTACTGTAGCGTTATGTGTAACTGTAGGAAAGTGTTGTTTTACCGGGGAGATCCTCTCTGCTGGGCCCAGAGCGGAGAACCTGGCACCAGGTTACCCACGATGACGTGATGATCTCCACTTTCATCACACTCCTCCTCAGAAACCAAACAACTACTGTGTACTGGAGAGAGAGAGATTGATTGATTGATTGGTTTTATTAACAGCTTGCAGAATTACAGTACATTTCAAGCACTCAACTCAAATACAAAAACTGTTAACTGAGTGGACGACACCATAAAAGCATTACACTCGTTGCACAAGTTTCAAATTGCAGCTGTCCGTAGGTGCTCTTTGAGAGCGGTTTTGAAGGAGTCAAGGGATTCACATGTCTTAATGACATTAAGGAAGTATTTAGACAGGTACATATGTGAGAGTGAGAGAGAGAGAGAGAGAGAGAGAGAGAGAGAGAGAGAGAGAAGTGAAAAACAGGCGTCGTGGTTGTGTGCATAATTGCCAATGGTCAATGCCTGTATAATAGGACCAGGAGAACACTAGGGCTATCACGATTATGACATATTATTTGATGATTAATTGTCATAGAAATAGTTGCGAGTTGTGGGGCAGATATAACAACAAAAAAACTTAAATAGTGTGGATTTGGAATTGTTTTCACGTCCAGCATCTGGACACGCCTCCTCAGGAGTAGCACACACATAAAGAAATGACGTTACAATGGTTGATTCCAATCAGCAAAATATGAAATATACGATTGTGAATATAAAAAGTAAAAGTTTTTTATACTTACAGTCGTCTGGGGTGCCGAACAAGTCCACAGAGGCCTGGCTGGTGGAGACCACACAGTCTGGGCTGGGGGGGACGTCGTCGTCGCGGGGGTGACCCCGTTGTTCTGTTGCGCCGCCGGGGCCATTCCTCCCACGTCCGTGGTCGCGTTCCTCGGAATCTCCCCGACCCTGAACTTGGCCTAGGAGGAGCAAATCTGAAGATTCTTGCTCTGCCTGAGCAGTCAGCCTCATTTCCCCTACGCAAAGATCCGATTCCGACGACGACGACTGCAACCTATGAGCTCTTTTCTGTCTCGTGCCGGCCTTGATGGAGGAATCGCCGCTATGATCGCTGTTTACCTGGCTGACCTCTCGTGCTTGGCGGGTCATCTCAACAATCAGGCCATCGGGGGTCAAGTCTGTTTCTGTACTGGCCATGTGTTCGACGGTGTCCTCGGCGTATGGTTTCATCGGGACGCAAACAGAGTCCGGCAAAATGCTGCGTCTCACGTCCGACTGCGTGATTTCCCCCGTTTCCTCTGGGACACTGTCCAGTTGCTTTGAACATGCCGGGGTCCTGCTCAGCGCATCTTCCTCGGACACACAAAAGGCTGGAAAGAGCAGTAAGGAATCGGCCGCTTGGTGGAGGCCAGAAATGTCTGGGCTTTCCGCTTGACTTTTAGCCACGATATTAGGCGAGAGGACGCTGCTGACGTTATCGCCAGAGAGGCCATTCACAACACCGTCCCGAGTGTTCCCGCTGGTACCTGGGATTGAACTCTCCCCCACGACTTGATCCACCTTGGAAACAGAGGACTTCTTCAGGCCCCTTCGAGCTCGAAGCCGTGACCCCTTCTTATGACTGGGGGAGGTAGAAGGGGGAATCAAATCCGCACAAGAAAAGGTTAATTCCGTTTCTTGTAACAGCTCATCTTGGATGATGGAGTGTTCCTTTGTCCCCGTGACCTCCTCTGTTGCGCCTTTGATTTCGCAGTCGACGTGACAGTTCACTTCTGTTACTTTGTCTGAATTCAAATGCGGGTGTCCCTTTGTACCCAAGTAATCCTGCTCCGTTGCACCTTTGATTCCAGAGTCCACGGGACAATTCACTTCCGTTACATTGTCTGAATCATAATGCGCGTGTTTCTTTGTACCTATGAAACCCTGGTCTGCCTTATCTTTGATCCCAGCATCAATGTCGCAATTCACTTCTGTTAACCTGTCTGAATTACATTGCCTTGTTTTCGAGGTTGAACTTCCAAGATGGAAAGATTTTCTTCGGACGGCTTTGAAGCTCTTGAGCAGCTGCTCTGTGTCCAGCTCGCTGTCATTCCTCTTGTCTTCCTCTTCCATTTCAACGCACTGGCTCTGATTCGCCGGCGTCTCCATCTGATCTCTCTCAAGCAGAATTGTGCTTGGAGGTGGCTTATCTTGACTATCGTTTTCACCGGCTGGATTCTGCACAGCCGTTTTGCTGGGACTTGTAGAATCTGGGACCATCACCACAGAACAGGTGTCGCCGGCGGCGGCTTCACGAGGACTTCTGCTACTTGGGACTTCCGCCACGGACTCTTTGACTGGGGTCACGGCTCCTCGTGTTCTCGGACGGAGAGACGCGCTCTCACTAGACTCCAATTTCTCTATCCCTCCCATATCACCGTCTATAACACAACAGTTTCTCTGAGCCAACCGTTGAGCCACGTTTCCGTTTTGACGAGCGTCCTCGGATGTCGTACGAACACGTGTGTCCACGTGTTTCTCCACGTCGTCTGTGCTGCAGGGCACGTTGACCCTCACGTTCTGGGGAGGACACGCTTTATTGTGGCTGCCTTGGACTTCTTCAATGAGGCTCTTCAGTCTTTTACTTCTCCTGGCAGTCCTCACGAGTGGAGTTCCAGGTTCTTCGCTGCTGGGGTAATTCTCAATCTCAGCGTGTACCTCCTCCGTCACCGACGCCGCCTTGGGGTGGCCTGTGGAGTTGCGTCCGCTAGCGCCGACCATAACGAGGGGCTTTGGCACTTTGACCGGCAGCTTGCTCTTATCCAGCTTGGTGTTTTTACCTCCGTTCCTCCCAGCACTCCGTTTCTCAGTGCTGCTGTCCGACGCCACCCTGGTTTGTTCCTGTAGATCGCCGTCTACAGCCTGCCAGGTGTCCATCTTTCTCTTCTTTGATGTTCTCCCTGGCTGACGGCGGAACACGACTTCAAACGCGGGGCTGTCCTCCTCCTCCTCCTCTCCACCTTGGCCTTCGTTGTTGTTATTCTCTGGCAACTTACTCGGTTCCTCCACTTGTTCTAATCCCTTCCTGTCCATGCCTTTATTAGCGGTCAACGTGTTTTCTTTTAAAATGACATCCGTTGACAGGTCTGCTATTGCCAGTTGGTCCTCCAAGACGCTCCTCTTCACAAAATCAGCAGGGGTGAGAATGTTGCTCTTTCTCTTCTTGGGGACTTTTATCGGGCTCCGTGTTCTTTCGGGTGGTGCAGGTGGAGGGGCGGGTGAGTCTACAAACACCCTCGGTTGTGCATGGACGGCCCGGCTCCTTCTTCGCCCGTAGACCACCCCGAAGACCTGGTCCTCAAGGCATTTAGCGTGGTCCTCTCTCTGTGCGCTCACGTCCGGCACGATTTGCGCTGCCGAAACGGTGGAACTGTTTCCCGACGGAGAAGCAGGGCTCTCCGCGTGAACGGCATCTTCTTCGGCCGTTTTCTCAACCTGGGAATTGGCTTCGGAGGGTGGGATTTTCAGGAGCCACTCGGAAACCCTCTCCAGAGTGTGCTTCCTTTTCTGATCCAGAATGACGTCAGGTTCTGGCTCTGTGCCTTTGCTGTTCCTCAGAGACCGTCTAACTGGCGGCTGCTGCAGCTCTTCTCGAATCAACACCAGAGCCGACGAGGGATTCTCCAAGTGTGAGATTCTCTTCTTGCATCGGTTTCTGGGTCTTGCCGTGGACTTTTCCACAATCTCTAGCATTTCCGTTTCTACTGCCGGCTCCAGAGCCTCTCCAGGAGGGATGTTTTCCATGCCAGTCTCTTTCTCCCCGTCTGACGTTGGGCGAAAAGGACTTGAGTCCACAAGACTCATGAGCCTTGCAAAGTCATTCATTGCTGAGGAGGAAATGATAAATTATGAAACCACACATACAAACAGAAGTTATACAGTAAATGTATAACTCATAATATACAATACTGTATACCATTCATTATCTCATCTTTATCAGACATTGGTCCTCATGTGCAGCGAATACAAGACAGTAGTGCAATAGAGGGTATGCGCGTGACATCATCATCATACCCGGAAGTTATGCGGGAACGCCTACTGAGTGGCAATAAACAACTTTTTGGCCTCGACAGTCCAGACATCCAAACAGAAAAGTCCTATCTGATTGTATTAAACAACATTAAACAACCTAAAACTCACTTTGCCACTCGATGTGCCATTCACTTTATGCATGCGCATACCCTCTATATATAAAATGTACAATTCTGATATTCACACAAAATCTAATTTAAAAATGAAATACACATTGAGCAGATGCAACTACATGCGTCTACACGCGTCTACTCGCAACCATATGGTTGCAAGGAGTTGCAACCATTGGTGTGGTATGGGTCGCCATGCAACTTGAATTGAACCGACTGAATCACCTTGGGTCGACTTGTGTCGACATGCGCCACCGACGTGCGACAGGACATAGTCACACCTGCTGGGGCCGAACGCTAAAACCGTTTCGTTGCGTCTCGACCAGTGTTGTTTTTGGCAGCATATTTCTCTTTTAGTTTAGTCATAGTCTTTGGACTGAAACTGAAATAGTTTTAGTCACATTTTAGTCACCTGGAATGTCTTAGTGTTAGTCTAGTTTTAGTCGACTAAAATGTATTTTGGCGGGTCTTGATGCCGTGTTTTTACACTTGCTGAAAATAGCCGATCTACAAGCTTGCGGCGCGTTTTGAGCTTGTGGATCAGCTATTTTCAGCATGCAACCAAGTGTAAAATTACTTATACTGGAACTCTTGTCGACTAGTCCCTTCCTAACATTTTAGTCTAGTTTTTATTTGTCGACGAAATTGTCAGTATATTTAGTCTTAGTCATCGTAGCTTAGTTTTCATTTAGTTTCCATTTGTTTTTGTCAGTGAAAATAGGTAGTCGACGAACATTTTTCGACTTAGTTTTAGTCGACGAAAACAACACTGGTCTCGACCCATTGCCGTGGTCTGGGCTTTAGACATTACCTGCTACGGTGGAGATGGATGCTGAAGGGCTTCTCTCTTCATTTCCACAACTGTCAGGGTTGCCAGTTGCAGGACAAGATGCATCGATATGACGGGGAGCTTTCTTCAACGCAGCCTCTGTGACCCTGTGCAGAAACGAAATGCAATGCGAGACATTAGCTATGTATTTAGCCAGCTACAAAGGTAATTAAGATAAGAATAGCACAGGACTAAATAACTGAACACGGGTGCCAAGTTTGAATGACTAGATTTGAGTTATTTTCATTTCTTACAGTGGTGGTTGTTTTTGCTGGGCCACTCCAGTCCAGTCTGCAGATCACAAAGCAACATCATGACTATGAGCAGACATTGTAATGCAAGACAATTATAAAAAAGAATGACAGTATTACATGCAAATAAATTGCAAATGTTGGACATACTACGTC
Source organism: Protomyctophum parallelum (assembly GCF_964188405.1). NCBI lineage: Eukaryota > Metazoa > Chordata > Actinopteri > Myctophiformes > Myctophidae > Protomyctophum > Protomyctophum parallelum. The sequence continues at coordinate 19,340,226 of NC_139719.1, read as the reverse complement.
TAAAACTGTACAGGATTCAAATTCAACATAAAAGTAGCAAATCTGCTATTTTTGATGCTTTCGTGTGACACTGTAGTATATTAATTCACGACAAAACACTAAAAGTTAAAATGTGGAGATGAGGTTTCTGTCGAACAGCAACAATAACAATTACAGAAATCCTTACAGTTGGTGCCAGTATCATGTTCATATGCCTGTATCATGTCCTTCAATCCGGCTATCCTCTTCTGAAATCCAGGGCTCTCCTGCAAACTCCTATATTCGGGTCAAACAATCACATACTTTGTAACATTACAAACTACCGGCATAACATCCGCCAGTACACTTCACACAATGTCTGTGTTCCCGCCTGTGTCATGGTGGAATACCTTCTGGTGATCTTGTTTTTGCAAATTGGACAGCTGGTCTCCTTTTGCTTACCGCTTCCAAAAAGGTGCATAATACAATATCTTGTGGGGGGGAGAAAAAAAGATAAAGTATGGTATGAATGCAACTGATGAGGTAGTGCACATAATGAATACATTGATTCTTCATGTTTATATAAGGAAATAAATACAGGATATCAAGATTAAAAAAAGATGATTTACTTGCAAAAGTGATGGTCACACTTTGTGGATACAGGTGAACTCATCAAATCTAGACTGTAAAAAAGAATACAGAAATAGTACAGTGTTCACAAATGACTGACTTCATCTTATTACAAACAGAGTTGAGTATTATAGAGCGTCGCAGTCCCGCCCCCTTTCATGACGACGCCAGGCCCAGGAAATAATTCCCAATGCATTTTCCCCCTAGACATTTCAAAAAGTATTTATTTAAAGACCTTTTAAGCGCCGTACGAAGCCAACTCGAGTCGTGACAAATCATGACAATAAACACAATATTTTGGACCAAAAAAAAGTGTTGTAACCTGCCGTTTTTTTCTTCTTTCTATTTCTAATTCTTTGTTGTCATGATTTGTCACAACTCGAGTTGGCTTTGTATGAGGCTTAAAAAGGTCTTTAAATAAATACTTTTTGTAAAGTCTATGAGGAAAATGAACAGGGAATAATTTCCTGGGCCCTGGTAGGGGGCGGGACTGCGACGCTCTATAGTGCTTGCATTGGAGCATACATGGGCAACTGGCGAACAGTGAAACCTATGGTGATACAATTATACTCATAACGTGCATGTGTTGTGCCGTCTGGGACTGGACCCCCCTCTCTCTCGCTCTCTCTCACTATACACACGCAGCCACGCACTGTTCTTTTTGGCATGGAGGCACAGCGCTGAGCGCACTGATATAACAGACACCAGCGCAAAATGTTTACAAGTTTATCGAGATGAAAGTCCCTACTCCCCAGTCCCCACACAGTGACAGCACTCCATGTTTACGGCACACACAGACAGACAGAATATTCTGTAGGCTATAATACACTGCAGTGTTTTTATGTGTTTCCTTAAGCAATTGATTAATGTACTCGTCCTAATTTCGATCAGGGCTTCAGTCTCCTCATTCGACCACGTCTATCCACGGTAACGCTGCGTAAAATATTCTCCGTCTCCAACTGTGTTCAGCTCCTCACCCGCCACATTGATGGCTTCATTTCCTTTATTTACTGCGGATTGCATTCCCACCTGCACCGAATCGTAATCAAGTGCGATTGGAAGCGAAGCAAAACCCCCGTTTTTGCTCGGAGTGGAATGCTGTTCTTTGATACGCATTAGGATTCGAATGAGCCTTCACACCTGCCAAACGAAGTGCACTTTCTGAAAATGCGCAGCAGGATTAGTTTTAATCGCAGCAAAGCTCTCTGGTGTGAATGTGACCTAAATTAGTATTTTGCCGAGTAGTATTACAAATAATGTTACTGTCTTTTTTTTATGTCCAATATATTTGTATTTAGTTAAAATGACTTTTCAGGATGCCAATTAAAAATAGCAAAAGATTATTCAGGATTTTATTTTCAATTCAAATATAGCAAAATGCAGCGTTTTGAACTTGTAGATCATCTATTTTTGCTACGACATGCATGCAACGTGGCCCCTCTGGAGTGAGTGTGGAAATATAATGGCCCTCTTCATCGTCAAAGTTGCCCACCCCTGCATTGGACGGAGGGGATTCTTTGTTTGAAAGACACTGACCATATGGGACACTGCAGGGTCTCCCAGAGGACCGTGATCCCTCTTTTGACATCCTGTTCCTTTGGGGCTTTCATTGTATTCTTCTACCAATTGAACCTGAAAAAACAAACAAACAGAGAAAAAAATATATATATATATATTGTGTGTGTAATTGAGACTCGATCTGCTGAGGTTATTAATTCATACTGTGTAAGCTCCGATCAATGGTGTCAGAACTGAAGATCCAACTGTGCAGAAATAGAAACCTTGTTAACTTAACATGATGCTACTAAAATGTACTGTATGACTGTACTGTGATAGTACTCGTCGCTATAGAGACTCATAAGAGTGTTTGTTCAGTAACATGAGTCTCCATGTCTCTCCAGCTCTTTATTAAAACAGAAAATGCCTTTTCAGGTCGGGATACCAATTTTATCCAATAAGGATTTAGAACTCAGACAGGATACAGACATTAAACCAGTGGAATTGGAAGTGATGACAGAAAGACATGAGCAGACAAAATTGGAACTGGAATACTATCAAAATGAAGCTGATAAATCGATGTCCTCTCTTTTGTCACCTACCTGTAAATGTAGTTTATGTTTATTAAAGAGCTGGTGAGACAGGGAGGCCCCTGTTACTGAACAAACACTCTATAGCAATGATTACTATCACAATGAATATACTTTAACCTTTTAAGAAAATAACTTTTGGTTTTAACCATAAAATATATATCCCTTACCCTACCTTAAATACATATGTTGTGAAACATTTGTGATGTTAGGCATGATGCAATGAATTAGTCCATCCTGGTAAAATAACCCAATTAAGCTATGTAACATAGTCGTTCTCAAAGTGGGGTCCAGGCAGCGACCACCAAGGTTTCCTTGAGGGTGTTCCAGCCGAGGGGTCCCCAGTTATAGTTAACGCATTAAAGCCAGGAAGACATCATATACGTTTTTTCAAAAACCTCTTAAAGGACAACTTTAGTTTTTTTCAACCAAGGTTCATGTTTTAGGTTGTTATTAGAGAAACTAAAAGGTGAGTGTTCATTTTCTTTCATTTGCTGCTTTCTTTCGTTTTAGGGATTTTAGCAGTTTTTGACAGGGGGGCAGTCTAATAACAACCTAAAACATGAACCTTGGTTGAAAAAAACTAAAGTTGTCCTTTAAGCCCTAACCACACCAGAGGGTCGCCATGGAACTCCTTGCAACATGCAACTACTTGCAAGTTGCAACCATAATTCCCCATGGCAGTTGCGAATAGTTGCAGCTGGTGTGGTTTGGGCCTTCAATAGGATTTAGAACATTGGTTTAGGACAGTGGTTCTCAAAAATAGCAGAAATACAAGCTCACTGTGTGTCACTTCGTGGGGCGCTGGGAGCTTGTACAGTTGCTCTTTTTGAACTTTTTCTTTTTTTTAATATCCAAAATGTTGAAAAGATCACAAGTCTTCTCTTCTGGGGGTACCTGGCACAAAACGTTTTCAGATGGGGGGGTCCGCGGCCATATATCAATCTGGGGGTCCTTGACAAGAAAAAGTTAGAGAACGCCTGATTTAGGAGGCATTTGTAGAGTCAACCTCAGGGTCCCTTAATGGGAATTCAGTTTAACCCCATTGTATACTTTGGTTATTCAAAAACAGTTCACAGCGCATCGTGGAAATATGGGACATAATTGGGAAACTTTTCAACACAATTAACTCTTCTCTTATGGAGGTACTAGTGATGCGCAGAATAGGCAGAGAATATATCACCGAATAGTGTATGCAATTAATACATTCAAAAGAGCTGAATACATGTTTTATGGACCCATAATAGTGATTATTATTGAAGTTAAGTTTTGACATAACCATTTATTTTGCCATAAATCAGGTAGCTTTAAGGTACAGCCATGACAGCAATTGTAGGAAAAATATATATATATATAATCATATTCGGGTATTCGGCCAACTGTTTCCTATATTCGGTATTCGGCCAAGAATTTCCCTTTCGTTGCATCCCTAGGCTGTACCTTCCCAGGCACAAACTCTTTCCAAACACATTATATCAATGTGGGAGTTTGAGAACCACTGACAGGTGTAATAACCACAAGAATACATGTCATTTCACAGTGAACTGTACAGAGGCTCCCAGAGCAGTATTACACAATACTGTTACTGTATGCTAGACATTTACAATACACATGATTATGTTAACAGGCCAACATTATACAGTGAAAATGCAGACAGATGCTTTTCAGCACTTTTCACTCATTACTGTATATCATCATTATTATTCCTAGCAGATAATATTACTGTACATTTGGAATAGTATGCTTAACCTGTCCCTTATCTCAGTGGTGGTTATTAAAGACCCTCAGGGATTCTTGAGGGGGTTCTAAATGGACCCTTACAGGTCTGTAACTTTGAGAGTGTACGAATGAAATACAGTAGGCCTATAAGTATAGACCCTTGCAGTTACCTATGCAACTGTGTGTACAAATGGACCCCTACAGTGCTTTAACCATGGGATCATGATCATGTATTTGATCAATTCTCACATGTTCATAAATCATAGATACAGACGTAGAAGTCAGGCTGATACAATTACATCTATGATAGTCTTGATACAAGGCTTATGCAACACTGAGTGTTACTTAAACAGACACTGAGATAGTTACTTAAAACGGACCCTTTATACAGTTATATGTAACTCTGATTGTGTATAAAGAAATAGGATCCGTGAAATCAAAAGGTTTGAGAACAACTGCCTCATCTGTTGCCCTGTCATTAACACGGACTGTCATCAAATAAACACAAATTTGTTTTCATGCGACACATGAAAGTTAAGCGACAACGATGGCAATGGCATGTCTTACGTTCATTGATCAGCCTATATGGCTACAGTACATTATGAACTTATTGAAGACATTTATATGACTGTCAAGTCAACAATGACCGGAGAAACAGCTCTTCGCAGTTAACAACAACATATAATAAGTTGCATTTGTTACAACAACATAAATAACATTACCTTCTTGTTGACGGAACAGCTCAGACTTTTTCCCGCAACTACATTCATTATTCTGCTGCTTGTAGTGACGTCACGGCGGTCGAGAAGAGAACAGAACAGACGCCAGTACACAGCCTGCAGCGACACCTACTGCGTTGGATGTCACACACACACACACACACACACACACACACACACACACACACACACACACACACACACACACACACACACACACACACACACACACACACACACACACACACACACACACACACACACACACACACACACACACACACACACACAAGCATGACTACGGTAATCATATATACACTTCACTTTCAATTATTTTTTTGTACATTTTGGAAAAATAAATAAATAAATAGCCAAGAGCTGCCCACTCCTCCTTGGTGCTCAGTTTGCCCACCCTACCGACTCTAGTATCAGACCATACGGAATGTTAGGAAAGTGCGCCATCTTGTGACACAGCACATACATGAGATGTGGTTAATAATAGAGAACATGTACATTGTTGAATATAGGCAGTTTCCATATCTACTACGTGGGGTTTGTTTATTACGACCCGGTTTAAATTCTTTGACGTTGCAGATGACTGTCACTGACATTCCAATGTAATGATTTGTTGATGATGTAATAATTTGTTGATGATGATCCACATCAACAAAGCATTACATTGCAACGTCACAGAGTGTGACGTTGTCTGTATAGTCTATTGTCTCACTCTGTATACAGGCCAGGGTATATTGTATAAATAAAGTTATTATATTATTATTATTATTATTATTATTATTATTATTATACTGAACCAACCAACCAATGTCGCAGCTGTCCTAAAGTTGGGACTACTCTACTGTAGGCCTACATCACTGGTGGGGGACATGGTTACTATTGTGGTCTGAGGTCTCTCACAAACTAACAAAGGGTGGCATAATAGCGACAATAAAGTAAACTATTTTTGACATTTTGTGAAATAAAATTCTTGTTTAACACACACACACACACACACACACACACAAGGGAAATAATATGAGGATGGCCCAGATCAGGAAAGAGCACATCTCTAACACATTGGGCAACAGATTAAATTGAAAATGTGCACTCGCAGTTGAGATCCAACAATGTCATCCACCCATTGCCCTCTCTCAATTTGAAAGCAACAATGATAGACATTGACACCTTGGCCTAAACAGAGGAGCCAATCAACATTGTTGAGTTGCCAGCTGATGCGTTACTATTGAGTTCAAAGGTTATCTAAAGTCCAATAAACACTAAACAGGCTGTAAAAATAAGTCAAGGGACTGGCATAACTGGCATATATTTTATATATATATATATGATGATGAGCACAGCTATCACTGCAGTCAGAGGCAGTACTTTAATACCAGGATGGAAAGTAAGGGGAAACTGGTGCACCCTTCCCAAAATGTCCATGACTTCACAAGAGGCTCCACCACCTGAGTGCAACAACTGAGAGCAACCAAACACAAAAAGACTTGTCTTTTAGTTCTGCTGGAGTTTGTATCTGTTGACGGAATTGTCCAATAGGGCTATATTTAGTCTTGGTTTTAGTCACCGTAGCTTCGTTTTTTTTTCGTTTTTTTTTGTCAGTGAATAAGGTAGTCAACAATCATTTTTCATCTTAGCTTTAGTCAATTAAATCAATACTTTTATACATATCCACTGCTGACTTCTTGTCTTGTAACTTGTTGTAAGGACTACCGATCAGCACGGTATGACAGTATCATGGTCAAAATATATACTGATACTGTCAGTTAAATTCATACCTTTTATACTGTCAACCCTTAGTAACTAACAGTATACCGTTTTAAGGTATTGGTAGGTATCAAGCAGCCATGGTTTTGAACCATAAGCTATGGGTGATGAATCATATTGAAAGAACATATTGTATATTGTAAAGTTTGTGTTTTATGAATTGTAATATTTAACCTACAAACACACTTTTTTTAATGGGCCATAGAACATTTACTCAATGCAAACTAGCCTACTGTATCTTAAGATGACTGATGTCACATGCTCGTAACATGTTATTAATTACTAACAGCAAACGGTATGTATAGCCTACCATCTGTAACTAATGTTAGTTTTGTGTTTAATTTTTAGTGCAATTCAAAACTGAACCATGTAAGAAATTCACAATTTAACCTTTTAACCCCATACATTCTTTGATGATTTGATCCTTTTATAGTCTCCAATATCCCCTCATTTATTCCCTCTACACAATGGGCTCCATTTTTGTCACAGCTAAAACCCCTTATCCCTAAACTTCTTTGCCTTTTTTTGTTTACTATTTTGCTAAACATTTTTGAATAGTTAAAATGGCCTGTCTACAAGCTCTGCACAACGTGTCAATGTATATTGGCTAGTTGAACTATTCAAAAATGTTTTTCAAAATAGTAAAAAAGCCAAAGAAGTTTAGGGATAAGGGGTTTAGCGGTGACGGAAATGGAGCCCCAAATCTCTTTAAAAAAAAATAGTAAATCTACAAGCTCACAATGTGTGTCTGAATGTTTGCCTATGTAATGACCTAGAGATGTTAGGGATGCTGCTGTGGTTGAAAAAGTTTTAGGAACAAGATAAAAATGGAAATGACATTGTTTTATTGTCCAGATAAAAAAAACAACGTGTAATAATAAACAACATTATAAAACAACATATAAATGTACACTATTTACATTACAATATATATATTTACAGTATGAACCTCTGAAGTATAGAGTCTATAAAGCATCGTCATGGAGGAGAAACGCCATGTGCACGGCAGAGATACTCCCAGTACTTCAGCCTCTGAAGCAGCTGCTTATTGTCCGCCTCCAGCGCCGCAACGCTGCTCTCCAGAGACTGCACGTAGGTTTTCTTCTTCTGTCGGGACATTCTGGCCGCTTCCATGTTTCGCTGCAGATAGAGCGCCTTCGTCTGCTCGGCGTCCATCATGACGACGGAACGCGGGCGACCCCCCCTCTTCTTCTTCAGCACGTCGGCCTTCTGAGGAAGACCGGGGCTGCCGCCGCTGCTGCTGCGGGGGCTGAGCGTGAGCTGTGGTGGAACGCCGGCGCTGGTTGTGGTGGTGTTGGCCCATTGCGTGCTGTTGGCCCATGCCAGGCCCATCGTGGTCCCATGAGAAACGCTTGAGGAGGAGCCGTGGGTTTGTGCGGTGGTCGTCTGAGGACGGTGCTCAGTAGTGGTGGTGTCCATCACCGTTGTCCCCTGAGAGAGGCTTGAGCCGGGGGAAAACAGTTCATACAGTGCAGCCATTTCTTCACCCACACTGTCACTACGGCTACTGGTGGACGTCACTGTCCCTAGCTGATGGGGGAGGCTGGAGTCGTCGGGGGAAAACAGCAGCTCATAATATGGGCCGGCCTGCAGAATTGGGATGTCCTTACAGGGTTGCAGGTCATAGTACTGCAAGGCAGCAGCACCGCCCTGCACCTGCATTTCATCCATGGAGGTGGAATAAGCAGCATCGAGGACACCACATGCTGTCTCCTCCTTCACCACTGCAGTGGCAGGAAAAGGACCAATGTTGAGCATCTCCACCGATATTTCAGATGAGCTTTGAATAAAGCTTTAAAGTGTAACAGAATGTTACTCTCTGGTTGATATGGTGAGGTCTAGTGGTCACACAGTGGTGTTGTTGCGGTTTCTTTATCTGTATCTCTCCCTTTGAACTGTCCTGGACAAAGACAAAAAGTGTGAATGAGGTGTTGAGCTTAACGTTCCCGTTTTATTTGGGGGAACTGACCAATCACAGCATAGGTTTCCTCCCATCAACAAACAGGGTTGCCACGGTGACGCGGAGGCGCTGTGTAGTTCCGCGACATTTTTTTAAACTAGAACTGTCGTTGGGAACTCGGCATGTGATTGGCTGAGATAACTCGACTTATGATTGGCTCAATGGCTGAGACGCTGGAGCAGAGCCAGACAAACAAACGGTTTGTTTACATGTTAAATAAAATGGAAGATAAAGCCACCAACCAGCCAGCAGATGGTAGTGTTGTAGCTTGTTGTTAGCATAGCATTGAAGCAGCATCTTAAAAGAGATTTGTCCATGTACCGCACCGGCGTCTCAGTTAATCATAAATCGAGTTATCTCAGCCAATCACATGCCGAGTTGCCAACAATCATTCTAGTTTAAAAAAAAAGTCGCTGAACTGCACAGCGCTTCCGCGTCGCCATGGCAACCCTTTTGTTGATAGCCTTGGTGTCAGGCTTACGTTTGTTGATGGGAGGAATATTGTGATGTGATTGGCCAGTTCCCCAAATAAAAGGTGAACGTTAAGTTCAACACCTCATTCACACTTTGTTCATGACAGTTAAAAGGGAGAGTACAGAGAAACGAACCATGGTTTCAACTGGAGACAGCAGAAAGAGGAGGAGAGGAGAGGTGAAGCGTGAGGCAGGTCAGAAGGAGGAGGCAGCCGTAGTACCACTGCAAAGACCCAAGAAGACACGTGGCCGTGTAAAGTTAGACAATGCGTTCATTGAGAACACATTAAGGCGACGCAAAATCTTCAGCGTTCGTAAAAATGGTGTAATAAAAAAGATTGAAGAGCTCACCAAGCTGACAGGAACCCAGGTTCTGTTTCTGGTGGCCAGTGAAACAGGACACATCTACAAATTTGCCTCCGACAAGCTGGAGCCCATGTTTACTAGTGAGGCGGGCAATACCCTGATTCAATTGTGCCTCAATTCACCACAGGGCTCACCACCCCACGATGATGATGCTCCCACGGATACTGGACGCAGCCGAAAGAGGAGGAGGAGAGGAGGGGTGAAGCGTGAGGCAGGTCAGAAGGAGGAGGCATCTTTCAACAACATCATGGCCAGTCTACCAGGAACCGCCGCCACCAGTGCTCAGTCCATGGTGCCCACCACCACCTCCACTGTGCAGGGGAGCAGCGGGCTGCAGGTAGGCCTACAACAGCACAGCCATGCCCCCTTCCAAGCTTCGGAGTCGGAGAGCCTGGCCGGCACTAACGATGAATCAACACCATCTTTCAACATTCTGCCAGGGACCACCAGCAGCAGCAGTGACCAGTCCACGGTGCCCACAACCACCACCACCTCCTCCACTGTGCAGCAGAGCAGCGGGCAGCAGGTACAACAGCACAGCCATGCCCCGGCGTCCTCCCTGCTGCCCATGGAGGGTCATGTGATGTACCCCAGTGCCTCAGACGCAGTGACGTACAACCTCTCTGACTTCCACTGGTCACATGAGGAAATGATGGAATTTGCACTGAGCATATGCGCTACTGATAGCCTATAGGCAGTTCGGCATGCAGCGTCAGTGTGCAAGGGACAGAGACAGGGGGTTTCATAACTTCATATGCGACAACCTTTTGTGAGCGGCTACTATGCACAGCTTTGTGTGTCTGTCTGTTTGAGCACGGAATGTGATGTATAATGATGTATGATTATAAGAGCTTCACACAAGTGTGATTTTATTTTTTGTCATTCTATGTTTTTTTTCTTCGTTATGTAACACATTCTGTGGGACAATCCCAACATGTTGCTCCTGTATATACTGTAAATAAGTCATTGTTAAAACTTAAAAGTCATAATTGTATATTTGTATATTCAGTGACAAATAAAACTTCTTGAATCTTGAACAGCAAAGTGTATTTCTCTGTAATTATAAGTGCGTGGTTTCACTGAGGAAAATTGTCTTTCATCAATTGTTATAGTTACACATTGCTTGAAACTGTCTACTGATGGGACACATGGTTAGGACACATGGGCTTAAATTAATGATATTGATTCCTTGGCTCGATCCCCATCAAGCCACACACAAATACACAAACACACACACACACACACAATTACTACTACATTAGAGTTAATATCCATTGTCAGGTTTAGACTACCTGGACTTCAGCTTTATAGTTCATTTCAACTATGTATGAGCCTTGACTGTCAGGCACTGTCAACAGTCCAGCTTTTACTTTCGATATTAAATCCCTTTATTTTAGATGGTTTTCAGTAATAGTAGGCTACAACATAAACATTACAGAGACTTTAGTTGTCACTGTACAATAGGCTACTTTAAAACAGTTTATGTTAATAGTACAACATACACATTATGACTTCAGTTGTCACTGTAGGCTACAATACTTTAAAACAGTTGTCATGTTGCACACATGCCTAGAATTGCTGATATTTGCGCCGCCCTTGTTGAAAACAATGTATTTCCAACTCCATCTTGTCCCTCTCCAGGCTGGACCCTCCACCGCCCTCATCTGGCAGCGTCAGGTTAGGACCCTCCCCCCCCCTTTCAGAAGGACGAGGGCATCAGGACATAATTGTCTCCACCAGGCCGAAGGCATGTGGGGAGAGTATGTTTTGCACTCCGTCCGTCCGTGTGTCCGTCCGTCCGTCCGTCCGTGTGTGTGTCCGTGTGTCCGTCCGTCCGTGTGTCCGTGAGCAGCTAATCTCGGCCACCGTTAGAGAGTATCCCACAGTGGTAGTTGCACTCAATGATGCTAAGAAATGATCTGTTGATGCGATACATGTTTTGTTCTTTTCTGCTGTCTTAAGTGCAATAAGGATTTGTGCAATAACAGCTACAATTACATGTTTGTGCAATATATATGCCTAGTGCTACGGGGTTGTGCAATAACAGGAAGTCATGTGTGTTTTGTTTTAGCTTTGTCGTTTTGTGATATGATGCACCGATTGGTTGGCACTTTTAATTTTGTTGTACGTACATGTTGCAATGACAATAAAGATCTATCTATTCCATTTGTAGGCCACTTTTTTGTTAAGGCTTTTTTTGGATGCCACTAGCAATACCCTCAGTAAATACTGGAGACCTGCTGTTTTATTTATTTTAAAGGGAAAGTGGTTAAGTCTGTGTTGGTTTCATTAATATTTAACCATTAACAAGAGCTTGTAAATAATAACTACATTGATCCATTGGAACTCAGGTTCTTTCCCATTCCTGAAAATAAAGGCTTAATAGGAAACACAATGTTTCCACTTGATAGCAGCGATATGTTTCTCATGAACTAAAGGTGCTCGACTTGCAGCAAAAACTACAGCATTAGAGCTATTAAAAACGTGCCTGCATATTCAAACGGGTTTCTAGTGGTTCAACATCGATCTTTATGCTTTAAGGTTCTCAAACATTCAAATTGCAAGGTCTCCCCTTAACTCTTTAAACCTTTGAAAAGGAGACCATTAATGCATTACTGAATACATCTTCATTAGACGTTAATGTCTAGAATACTGAAGAACACGAGGCACTTGAGTTCAACCTGCTTCCTTTGCAACCGGGAAATTACTGCCACTCAAAACCTTCTAAACAAACATGACCCACCAAACCATGGCACAAACTGGTCTCCCAGCTCAGAAGCATCATACTGGTCCTCGTCACTAAAGCAGGGCGTGTTTGACCGTGTCCCTCTCCCTCCACACTGGGGAGGGTAAAATACTCTAATAAACCTTGTCTCAGGTAAAGTATGAGAAATGTAAAGAGCCCACCTTACAGATTATTTCAACTGTGGGCATTAATAATGGAGGCAGAACTTCCCAAGTCACATTGATTAATTAACTTCTTTATTTATTTAATTCATCCACATGCAAAGACAACCATAAAACATACCGAATGCTCCCCCCCCACCCCACCCACTACAATCCCGTCATACTACAAATCAGTGAATTCATTGAATGAAATACATTTGCAGATGGGCTTTAAAAGCATCAACCTACGCATATCACATAATACAAGTTCACAACAGATTTAAAGCTGTAGCCTAATTCATGATAACCTAAAAGTCTACAATGATGAATGGTTTAGCCATTCAGTCTCAGTGGCAGGCTGAACTGCCACAATCATGTACATGAGCATGTAGTTAAAAGACATCATTTAGCAGTAAGAGTAATACAACTAGAGCTGCATTTAACAATCATAATTATGGATAATATCGGTCTATCAAATTAAGATAGAACAAAAAACATTTCTCAATATGTATGTACCTATTTAGCCTGCTATTGAATCGTTTTACGATCATGGAACAGTGATGAATAGCATATTGTTGCTGTTGGGAGGAAATTAACCACCTAACTCACATTTCTTTCATCCATAAATTAGTGAACACCCTTTACATCTCTGTGTTGTTTCGAAAATACGGAACCAATAGAAAGTAGTCAAATACGCTTTGGATAAAACCTCTTAACTCCATTGGACCCTCAAACTGTCTGTTAAAGCAACTAACTGCACCACCTCGACACCTCCCATGCAAGTAATTGACAACATATAAAGTGAGCATGAAGACTGCGTGCATTGCCTGGGCTTGCAGCACGCCATCGACGCGGCCAACAACACCGGCGTGTGCGCCCTGTGCAAGGCCACAGCCGCTGGCATCAGAGCTCGCAGGCTCGTACGGGCCAAGGCCTTCTTCACCGGCGAAATGAGAGAGAAGGAGCGGGACGGCGACTACGTCAACCACCCGACAGCAGCCCAAGCGAGCGTCGGAGATATGATTATATTCTTGTGCGGGCAGCCCTCCAAGCTCACTCCACTTCGAGCCTGGGATGCACGGTCATATGTATAAAGAGCAGAATGGCCTCACATTAACCGCATGATAACATCCCTTTAAGCTTCTCTTAGCCAGACATATTGCCTTGACTTCGCTGTGGTCTTTGTAGAAAATAAGGTGAAACAGTGAGAAACTGACTGACCTTTTCGAAAGAACACTTGAGGCGGGTAAAGGAGGCGAGGCTAGCCCGGCAGAGGCGGGCCCGGCAGAGGCTGGCACTGGAGGAGAGGCTAGTACAAGAAGAGAGGCTGGCCCGGCAGAGGACGCTGGCCCAGGTGAGGCTGGCACTGGCAGGAGAGGAGATGCTGGCACAGGAGAGGCTTGCAGGAGAGGAGACGCTGGCACAGGAACAGATTCACAATAAAGATTCTCGTGAAACTCTAAAGTGCCAGAGAAAATATAATCATGTCATTATGCAACAACCATTGTTATTTTATTTTATCTATTTTCCTTTTTCTTGTATAAAAGTCATTTATATAAATCAGTGACAAATAAAACGTATTGAATCTTGAACAGCAAAGTGACTTTCTTTCTGCAATTATAAGTGATGGGTTTCAGGAAGATTGACTTTCACCAATTGCTATAGCTTTGTTTGAAACGGTCTACTGATAGCCATGGTTATACACATACCACATGGGCTCAAATTAATAATGACACACACGCACACACACCAAGTAAAGCATTACTATGCATCATTACAGATAATATTGGTAATTGCTATAGTGCTGTATCCATTGTCAGGTTTAGACTACTTGGAGTTTAGCTTTAGTTCATTCAACAGGTGAAAGAAGGCTGCCTGGTAATAACTTAATAAGGTCACTGGTTCACCCCCAGTCAGTGTTTTAGTTTAAGATTGTGATTCACGCTTAAGGCTTGATGAAGGAACAACTCCAAAATGCATGTGTATTGTGTGTGTGTTTCTCACAAGTCATAACACACTTGACCCTTGATGTATGGAGAACATGGGGACAAGACAGATCTCGTGAAATATATTTATTGAATTTGAGGGTATATTGCATATAATATTCCAAGCAGAGCAAGTAAAATAAGCTGTTCTTTAATTGTCCCATACCAAAATGCTTCTATAGTTTCTCCCATATTAAAAGTGCACTCGTCAACCAATCACTATCCTGTCCCAAAGTTGGCAGTACTTCACTCACTTACTATAATTAATTGTTTCCATTGTGGTCTCGGAGTCTCTCACAAACTAACCAAAGGTGACAATAAAATAAATAATATCTACAATAAATTAAACCATTTTAGCTATACAAATGAAATTATACATTGACATTGTATGAAATAAAAATTAAACAGCTTAGCCTATCACACAGGGACCTCACACAGCTCAGTTGCCTCAATTCCCAATTTGGTAGAAATTATTATATATGAATCCATTAATGATAGATTATAGAATATAGAGGGTAAATAACTACATTCTGGATGTGTTTAACCCATTAAAACCTGTAAACACTTTTAACCATTATTTTATACTTTGGCTATTCAAAGATACTTTTGCAGGACGCTGTAGTATGATCAAGTAGGCCATTCATTTAGGAAAGAACACAAAAAGGTTAAAATATGGAGATGAGGTTTCTGCCTGACAGCTATGATATATACAATATAGCCCAACTATTCTGTTGCTTTTGGGCACAAACCTTGTATTTGCATCATTTTAACCCTTTGTCTTTATTTAATGTCCTACTTCGTCCTACAAGTGACACAGAAAAGACGACAATTGTGCCACGTTGTGAGCTTCTATAGACCTGCTATGTGCTATTTTTATTTCATAGGTAACGTGGTTAAGCCTGTGATGGTTTCATAAATATTTAACCATTAACAAGAGCTTGTAAATAATAACTGCATTGATCCATTGGAACTTGGGTTCTTTCCAGGGGGGCAGTCAGACAGATATTTTGTGAAGCCAAGTGGAAATCGGGATTTCCTGAAAGTTCATATAATGGCCTGTTGTGGCGCTGTCATTGGGCCCAAAAAAACCCATAGCCCCATAGAAGTCCATGTATTTGGGCCCAACTTCACCTAGACTGTATTACCTTAATAAACATGGTCATGAATACTTTCTGCTTCCAGTCACTAGTTTAAAGTCTCATTTCTAATGTCATAATATTCTTTTTGGAAAATGATGGTCCCATTTATTTAAAAAATGACCATAAAGTCGCGTACGTTCTGAGTGGCGTGGCTACCGTTACTCGAGTCAAAATAAAAACCAACTAAGAAGAAGGGGGGGGAAGTCCCGCCTCGTTGTCTGGGCCAGCCAATGGGCCAGCTGGGCCCAAACGGATCTAGAAAGATGGCGATTTACAATTCAAGGACTGACAGGCTTCATTTTACGTTCATGTTAGACCCAGGGAACACTTTGTCCATATTATTTACAGTCTATGGTTCTTTCACATTCCTGCAAAGTAATGTTTTTTTGGCCACACAATGTTTCCACCCGACAGCAGCGATGTGTTGCTCATGAACCAAAGGTGCTCGGCTTGCAGCAAAAACTACAGCATTAGAGCTAGTAAAAACGTGCCTGCATATTCAAACTGGAATTATGTCTAGCCCTCAGCTACAGTTTTTAACTATTTTCAACAAAGGTATACCAATTGTTTTGGGGTGGGTAGATCTTGTTGAGCTGGTTATTCTCAAATTGCAAGGTTAGCGCTTTAAACCTTGGAAAAAGAGACCATTAATGTATTACTGAATACATATGTATCAGGTTAATGTCTAGAACACAGAAAAAATGTAAGGCAAATGTTCAGAGTGTCACAAAACACTAGCATACAATTGATCAGTTCTTTCCCCCCACTGGTTGACTTGCACAAATACATTCCATACCAATAACATAGATCAGCCCATCTAGAGTGACCACAGAAGTGAAGCTGTCTTTGTGCCCCCCATGAGCTGCAACCAGGTGTCCACGCCACCCACTGCAGTGCATACACATAGCCTTCCAGCACCACCAGGCCTAATTCATGTACACATGTCCAATTCATATCAGTACATTCATTCTGTGAAGTGAAATCTCTTAAGTTGAAGTGCTCACTGGTGATAGGTGGATTTTTTGGTGAAAAGTAAAAGTGCCATATTATTCAAAGTATCAAGGAACTAAAATTAATTCATTAATTTAATATTTCTACACAGATGTTTGGATCAGTTGGGTCAGACAGGTTGAGTACTGGTGTAACAACATAATATTCAATATTATAATTATTCACCTGGGCTCATACAGTGAGTCACCACAAATGTATAGGAGAAAAAGCCAAAAACAGACAAACAACTTTGGAAATGCATGGAATGGATGCCTCAGTCTCTGACCTGCTGGTAGACGACACTGAAGTGTTCATGAATGTAGTCCAAGCTGCGTTTCTCCAACATCTGACAGGAGTAGGCCTCGGCCAAGCCTTGAATCGCTACGCCGTCTAAACGACTCTCCATGTAATGACAGCAGACCTCTTGAACTGTGTGATGTTGCTAGCAGGGCCGCCCTAGAAGACCACATGAACAAAATATGTTTTAAGCAAAAATGAAGGTCAAAATATATGATGATAATATATGTATATAATAATAATAATATATGATGAAATATATGATATATGATTATAATACATAACCTGCACATCATCTGTGGACATGACCACCTTTGAATAGTAATAACAACAAGCCATGCAATCATCTCAGGTTCCACTCCACCTTTGTCCACCCTTTCCTGTTTGGACTCTAAAGAGTATGTTGTAAACATTGCCGGTGGAAAAGGTGAACAGTTGGTTAGGGTTTATGATTTTCTATCATAACATCATCATGATACCCGGAAGTTATGCAGGAACACCTACTGAGTGGCAAAAAAAAAAACTTTCTGGCTTCGACGGGCCATAGATCCGATTGCATTAATGCAACTCACAGAAATTGCAGTGCGAGTGTAACACATGGATGCAATCACATTATGATGCAGTATTATCAAGTCGAATATCTCATGGCCAGGGAATATTATCAGAAGAATGTCTTATCTGGAAATACATTTCTTACCAAGACATTTCTTCACCAATGCGTTTGTAAAAGGTGTCTAGTAACACATGTCACAAAGGTTGAAATTCAGTTATCCCTAGTAGGAGAATATGTGAACAGCTGCTGAATGTCGGGGCACTATTAAGCCTTATATAAAAGGCAAAACATTTCAAAATTACATTCTATACTTTAACCCATTCTGACCTGAGATCAGATTCATACGAGGTTTCCGCCGGACACACACTGGTCTGACGAACCCATTCTGACCTGAGATCAGATTCTAAAAATGTCAGTCGCTCTTTGATTTTTCAAAAATAGCAGACCTACAAGCTCGTATCGCGCCACTCGGTGGCGCGATATGAGCTTGTAGATCTGCTATTTTTCAATAGCTAAAGCATAACAAGATGCCGACACCAAAATGGGTGCCCGGTCAGAATGGGTTAAGTATGTTGTGATGTCAGAACAGGCCAGATCCATATATGGAGATATAGGGGTGATCAGATCCGGAGCCCGGGCAGAGACATTTGTGCTGGTTCCGGACAACCGGAAATGCAAAGTACCCGTTCCACACATTTGTCTGTGTCCCTTTTATGCCCATATATGGAGATTTCTGTATTTTTCTCTCTGTGTCCCTGCATATATCCTATATATGGAGTTCTGTGTCAGGCATGCCCAAATATGGAGTGTTGCCCTGTCCAGATCCGGGGCTGCGCAGAGGCCTTTTTGGGACAGTTCTGACTGGACAACCGTGGGTCCGACCGACTCGACACCGGGCACTCACTGCACCCACGTGTGGTGGCGTGGAGCGCGTGTCGAATTTGAAGTCGGTGGGGCGAGCGGTTCTCGAGTTACGTGGATTACACACGTACAGACGTTCAGGGAGACAGAGGTGCATTTATAGATATATCTAGATGTGTCAAACGAGGGATTTTTCATGATTCTGAATCCATTCCAAGCATTTGTTTTGCACTTCAAAATAATGTAAAATGTCAGAAAATACACATTAACGTGAATCCAACATATAGATAATGTAATGTCTGTAAACAAACAAACATAATACAAGTGATTTGCACAAAGCAAAGCAAAGTTCTTTGTTTACCCAGGGAAGTGGACTAAGCTCGAGATGCTTGTTTACAGCCACACCCTGCTCATAGAACATTTCATGGTAGGGGTTCAATGCCTTGCTCAAGGGCACTTCAGCGGTGGTAATTTTCAACGTGCCGGACCGGGGATTCGAACTGGCGACTTTCCGGTATCAAGACCGCTCTGCTGATGATATCACCCCTGCCAGGCTGGAATGGCTTAGGGTTGACGAGTACAGCATCTTGCAATGGGTCTGGTCCACAAGATTCGATACACCACCAAGAAACCTGTCTAAATACTTCCTTAATGTCAATGAAGTCCACACCCACGACACCAGAGGAGGGACTTCAACAAACCATATGTGCAACCCAGATTCGGCACAAACAAGGGACTAAATTAATTTCGCTCCTATGCCACAAAAATGTGGAACGCCCTACCAACTGTCGTTAAGACATGTGAATCCCTTGACTCCTTCACAACCGCTCTCAAAGAGCACTATACGGACAGCTGCCATTCGAAAATGGCCCCCGTAAAATCTGAATCACCACCCACCGCTTTTCCCCCCCTCACTGTAGGCCTATATGTTTTTTCCCCCTTTATGAAGATTTCCTGTTTTTGGCTATATATAGAAGTGTATATTTGTACGTCTAAAATAAATGTTATGAAGAATTGAAAACGGTGTACCCTCTTGTAAACAAGTGTAATACTTTATGGTGTCGTCCTCTCACAGTTAACAGTTTTTGTATTGTGTTGTGCTTGAAATGTAGGCCTACTGTCATTCTGAAAACGGTTAATAAATACTTCAAAGCCATCAAACCTGCTCCATCACATATCGGAGCATCTTTAGAAAACCCAGTGGAAAACTTCCAAACTACTGTAGTAGTCTCAAATATATCAAAGATCAACAACTATTTTATACATGAGGAGGTCCCTGCTTTGTTTATGTCGCAATTAAGGCCGGGGTCCTTGTTTGGCCTGAAAACTGTTTAAGACCCCTGATGTGAACGTTTTTTATCATTGTAGAGCCTCACCATTAGGTCCTACAGCGAGGGGCAATAGTATTGGCTTAAGTTTGACGCGTGCACATACAATTCAATGTCCAGAGAGTTGTGTCATTTTCGATATGTCAATCCATTTATTCACATAAAGCCATATAGATAAACTACTATAAAGGACATGAACGACTTTTCTCCGGAATCCTCGGAAGATAGACTGAATGCCTGGAGAACAGATATTCAGGAGGATTTAACAGTGGAACAATGGAGTACGGCTTGTGTACAAGCTCAATCCCAGACTGGGAATACTCGTCTAAAACTTCTACAATACAATTGGCTTATGAGAGTGTACATCACACCAGTTAAACTTAATACGTACAAATGTAACATTCCAGATGTATGCACCAGATGCGGTGAAGAAAGAGGCACATTGTTCCACTGTCTATGGTCCTGTCCAAAGTTGATGGAATTTTGGGGGAAGGTCGGGCAGGAAATACAGAAGATTTTGTCAATAGGCTACATATTGTACCAGAACCAAAGTTCTTCCTGCTCTGTCTATACCCAGAGGGACAGAAGATAAAGCGTAATGAACAAATATTTATAGACATTATGTCTTTTACAAGCTAAGAGAATGATAGCATTGACCTGGAAGAGACCAGACAAACCGAGTATTACACAGTGGTTCAGGGAACTGTCGATATGTTTACCTTTGGAAAAGATTGCATATATTCTCAAGGACAAACAAGAAGTGTTTCAGGAGGTGTGGGGCCGTTTTATTAGATACATAAAGAACAATAATTTGTCACACTTAATGGATGGAGCTGAAGAGGAGTAGTGCTGTTGTTGTTGTTTTTTTTGTTATTGTTTTGCTTTCTTTATAGTAGTAATTGTATTGACTCGTAATGTTCATTGTTGTTTTCTGTATGTTTGTATTGTCATTTGTGTGTAAAAAAAAGGAAAATAAATACATTGTTTAAAAAATAAAAAATAAAGGACATGAACGCCGCCAGGCACTGCGCCAGCAACAGACAGCACAGTGTCACGGTCGAAAACTGTTTGGCTTCACATTGCACACCTGAGTGCCATCACCCAATTGACAGGTAATAATCTGGGTTACCATTTACCAAGGCAACCACCCACCCTCTGACTGACAGATGAGTGACATGACATCATTAATTAGCAATTTCACAACATTAATTTAAATAAACAAAACAAAATAAAATAGGAAGGCAATTTAAGGCTCCAACAATCATAAATGCAGCATTGCCTAATATTTTAACAAACAGACATGATGACGGTTCATCTTAACAGGACTGAACCGTGTGTGAATACTGAATAATGATGTTCAAGGCTTGTGGACAAACCATGAAAATAAAGTCAACAACAACATCACATCATCATACCATTATTAGTTCCAGTATGTTCTGCTACTGTTTACTCCTGTTCCACGCAGTGTCACTTGTCGAGTTGTCGACCAGATCAGAATCGGATCCAATAAGTTGTGATAAACCTCTTCGGCGAGCGTCACCGTTCACGACGACACACCATAATCATTTTTGGTTGATAGGATTTACTGATCCAAACGGTTTGTTTACATGAAAAATAAAAACAGCTAGAAGCCACCAGCAAACGGCAGTGAGTGTTCTACTAATCTACTTGTAGCTTGCTTGTTGTTAGCATGTTTAGCATTGAAGCGCAGAAGCAGCATCTCTTGCCTAAAACTGATAGATTTGTCTATGAGCGCTTTGCTCCAGCCAATCACAAGTCGAGTTGTCTCAGCCAATCAACATGCCGAGTTCCCAACGACTAAAAAAAGTCGCGGAACTGCACAGCGCTTCCGCGTCGCCATGGCAACCGTGTTTGTTGATAGCCTCGGTGTCAGGCTTACGTTTGTTGATGGGAGGAATATTGTGCTGTGATTGGCCAGTTCCCCAAATAAAAGGTGAACGTTAAGCTCAACACCTCATTCACACTTTGTCTTTGTTCAGGACAGTTCAAAGGGAGATATAATATACAGAGAAAGGAAGCCACTAGACCTCACCATATCCATGATGTCGTACAAACTTAGAGACAGAGAGCCTTCATGCAGCGACTCAGGAGATTATTCCACCTGTACAGCAGATGAATATGACTCCATGGTTTCAACTGGAGACAGCAGAAAGAGGAGGATGAGAGGAGAGGTGAAGCGTGAGGCTGGTCAGGAGGAGGCAGCTGCAGTCTCACTGCAAATAAGACCCAAGAAGACACGTGGCCGTGTAAAGTTAGACAATGAGTTCATTGACAACCCGATAAGGCGACGCAAAACCTTCTTCACGCGTAAAAATGGTGTAATAAAAAAGGTTAAAGAGCTCGCCAAGCTGACAGGAAGCCAGGTGCTGTTACTGGTGGCCAGTGAAACGGGACGCGTCTACAAATGTGCCTCCGACAAGCTGGAGCCCATGTTCACTAGTGAGGCGGTCAATGCGGTTATTAAATCATGCCTCAATTCACCACAGGGCTCACCACCCCACGATGATGATGATGACGACGACGATGATGCTCCCATGGATTTGAGTGCCACGGCTGCCCCGGGCTTCAAAGAGAAGATGGACCTCACCTTCCAAGCTTCTGAGGAGGAGAGCATGGAGGGCAGCACTAACGATGAATTGAAACCAATGCCATCCGTCAATAACATCATGGCTAGTCTACAAGGAACCGCCACCACCCGTGCCCAGTCCATGGTGCCCCGTGCTTCCGTCATACGTAGGCCTCTATATAGCATTCGGGGATTGTGGAATAGTACGGCTACGCGAGACTACACCACCACCACCTCCACTGTGCAGCAGAGCAGCGGGCTGCAGGTACAACAGCACAGCCATGCCCCGGCGTCCTCCCTGCTGCCCATGGAAGGTCATGTGAGGTACCCCAGTCCTCCACACAGGGTGATGTACAACATCTCCCAGGGGCCATTTGACTTGCAGTTGTCACATGAGGAAGTGGTGGAATGTACTGCTGATTCAAGCCTATAGGCAGTTCAAGGAGGGCTTTGACTTTGGTGGATCAAAGAAATCACTGCAAAGTTCCGGAGAAAATCGGTGTCATATGCAACCTTTATATCATTGCCATTCTATTTTATTTTCTGTATTTTAATTTTCCTGCTTTTACACAAATGTAAAAAAAAAAAAAATCATTGTTATAAGTCAGTGACAAATAAAACGTATTGAGTGTTGAATAGCAAAGCGTCTTTCTTTCTGTAATAAGTGATGGGTTTCACTATGGAAATTTCAATTGTCTTTCATCAATTGCTAGTTACACATTGTCTGAAACGGTCTCCTGAGTCCTGATGACCATGGTTAGGACACGTATCACATGTCAAATTAATGACATTGATTCCTCTAATTTTCTCAGCTGATCCCTTCAACCCCCACCCACCCACACACGTAATTCATCATTATAGAATAGTTAATATTGCTATAGTGCTGTATCCATTGTCAGGTTTGGAGTTTAGCTTTAGTTCATTTCAACTGGTGAAAGAAGGCTGCCTGGTAATAAGTTCACCCCCACTGTCCCCAGTCAGTGTTTTAGTTTAAGATTGTGATTCACGCTTTAAGGCTTGATGAAGGAACAACTCCAAAATGCATGTGTATTGTGTGTGTGTGTGTGTGTGTTTCTCACAAGTCATAACACGCGTGACTCTTGATGTATGGAGAACATGGAGTCATGGGGGTCACAGCCTGGGGCTATTTGTGAAATATATTTATTGAATTTGGGGGTATATTGCATACAAAATATAACCCACCCATATAGAACTCCCCCCCCCCACACACACACACACACACACACACACAAAACACTGTGTGAAGGCAAACAAGAGTTTGCAACAAGATAAAAAAAAATAAGTAAAAAGTATAAAATAACAAAAGTATAAAAAATTCAAATTGGAATTATTTTAGGTGATATTGCTTATTGTAATAAAAAGTATTGTCATTTAAGCCCAGTGACTTCAGGTGTGGACAGGAACAAAACATGAATCAAAGAGCTTGCACACTAGTCCGCATGTTTCGTCCAAAACGTGTAGCACAAAAAAAAAGAATATTTGTGCATTTTTGGCATCATCTTGTCTGTATGTTACAGTGGTTTTATGCTAGTCTACTCTGAATAAATCCTGTGGATTCAGGAAATGCTCTTTGCCTTAACAATGTTAACATTTGGATGCCAATTACTCTTCGATAGAGCAAACTATCAAAAATCAAATTGAGCCAGTGAAATGATTGATAATGTACTTGAGGATAATGTACTTGAAACTACTTAAACTACTTGATCAGCATGGGAAACTCTCCTTGCTCTTTAGAAACATATTTCCTTTTGTCTGAGAGGACCACTCAGTCCAAAACAAGCCATGCTTGATAAGCGTTTAGTTCAATTCTGCGGAACTAATAGCGATACACATGGGACTCCGTGTGCAAGGTGCCTTGCACTTAATGATTTGTATCAGATGATGGAGGGGAAAAAAACAAACGCATACGAAAAATGCGGACTCAGTGTGCAATCTCCTTATTCATTCCTGTATGGGATTTACATCTATGGCATGTTTGGAATATTTCAAGCTCGTTCTATGCAGCTGGTGTGGGGTACAATAAACTCTGTGAATCAGACTGTAGCAGTCCACTCTCTGATCAATGTGCTGACCCAAAACGAACTCCCATTTCTCTTAGCTTCAAGTCAGTGGTTCCCAAAGTGGGGTCTGGGGACCCCCAGGGGTCCTTGAGGGAGTTCCAAGGGGGTCCCCAGCTAAATGATAGTTTGGAACCAAATGGATCCTTATGAGTCTGTAACTCTCAGAGTTAAATTAACATTGATTTTACAATATAAATTGGGGGTCCCAGAGATAGAAATTACATGGGATTCTGTAGAGTCTACAGTGTAGACTAATGCATGTCAAACTGGGGGTCCTTGGAATTAAACTGGTTGCGAATCACTGCTAGAGCAGTAAAATTCTTCCCTTATGGGGGTCCCTGGCATATCTTTTGGGAACCAATGCTTTAAGTCCTACAAACCCTATAATCTGGTCGATACCAGAATATGTATGTGATACAAAGCCTTTTGTACAGTGCTCCTAGAACACTTTCATTTTCTCCATTTTGGGCCACAATTTCGACCACCCCCTCGAATTTGACAACATCCCCCTCGAAATCGCCCCCTCGTAAGCGGCCTATAAGAAGCGCCGTCCTGTGCGGGCGATTGGTTGTGTGTGCAACTCTCCTCACGGGGGATTGGTTGGCTGTGTGTGCAACTCTCCTCATGGGGGATTGGTTGGCTGTGTGTGCAACTCTCCTCACAGGGGATTGGTTGGCTGTGTGTGCAACTCTCCTCACGGGGGATTGGTTGGCTGTGTGTGCAACTCTCCTCACGGGGGATTGGTTGGCTGTGTGTGCAACTCTCCTCACGGGGGATTGGTTGGCTGTGTGTGCAACTCTCCTCACAGGGGATTGGTTGGCTGTGTGTGCAACTCTCCTCACGGGGGATTGGTTGGCTGCGTGTGCAACTCTCCTCACGGGGGATTGGTTGGCTGCGTGTGCAACTCTCCTTACGGGGGATTGGTTGGCTGCGTGTGCAACTCTCCTCACGGGGGATTGGTTGGCTGCGTGTGCAACTCTCCTTACGGGGGATTGGTTGGCTGCGTGTGCAACTCTCCTCACGGGGGATTGGTTGGCTGCGTGTGCAACTCTCCTTACGGGGGATTGGTTGGCTGCGTGTGCAACTCTCCTTACGGGGGATTGGTTGGCTGCGTGTGCAACTCTCCTTACGGGGGATTGGTTGGCTGCGTGTGCAACTCTCCTCACGGGGGATTGGTTGGCTGCGTGTGCAACACTCCTCAGCCTATGTGAGACACATCGGAGACTCTTGCGCCTTCTTGACGTCTCTCCCACAAGTTCCCATCTGTTGGTCGATTCGCAGTACCGCTCAATGGTATCGACGTATCTAAATGGAGACATCAGTCTGGTGTTTACAAACAGTCACCTTTTCCCATGTTTTCAGAGAGCAACAGCCTCTTACCCGTCATCCTCCCCTCCTAGTACATAGATCTTTCCATGCAGCACAGTCACGGCAGGCCAGGAGCGTCGCCGTTCCATGGGGGCACACATGGTCCACATGTTGGTCACAGGGTTGTAGCATTCAACCCCGTCTGTGTCCCCGTCCACGTCGCACCATTCATCATCCTCTCTATCCATATCAAGCACAAGCTCCATTTCGCTGGTGAACTCGGACTCCATAGCAATATTCTGCTGACCACCTATTAGACAAAAAGTAGTGACTGTTTAGTTAGGCAAAATAAATGCTTACCAATAGCTTTCTTCACAAATGTGTTCATAAAGCTGTCTCCTATTACCTATCAATTTGTTCCAACCCAACTCCCTTGGGAAACTTTGTGACAGCTGCTGAAAGTTGGGGTACCATTAACAACCTATATGAGCAAAGTCTCCTGAGGAGGCGCGTCTGAAGCCTGTCCCAGACGTAAAAACTAATCCGTGCAGGCAAAATGTACTAAATGTTAAAATGTAATTATGCTTTAAAGGACCACTTCACTTTTCAATCCATTTTCATATAATTGTCTCATAGGAAGGCTATGGGCAGTTCATAAACCAGTCCACCAGTGACATCATCGTCATCATCTTTTTACCAGTGGCTTGAAAAACACTGGTCTATGAATAGCCATGAAAAGTTCACAACGGGTCGACATGAGGTTGACATGCTAATCATACTGACGCGTAGTTCTGATTGGCTGCCTTTCAACGCAACCCATAGAGGGGTGGATGGCTGGCTGTCGGCAAAAAACACACTTTATTACACGGACGAACACACACACACACACACACACACACACACACACAATCACGGATGACGCGTGGAATCAGTTCTGACACAATGTAAGAAGCACAACTCAGGCAACAGTAGGTCTATCAAAATCAAATCAAAGCCCTGGCCAGCGCTGCTGAAAGAGCAAGCCAGTGGCTCTGGATCAGGAGGAGAGACAACAGCTGGGCTCCGAAATTACGCCCAAGTTGTGGTGAGGGGTTGAAGGGGATAGGGGCGAAGGGGGGCACACCTGGGACGCCAGGAGTTGCTGTTGAACCCTCTTGAGGTGTCGTGGGCCTACAGTAAGTCAATGAAACACCGAAGATGGAGGGTGCCCACCTGACGACCCCAGTGAAACCCTTAGACCCTTCCGCCCACCACCGGCTTGGCTCAGGGAGGAGGATGTTTGTGTCTCTCTGAATGTCTTGATGAATTTGAGGGCGATGGGCCCTATTGTAAGCATGTGTAATGCTCTTATAGTGTTGTCCACTCACAGTTGACAGTTTATGACATTAAGTTGTGCTTGAAATGTAATGTAATTCTGAAAACTGGTAATCAATCAATGAAACCTGTGAATCACCTGCCCAATGGTGGACGCCAGAGATGACATGGAGTCTTGGAGGAACTTTGTTCATTGTCACGCTAATGACAGGCTCTGGGCCACATTTACCAAACCAGTAATTCTTCACTGCACTTACTGGTAGACATTGCCTCACCCAACTATTTTGTTTCTGATGGTATAAACGGATTGTAACACCCAGTCCCATTCAGGTATGCGGTTAGGCGCAATCTACTGATTCTAGTCTTGCCAGCGTGATAGTTTTATTAGTTCATTAAATTCCGAGGAGCAGATGGACACAAACCTGTCCCCGGACAGCCTCTGCACAGCACAAAGGACTGTCCAATTGCCAACCAGGCAGTCCGTGTATAATATTTTTTATAGCCTAGAAGAACATAAAAGTAAAATATGTCATAACACGCGCGTCTCACTTTACTGGCAAAATAGTACCTACTGCTTATTTCATGAACTTATTTTGTATCTCCCATGAGTCAAAGTAAATTGATGGAAACGAATGAAAATGCGCTTTTCTTTCGACTTAATGAACATACATGACATGTCTGTCCTGTTATTGTCTTGTATTTATTGTTACTGGCAGAGCTGTGTTACTTATTTCACGCCTTCACAAACTTACAATGTTTCAATGTGGCTTTTACTGGTTAAATAAGGGTTAAATGAAAAATAAAGAAATAGCACTATTTTATTTGGTGAGGACCAATTATATGGTTCTTTAAGCCATTTTGGGCGGGAACCCATTTTGGTGTTAGCATCATTTCGTGCTTTAGCTATTGAAAAATAGCAGATCTACAAGCTCATAGTGCGCCACCGAGTATCGTGCTACGAGCTTGTAGGTCTGCTATTTTTAAGTAGCATGTGACGGGTCAAACTAGGGGTTTTTCATGATTCTGAACCCATTGCAAGCATTTGTTTCGCACGAAAAACACTCCTTGGCTGTTTTTAGCCCAGTCACCTTTATGAACACAATTGTGAAGAAAGCCATTGGTAAGCATAAATGTTGCAGACTGGTCACAAATCTGGCTAACTTTCCCCTAACTATAGTTGAAATAGTGAGCTCTGTTATGTGTCTAAAAACTACAGTGAAGTTGAAGTGTGTCCATTTATGGAACCAAGAACAGATACCTATAACATAGATCTTTCCTTTGAGACTGCAGACAGCTGTACCATTACGTTGTATCAGCCTATCAGCTACTCCTTTCCAAGCAGATGATTTAGGGTTGAACGTGTACATTGCATTCACACAGCAGCCATCTAGGACAGGATGACACATGGCAAAACATTATAGACCGTCAATGGGAGAATGAAGAAGATGCAATAAAGGTTTTGGGACATTTCCATTTGCCGATCTGTAGCTGATCTTGAGGCCTACAAAAACGGGGGGAAATAAATCTTATCAACTAGTACCAACAAGGTCAACTAGTGGATTTACTAGTCAACTAGTTGAATAGTGAACAGTCGACTAGTTGCTTAAAGCCCCATGCTCAGGGCGCACAGTTAGGTGTAGAACCGTGCCTGCCTGCCTGCATGCTGGGGGCACTACATTACGATCACCGTTTCCAATTACTCGCAAAATGCAAATGCCTTTCAGCCGCTCAATTCAGAGACAAAACAGAGCTGTTTGACCTCTACTACAGTCCACTCTGATGGTTCCTCACCCTGACACAACCAGACCATGCCTGCGTACAGCGAAGGGGAGATGGTCCAGAGTCCCCCACTGCTTTGTTAGAGGATCAAAGGTCTCACCGCAGCTTAGGAACTCCTCCCGGAGTCCCTGTCCCCCAACCATCACTATGACTTCAGGCACTGGGTAGTCGCAGTAATGCATGTGCAGGTTAAAAAAAAAGGTTATCATACAGTAGCACCAATGATAACCTGGAGAGAATTGCCATACATTCTCAAGTTATAGGTTTAAAACTGCAGAACGCTAAACATGAAAAGTTTCTAAATTTCATTATGCTTTAAGTAGCATATGACGGGGTTTTTCGTGATTCTGAATCCATTCCAAGTATTAGTTTTGCACGACAAACATTCCTTGGGCTAAAAACTGCCATAGCCGTCATCACAAATGTGGTGAGGTCAGCAAAGCCATTGACGGTCATGTTATTGCGTCAATCAATAATATTTTGCTCCGCTTTTTGTCTGGATGGTTATGTGGGTCATCATCACATTAATTAACCAAATAATGATGTAGCATTGACAGCATGATAGCCTCCAAGGCCTCCCTAACATGCCGTTCAAATTAGGTGCCGTGAAACACTGAGAAGTGACTGACCTTTTCAAAGCTCTCTCTCTGTGCGTACTAGGACACTTGTTTAACCACATCATGGCCACCTCGAACACCGTCTCCTCACATTGAGATCATCACTGGCAACTTGGCAAGGACCTCTGTCAGTCTGTGCACACACAGAGAGAGGAACTCTTCCTATGGACATAAAATACAGTAGACTATTGATACATTATAACCCTGTTGTGTTCACATACTGCCTGAAGTAACCCATTCTCAGCTCAGAAGTGCTCAGCTCACTGGTGGTTTATTTATACGTGTCCTTGTGGAAAATAATAATAACAAAATCCCAAGTGACATATTCATAATAATAATACATTAATATCCATCCAAACATTCAAAAAAACATTGGGTCAGCCTTGGTAGTGACAGGTTGAGTAACAGTGACAAACCAAATGTAATATTTTATCAGCTAGTTTGGCCTGTCTCATACCACCAATCCCCACAAAACTATAAGCGAAAAAGCCCAAAACAAACAACTTGGGGAAAGCATGCTGGTAGACGACACTGAAGTGTTCATGAATGTAGTTCAAGCTGCTTTTCTCCAACATCTGACAGGAGTAGGCCTCGGCCAAGCCCTGAATCGCTATGCAGTTATTTTCATTCATGTGACGCTCCATGTAATGACAGCAGGCCTCTTGAACTGCTGGAACATTCAGCAAGTGTGATGCTGCCAGCAGGGCCTACAACATCAAACAAAATATGTTTTTAAGCAAAGATGAACGGCAAAAATAGGAGAGGAGACAAATGAGGTTCATGAAGATGATAATACATCACCTGCACATTATCTGTGGAGATGACCACCGTTGAAGTGTAAGGCATAGTTTAACAACAAGCTCATCATCTCGGGTTCCACTCCACTGATGGACACCCTTTCCTGTTTGGACTCCCATCAAGTCTGTTATAAACATTGCCTGTGCAGGATGAAATGGTGAACAGTTGTTTCTAATTATTTAGGCGTTTGCAATTATTTACACTGTCTGTGTCAACAAGGATATAACATGATATTGAGTTTGTGCGAGTTGATCGATTCATCAAAAGAATAAAAAAACAAAAAGGCCCAAAGGCTTTTTGGGGAGGGGGGCAGAAGCAACAATATAATTGATCAGTAATTGGTTTAGAGAATACAAATCAAAAGGAACTGTTCAACTTAAGGTCGGAAGGTAAACAAATCCAGTGAATTGCTGCCGAGTACAGGAAAGATGTTTTTCTCATATTAATGTTAAAAATGGCAGGGCACAAAATCAGTAGTGTAAATCTGGTGGAAGCAAAGGCAAGACTGAATGTCATTCCTACGCGTAAGGAACTCTTAGATGTTATTCTTGATCTGGAATCTATAATAGTTGCTATAGAGCACAGAAGTCTGACATCACTTTCAGTACATAGGTTCATGTATTTTTTTATTTGCAGTGAAATCCCCATAGGGCGATTTTAGGTCGCTTCATATAAGAACTGTGCGTCGTTAATGATGTCAATTAATATTTGATACAGCCAGTTTCTGGACTGGAGAAATTTTTATTAATTTGGCTGCAAAAGCCTTGAAACTATTATGAAAGCAATGCTAATATACTGTACGTCACGCCCAGCTGTCAACACATGGCGTTCCTGAGATTCCTCGTTGACGTAAGCTCAGCTGGCGGTGACTCGACTCGTACTAACCACGAAACATTACATTAAAACATTAAAAAAAACATAATTAACATGTCAGTTTATGTTGTGTGACTGGCAGCTGCAGCCCCCCCTTACCAGGAAATGTAGTCAATGCAAATAAAAAGTACACGAACCTGTGGACTGGCGCCCTCTACTGACGTCAGGACTTTGGTACTCTATATACCAACTCTCATAGGACTACATCCAAATAGAAAAGTCTGATCTGATTGTATTAAAGGGGAATACGACTCATTTTCAACATTGAACTATGTTATTAGAAGATGTGTGGATATAATAAGAAAAATCCCCCCCCCCCTCTGTTTAGCCTAGAACTGGAGGTCTAGAACCTGGAGTCATGTGATCTGTGACATCACGAAGGTGTACTTTGCAAGCCAAAGAGTACATAATGACATAGTTCAATGTTGAAAAGGAGTGGTATGCCCCTTTAAAAGGATGTTAAAGGCAGCAGAACTCTGCGCTCCCTTAACACAGGTCAATATATGTGTGCATTGAATACCAGAGAACGCCAGTTTACAAAGCCGCCACGGCGAAGATTCTTCATCAATGTCTTCATCGTTATGCTAACATGCTGTCTTCATCAGTGTAGTATGTCAAACTCACAGATGTTATAGTTCATTTCCAAAGTGATCCAATTATTTTGTGCATTTAAATGGTCAGCTAGAATAGCTGACCATTTAAATTGCACAAAATAATTGGATCACTTTGGAAATCTAGCTAATTATTTTGTGCAATTAAATGGTCAGCTAGATTCTAGCTGACCATTTAAATGCACAAAATAATTAGCTAGATGATGATAAAAAGGTGAGTATGTGAATACCAATGATAAGTAGGCTTACCATTTCAGGAATTGTTTCGGTACTTTGGTGTTTAAACTTTTAGCATTCCTACTTTCTCTAAAATGCACTAAATCGTGGCAAGTTGGTAAACTGGCGAGTTCTCCGAAGTCAAAGGTGGCTAGTATACGTTGCGATGGCCAGGGAACTCCTTTCCACCACAACACAGAATCACATCACAGAAAACATTGTTCAGTCGAAGACGGTTTAGACCTCAGACCTTGCTGGGATGGTTGGTCTCCACAAACACAAAGTCCTCACTCTCCAGGACCAGTGAGGACAGTGGTACACCGATAACGTCCCCAGGGCAGGGAGGTGAACTGGCAACGACTGGAATCATTTCAGCCATGTCTCACTTTGCTAGAACACCCTATAAGACAGTAGAAGATTGAATAAATGGTCAGATTTGAACGATTGTCTCATGATACCTTTACTAAACAATACAGTGACAATCATTATTATTATTCTTTTTATAATTCTTTTTTTTTAAAGCATTCAGTTGAGTAGTAAATGTATTCATTCTTGTAATGTGAGTGATGGGGACTGAGCTTGACTATACTATAGTCTGTGTCTAAACTAATGCTAAACTAATGCTTGGAATCATGAAAACCCCCTAGTTTGACATGCCACATGCTATACTTAAAGCAAAAGGAAAGTGTGCCTGCCATAGGATGTTAATGGTAAAGTCACAAGAAACCCCTATAAAACAATTGCTCAATACTGACAGCAGGTCAGCAAGTGGATTAATGAATGTATATGGACAAAATGTTAGGCCAATAAAAAAGACATATACCAAATTTCCCACCCATCCATTAATAGAAGAAAATTGTGCCATTTTATCATGAACAGTAGTGAGGAGTCTCCAATTATACGAAGATAGGTTGAAAAGTGGTCCTTTAAGACAGGGGTTATTTTACCATGACTAATAATCAACCTGGGGACCACTGTTGTGTTGGGTGGGCTAAGATTAGTGCTTTTGTAACACTTGCTATGCATCCCATGTGTATACATCCCACTGTCTCTCAACCAATGGTCCATCATTGAATACTAATAATCTCCTAATAATAATGACTCAACCAGACAATCCAGTGCTTTCCCGCCCTTGAGATTGTAACTCCCTTTTGCTGTTGAATTTGTTGACCTCCAGCTTGTCAGTAAATGACTACATGGACGTCATCATAGGTCACCAAGTTATTCAGTTTGGTTTCTCAAGTGGGAAAAAAAATCAACAAATCCTACATTACAAAATGCATGGTCAGGGACCACATGCAATGCCTCCACGGACCACCTGTTGAAAACCCCTGCTTTAAAATGATCAAACTGTGCCTTGCTCTTTCAATCTGGACCAAGCTGCACCTGAACCAGCTAATCTGCCCCAAATCAGTTGCTTTTCAAATGTTAAATAAATCTAATAAAAACGTGTAAATGTAGAATTCAATTATTCAACAAACATTCCATGATATTTAAACACTAACGTGACTGCGACTCTGCGATCAAAACAAACACTCGTTTTGTTAACATGTACCCATTGTTGACAAAATCAGTGATTCCCTCACACAACGGAAAGCTTCACTGAGCTCTAGTGAAGACATGACTGAATCAAGAGAAATATTAAGCTTTTCAAAGTTACCAACATATAAGTTAAGAACATAAACTTTAAGTTAATACTTAATAACATAACATTACCTTCTTGTTTCATGGACGAAACGGAACAGCTGCGCTAAATTCCGCTAATTAAAGTTTCGTGCAACGAGTCCTGCTGCTTTGTCACTATGGTCGATAACAGCACACACACACACACACACACACACACACACACAGAGGGTCAGTGCTGCGACTCTCTTACTGAGGGCTAAACCTGACCCAATCCTCTCTTTACTCTATGTAAAGAGTGTGTATGAATGAAAGTAAATGGAGGATTCGATACACCACCGAGATACCCATGTACCTGTCTAATACTTCTTAATGTTAATGAAGTCCACAGACTCCACACCCATATAATATTAACACCAGAGGGATCGAGCTCAACAAACCATGTGCAACCCAGATTCGGCACAAACAATGAAGGGGGTACATTATTTTCTCTCCTATGCCACCAAAACGCCGGTCCAACAGTCATTAAGACATGCTCTCTCAAAGAGCACCTATATATGGACAGCTGCAATTCGAAACTGGCCGCCGTAAAATCTGAATCCTCCACCCACCCCTTTTCCCCCTCACTGTATGTTTCTTTTCCCTTTTTGATGAATTCCTGTTCTGTTCTTTGGCTATATAGAAGTGTATATTTGTACCTCTCTAAAATGTTCTGCTACTGTTACTCCTGTACCACTCAGTGTCGCTTGTCGACCAGATCAGATACAGATCCATCATCCAAGTCCAACAAGCTGTGCTAAACCTCGTCGGCGAGCGACACCGTCCATGACGACGCACCGATAATCCTTTTGGTTTGAAGATTTACTGATCCAAACGGTTTGTTTATGAAAAAATAAAGCAGGAAGTTGCAGTGTTGAAGCAGCATCTCTTAAAAGAGAGACGTTGGATTTGTCCATGAGCGCTCCGCTCCAGCGTCTCAGCCAATCATAAATCGAGTTATCTCAGCCAATCACATGCCGAGTTGACAACGATCTAGTTTTAAAAAATGTCGCGGGACTGCACAGCGCTTCCGCGTCGCCATGGCAACCCTGTTTGTTGATAGCCTCGGTGTCAGGCTTACGTTTGTTGATGGGAGGAATCTTGTGCTGTGATTGGACAGTTCCCCAAATAAAAGGGGAACGTTAAGTTCAACACCTCATTCACACTTTGTCTTTGTTCATGACAGTTCAAAGGGAGATATACAGAGAAAGGAACAGCAACAACACCACTGTGTGGCCACTAGACCTCACCATATCCATGATGTCTTACAAACTTAGAGACAGGGAGCCTTCATACAGCGACTCAGGAGATGATTCCACCTGTACAGCAGATGAATATGACTCCATGGGTTCAACTGGAGACAGCAGAAAGAGGAGGAGAGGAGGGGTGAAGCGTGAGGCAGGCCAGAAGGAGGAGGCAGCCGTAGTCCCACTGCAAAGACCCAAGAAGACACGTGGCCGTGTAAAGTTAGACGATGCGTTCATTGAGAACACATTAAGGCGACGCAAAATCTTCAGCGTTCGTAAAAATGGTCTAATAAAAAAGATTGAAGAGCTCACCAAGCTGACAGGAACCCAGGTTCTGTTTCTGGTGGCCAGTGAAACGGGACACATCTACAAATTTGCCTCCGACAAGCTGGAGCCCATGTTCACTAGTGAGGCGGGTAATGCCCTGATTCAATCGTGCCTCAATTCACCACAGGGCTCACCACCCCACGATGATGATGCTCCCACGGATACTGGAGGCAGCAGAAAGAGGAGGAGGAGAGGAGGGGTGAAGCGTGAGGCAGGTCAGAAGGAGGAGGCATCTTTCAACAACATCATGGCCAGTCTACCAGGAACCGCCACCACCAGTGCTCAGTCCATGGTGCCCACAACCACCTCCACTGTGCAGGAGAGCAGCGGGCTGCAAGTACAACAGCACAGCCATGCCCCGGCGTCCTCCCCACCTCCCCACAATGACGCTCCCACGGATGTGAGTGCCACGGCTGCCCCGGGCTTCAAAGAGATGATGGACCTCACCTTCCAAGCTTCGGAGTCGGAGAGCCTGGCCGGCACTAATGATGAATCAACACCATCTTGTTTCAACATTCTACCAGCGACCACCAGCAGCAGCAGTGACCAGTCCACGGTGTCCACAACCACTACCACCACCTCCACTGTGCAGCAGAGCAGCGGGCTACAGGTACAACAGCACAGCCATGCCCCGGCGTCCTCCCTGCTGCCCATGGAGGGTCATGTGATGTACCCCAGTGCCTCAGACGCAGTGACGTACAACCTCTCATTTGACTTTGACTTTGAGGAATTGATGGAATTTACACTGAGCATGTGCGCTGCTGATAGCCTATAGGCAGTTGGACATGCAATCGTCAGTGTGCAAGGGACAGAGAAGAGGGGTTCGTATGTGACATGCTTAGCTGATCGGCTGAGCACAGAACGTGATGTATGATGTCATCATATTTCATTCTCTTGCTTGTCTTTGTTATGTTGAACATTTTGCTCCTGTATATACTGTATATATGTTGTTATAATTGCATAATTTTATGCAAGTCCGTGACCAATAAAACTATCCTTGAATCTTGAACAGCAGTGTCTTTCTTTCTGTCATTATAATTGAGGGGTTTCACTAAGGAAAATTGTCTTAGTAGTTATACATTGTTTGAAACTGTACACGTACCACATGGGCTCAAATTAATGATATTGATCCCTTGACTGATCCTCATCAGGCCACACACACTAATTACTATTCATCATTACATATATCATTATATACTATTCATCATTATACATATTGCTATAGTGCTGTATCCATTGCCAGGTTTAGATTAATTGGAGTTTAGGTTTAGTCAATTTAGACTTGATGTATGGAGAACATGGAGTCAGGGGGTACCGGGGGCGAGACATATCTGGTGTAAGCCCTTGTGTAATATTTATTGAATTTTGGGGTATATTGCATACAAACAGGACTATTTCACCATTTTACCCAACTACAATTTACACATTGTATGAAAAAAGAAAACTAAAACAGCTTGTGGCGGTGGTTTGCTCTTCACCGCGGCTCGTGACGTCATGTTGTAGTTCGGTGGTCACCTCACCACCGAAATTCCAGACTATGTATGAGCCTTAAGGCATAGTTCACCATCAAGCCACTCATCTCCGGTTCCACTCCACTGATGGACACCCTCTCCTGTTTGGACTCCATCAAGTCTGTTGTAAACATTGCCTGTGCAGGATGAAAAGGTGAATGGTTTAGCATTTTCATTTTTAAACAAGGTTTAATTTTTAATATTTTGACATTCGGGTGTATAACAGAACGACTGAGCCTACAAAAAGGAACGACAAAGGGACTCAGAATCCCTCCCACACCTACCCGCTCACAATGCCTATACCCGTTGGCATGGAGTGCAAGATAGATACACATTTATCGGAAGCTCCGGTTTAGATTTTCTAATTATTTACAATGTGTCAACGACAATTTGGATTTATGGATTTATTTGGATACATGATATTCAGTTAAAAACAAAATGTGTGCATTTACCTCAAAGTAGGAGCTAAAGGAGGCTAGTACGTTGCGATGGCCAGGGAACTCCTTTCCACCAGAACACAGAATCACATGATTCACATCACAGAAAACATTGCTCAGTCGGAGACGGTTTAGGCCCTCTAAAGGCCTGACTCACACCTTGTCAGTAATCGTCAGATGGTACGGATTGTTGCATTGTATCTGTAAGAGCCATTTCTTCTCTGTTCATTTTATTTCTATGTTTTCTGATGACGTCATTCCAAGGGCTTGGTCAAGGCCAAGGTTGGCCAGGTTATTTAACGAGACCCGATTGAATGCTCTGTTGTTGTTCTGATGTGAAGGCAAACAGTTTTTTTTACTGTAAGACATAGGTGGTTGATTTATATGGCTTTTGTTCTATTTAATACAAGTTACAGTGAATAAATAACATTTTTGAACTTTAAGTCAACGTTTGGACATCAGTCTTTTTATCACACGTCTGAACTATAGATCCTCGGCATCGGGGCAACCAGTAGCCCAAAGTAATAGGACTTTGACGCTATACAACAAGTCTGACTCACTTTACTCCCATCATCTTTAATACGATCAAATACACATCAACACACATCATCACTGTCACATAGAAACTATAGAATTCAATCCTGGACCATGAATGACAAACGGTACAATATAAAACATGGCATCAGTAATAATCATAACAAACATGTCACCATTATAATATAACCAATTTAATTCCAAACTGATCGTTTATACACTACAAATGAAAGTATATTAGCCGGAATCAGTTTGTTTATTTAAATAATCACATGCAATTCAAAATAATTATTAATCAAAAACCTTCAATAAAACAAATCTCTTCCGATTACCACATATCTCTTAACCCATTCTGACCTGAGATCAGATTAGAAAAATGTCGATTTTTCAAAAATAGCAGACCTACAAGCTCTGAGCTATGAGCTTGTAGATCTGCTATTTTGAAATAGCTAAAGCATAACATAATGCCAACACAAAAACTGGTTCTTCTTTTACGCCAGACATTCTAATTGTGGTTTTCCAGAGTGACGCAGATCTTCCCTGGTAACATCTTGAGGGACTCACCATAAACACCATTATAAATGTATGGAAACACTGTCTCGGTGAACGTGTCTGTGAAGGTGTGTAGGTCTGTGCTAGAATCAGGATCAGAGATGCACAGCTGTCCTCTCTCCCAGTCCAGCTCGACTCTGATCCTCCGGGGTTTCTGATTCACTGGGAGAACAATGCTCCTACCCCCTGATAAGGACACCGCTCTGTACGCATCCCTATAGAACCGTATACACCATATTCCCATGCCCCTTCCACTTTCCACTCTGCCTCCCTTCCTCCGGTACCACTGCTCACACACACCTACTACCCAGTCTGTATTGTCTCCAACCTCGACATCCCAGCTGTGAGACCCCAAGTTAAAGCCCTCTGAACCCTGTACTCTGCAAACACCAAACCTCTCTGGGTTGTCAGGAAGCTGCCGCTTCTCTTCTTCCCGTCTCACACTGGTCATGTCATCAGACAGCGTGAGAAATGAACCAACAGCGTTGGGGTCCAGGACGACAGGAGTGTAGGAGACAATGTCCTTCATCTTGTTCCAGACGCTGAAGGTCAGGTTCTTCAGGTGTTTGGCCTTGTCTATCAGCGCTCCTCCCGAGAGTGACGGTGGGTCCTGCAGGGTGAGCTGCTGGACTCCCTCTATCGCGGTCTTGTAGGTCTGCAGGAATGAGACGTGGTTGTAGACTCTCAGCAGGTCCGCAGCAGGCTGGATTGCATTGGAGAGGGTTTCAATGTCTCTGTTCAGACCCTCAATCCTCTCCTTCATCTCCTGACTCTTCTGAGCCTTTTCCTCCCGCAGAGCGGCAATCCTGGCCTTCTCTTCCTCCTGTAGGAACCGGCGGAGATTCTCAAACTGTTCCTTAATCTCTGCCTCTGTATTCCTGGCCTGATCCTTGATGTGATTCTCAGTTAAATCATAATTTGTTTTAACTCTATGAGTTAAAATAAACAGTTTCCCCTGTAAAGGCCTCAGTGATTTAAAGACCTCATGTTTGTAATGTCGATACGCCTCATCGACGGGTAAGAACTGGTGTCCGGCATGTTTCTCTGAATCGCGACACACGAGACACACCACTTGTTGGTCCTCCAGACAGAAGAGCGTGAGTTTCTCACCGTGCGCGGTGCAGAGGACTTCAGAGCTCACAGACGAGGACATTTTGTCTGCTGGTCACACACCTGGTCTGGAATGTTCTGAGGCTGTTGTTACACCAGAGGAATACTAGAAGACAAAACCACAACAATAACATGATTAGTATCAATAGTAGTAATTATACTAATAGTAGTGTTTGTACTAGTGGTTATATCATCCATAATAACAAATATTTGTTGCACTTCATATAATCTGCCTGTTCTTATCTCAGTAGAGATTGTAGCTGTCTGTCTGTTTGTCTTGTAGTCGGTCCGCCAGATATGTTATATATTTGATACATATTGATTGATATTTGTGTAACAATAAAGCTAAATCAGGACATACAATATCCTGAGGTGAAACATAGAGGGTTTAATCATCGAGCATCAGTGGACAACAAAAGCCGTGAGAGCCATTTTATGGCGTGTAACGTCAACTCCAACTAAAGTTGGAAATTGAATGTAACCTCCTAAAGTACATGCACATTTCACGATTTAAATCTGACCGTGAGTCACACTGCAGTGGCTTAATCCAAGGCCTTTAATAAATCAACCGCATTCAACATACATTAGAGTCGGTCGGATTTTGACTTATTCTTTTTTTTCCACCAAATGCCAATACAATCATCTGGGTCGCATCATATTTAATAGAGTCGGTCGGCAACCGGAGACCGGTGTATTATTTTGTCCTGCCATATGATCCCTGGTTGGAGGAGAGAGATGGTAGCTGGTTGACACTCATTTTAGCCAGGAGGTTAAAGTTTTTCACTTCACAACTATATGGCCTTTCGTTACAAAAGCCAAGATTGGGAGGTGACCTTACCTCCGTTGTAGAAAGTCAATATCTCAGATGCTCGCCGATAAGAACAGTCTGAGCTGGCGAGGGCTGTCGATGTAGACCTGGAGCTTTGGGTGGTTCTGGAGGGCTGTAGATGTAGACCCGGATCTATGGATGGTTCTGGAGGGCTGTAGATGTATACCTGGGTCTTTGGGGTGGTTCTGGAGGGCTGTAGATGTAGACCCGGGTCTATGGATGGTCCAGCTGGTCTAGTCTAGAGAAGTAGAAGTTTCTCCACAGACTTTAATGATCAGGAGCTCCCTCTGGCGTGGTGAGAAAAGGTTATGGAATGAGACAGGGATTCTTTGACTATATATAATGTGGGTCTCAACTGGATTGGCCCTGCCCCTTTTGGGGCCCCACCTCTAGCCGCAACCTTATGCAAATGTGATTCCTGAGTTAATCATCATTGTCATTGTACTTTCATTCCTGATTAGGTTACTTGCCAATTAAAACCTGGCTTAAAATATTGGACTCTGTGATAGAACACATTTCCCTCTATATGGTTGTGAGATCTGGGGACCATTTGCAAACCAAGATCTTGAAAAATGGGATAAACACCAAATTGAGACCTAACCCTGCACACAGGAATCTGCTAATCTATGCTCCGGATCCAGCGGAAAACACCAAATAATGTCTGCAGGGCAGAATCAGGACGATACCCACTCATAATCAAATATAAAAAGAGAGCATTTACATTTTATACATACCTAAAATAAAGTGTCCCAGATGCACTCCATAACAAAGCACTCACACAGAGAAAGTCTCTAGAGCAGCATCAATGTTTTTAGGCCAATTAAGGACCCATTAGCTTAGAGGGAGATGAAGCAGGGACCCCTTAGTTTAGAGAGATGAAGCAGGGACCCCTTAGCTGAGAGATGAAGGAGGGACCCCTTAGCTGAGAGAGATGAAGCAGAGACCCCGTAGCTGAGTGTGTGTCTATGGAGAATAACATAGGGTCGCGAGGTGTGTGTGCGCTTGCGTGCGTGCCACTTAGGAAGATCTTATTCGATAGTTATGTTGATTGGTTTATCTAGATATAGAGGTATGCGTGTGACATCATCATCATACCAGGAAGTTATGCGGGAATGCCTACTGAGTGGCAAAAACATACTTTCTGGCCTTGACAGCCCATACATCCAAACAGAAAAGTCCTATTTGATTGCATTAAATGACTACAACATTAACACGTCATTGGCCGAGATCTACGTCAATTAAAGCTCATTATTTAATAAAACCCTCAACGCCATTGCCGTAGATCAATTATATCTGTTTCTTTCAATCGCCTGTATCTAGATGGCATTTTTCAAAACAAGGTTCCCACACGGAAAGGACTTATATGAAACTTATATGTTCATATATGTGCATATATGCAACATATATGTCATATTCAGGTACATATATGTGCATATATGTATATAAGCATGACATATATGCAACATATATGGCACTTATATAGTGCATATATGCCACATTTAGGTCCATATATGTGCATATATATCTATAAGTAGGACAACATATACGTCATATTCAAGTACATATGCAACAAATATGGCACTTATATAGTGCATACATGCCACATTCAGGTCCATACATGTAAATAAATATCATAATTATGCATAATATATAGCTCTATTGAAATTCAGGTTCATAATATTGCATAGCCATAATACACCATGTAAAGCTCATAGACATGTCACAAACAGGTTAATAATGCATACATTATGTAAAAATGACAACATGAATAGATTGTGTTTAAAACATTTATTTGCAAGTTAATTCACTCACACAGGCGCGTGTATAATACATGTGACAATCTTGGGACTAACTTTCCCTTTCTTTATTTTGACTGTCTACTAAGCAGTCTTCATCAGGGCAATACTGCAGGGCATTATGTAGCCTACATGCCTGTTTGCAATTCAGATGGACCAAGCACTATGCACTCCACATGAGGAACCACATGTACACCTTGTCTGATATAATTTCAACTTTAAAGGCAGAAAAAAAGAAACAAGCTGCGATGACAAGCGTGGATATAGCCAGGTCAAACTCACATCATTCTATTTTTCTTCTTGTAATATTACCACATGGTTGAGGACAACCTGGAACCCCATCAACGCCTTGTGGCCAATTATGTGTACCATAAATTAACTGCTGCATGACATTAATCTGTTTGGAAGGCATATCTATCTATCTATCTATCTATCTATCTATCTATCTATCTACCGGTAGGCCTATCTATATTTATATAAAGCATTACATTATGAAAGGGGGGGGGGGAATTAAAAAGGTAAAAACAAGACATTTATCTCATCGTATTTTGCCGCACAGTCTAGCTGAATGGTCTAGCAGCTAGCTAGTGGACCAGCATAGCCCAGCATCACCAGCTGGTGAAACTGGCCTATGCTGGTCTATGCTGGTTTAGCTGGTCTCATTACTTTGTACATATTTATGCTGCCAGTACAGTAGTCATTGTATCTTTGGTAGACCCCCCCCCCCCCCCCCCCCGTCAATTTATCTATTTGAAATACTTTAACATATCTGCTTACACATGTACAGTAAAAAAGGTCAATTTTAGTTAATTTAAGCATTTTTATATCACAATGACAATGATCCAACTGTCATTGTGTAGGCCTATGTAATGTATTTTGGAGGGTGTTAAACATTGCAATTTATTATTATTAACTTCTACTACACTTACACTACATCTCAGAGACGAATATTGTACTTTAACTCCACTACAATTATTTGAGAACTTTAGTTACTAGTTAATTTGTATTTTTATTACAAAACCTACAGCAATCTGGGAACCCATCTGCAAAAATAAAGGGAAAATGGCACCCCCTTGAGTCAACAGTTTGTCTCAAGAGACTAAACATACAGTAGGGAAACCACCTTAGATATAGGCCATTTGAAAATGGCCAATCTACATGTTCCCAATTGTGAACTTGTAGATCCATTTTCAAAATGTTTTAGACATTTTAAGCATTTCTACATAATGAGTACTTTCTGCTTTTGGTACTTTTAAGTGCATTTTGATACACTTTACATTTTGATACATTTTACCTACACACAATACTCTTACTTAAGTTGATACCAGTAATCTTACCTAAGTAAAGTTTTATTACCATACTTTACAGTATTTCTACATTGCAGTATTCATACTTCAACTTAAGA
This sequence comes from Protomyctophum parallelum, assembly GCF_964188405.1. Taxonomy (NCBI): domain Eukaryota; kingdom Metazoa; phylum Chordata; class Actinopteri; order Myctophiformes; family Myctophidae; genus Protomyctophum; species Protomyctophum parallelum. Next base: position 19,296,881 of record NC_139719.1, on the reverse strand, counting down.
AATGTTTTCCACTACTGCTCACATAGGTTTAAGCAATGTAAAGACAAAGTAAACTGTTCAAACCGCAGCTCATCAGTTTCAGCTTGCAGCTGGTGCTTGATTACTAAACGTAATTGTGAACTATATGACTGAGATAGGGATGGGAATGATCAATTAATTGATAACCTTATCGATTAACTGGTTAGTATGTCCAACATAAAATATGTTAGACATAATATTTGCTGATATAAATACAAAAGGCATATTATATTCCTCAATCAAGTATTTATTTGACCATTTGAGATACAGGGCCAGTCAATGGCATCTTTGTGAGGAATACAATGAAATGGAAAAGTCACACGCATACATACATATTATACACACACATCCTTAAAACACAGGTACATTGTTTTGGCGAACCCACATTTGGGTGAAATTTCAAAGTTGAAATAAAGCACATTAAAAATAAAGCATATTGAATTGTATAGGTTAGAAAATACATTTACAATGCTGGGATCCCTGATTGTGTCTAACGTACAAAAGTGCAAAAACACAAAGGTGTTTCTGTAGGCTGTCGCCAGAACCTTAAAAAAAAAGAAAAAAAGAGATTCCATTCACATAATATGCCTTTCAAAAATCAGACCTGTCTTTATTGAGTGGTGCTGACGTGCTGTACAGTACTTGTGCTGTACATATGTACAAGCCCTCCTCCCTGGCCTGTGTGTTAGGCTGTGCAACAGTGACACATGGTGGTGAACAAATGCTATAACGCTATTTTCGTGCTCTGACACAAGGACCTGTCTATAGGAGTGATTGCACCACTCAAAACAGCCTAACCAGTAAGACCACTGAGGGCGAGAAACGACCTCGCCACTGGCCATATATGGAGCATGTCTTGGGTGTACAGGGTTTGATGAGGTCAGATCAACATATTTTATGTTAGAACAGGTCAGCTCCATATATGGAGATCTAAGGTTGGCAGCGGGGGAAGTGTCTTGAGTGTACAGGCTTAGGTAGGGCCGGGCCTTAATTTTCAGGCCTGTTGAGAACACAAATAATGAGATGCACAAAACTTTGGGGCAGGCCTATCTAAAGTTTAAATGGACAGGCTATCAGTCAAAAGGGAGACATCAAAGAGGAAGGATAGATGTAGAAGGATCAACCTTAATATGGAACCACAAGGTTCTGACATATATCCATATGCAGTACTAATATTGATCAGGGATCTCTATATATGGACTCAATTGCGACAGCAGGTCGCATTTATGACATCAGGGATCTCCATCCCGGATGTCACGAGACCTGGTCACCATACAGTTAGTATGTGGGGGCTTTTGAGTGATTGACTGAATAAGTACTTGTACTCTGAAAAATAAAATAAAAGGTATCGGGACAACTCTAGAGCAGAACAGCTCGATGTGATTCATTGCAAACTTTGATGAAGAATCTCTTAATGATCGATTAACCCATTTAGGATAGAAAACGTATTCTACAAATGTCTTCTAAATATGACAGTTTTCTGAAGAAACCTATGTTTAAAACAACAAAAGGGGTTCCTGTCCTGAATGGGTTAAAACAATAGACTAGTCTCGCTCATGTGCATTTGGGAAGACACAAATGTACACCTCATCACCGGATTTTAAAACAATGCATTTCTGCTCTATCTGGTCTATGGAAAGTAGACACACAGGCGAAAAAAGGCATTGAACAGGAATTTGTTGACTATCTGAAGAGCTACACACTTAGTTCCATGCAGCCGTTTCAAAAGACCACCATTTGCAGTCTTAAACACAAATGCTGAATGTGCCCAGAGTGGCCCCCACAATTTTAAAGACTTTGCCAGGTGAGTTAGCAGATGTACATTAAATGTCATAGCTGCTTCCCAATACAGCAACTGAACCTTGGTGACAAACTCAAACAGCATGTCATCTGCTTTGTTTACATCTTGGAAGCTGATGTTTTCTTGCAAAAGCAAAAATACTGCAGACACCAGAAGGCTTAGATGCTTCACATAGCATGGTTTAAGTATTCCATTCAGGACTGGCAAGCTGTAATATAGGAGCCATGCCCGCCACTCTGAAGCTTTCCAGTATTTGCGCTCTGCAAGGGGCCTGGGTAGTCGTGTTATCAGGTGTGGAGGCTTAATATCCTTCATCCTGTTCTCAAGCCTCCTCAGTGTTGGGACTTCCAATGTAGTATGGTTGACCACTTCCTGTCAAAAGTAGCTATGTGAATTGTCTAATGACACCAAGTAAAACAGCATGCATATAATCTGGTACGAACCCCCACACTATATCAAAATAAGGCATGTTTATGACACTTTTGTTTTGTGCTACTGCTTGCTCCATGTCTAACAGCATTGCCTTGGCCTCTCTGTCTGCATAGACTGCTGGAGTCACCTGTTTCTCTACTAGAGTACCAGGATGTAAACAGAAGCCACAACCAAAGTAGCCATTAAACTGGTGGTGTTTTGTCTGGATTTTCAAGAAGTGCCTGAATTTGAGGTGCAATTGGTACGTTGATAAAGAAGCTTGCACTGTTCATGGAAGAACAGACTGCACAATGCAAAATGTTTGCATCGGTTATTTATTTTTGCGTGCCAATGTACATTTACAGCTTTTGCAGTAGAAGTGGAACTCCACTATGTCAGAGTTGTTTTTAAAGACCTTGTTGAACTAATATTTTGATCTTGGCAACACCTCTTTGCCAAACAACATATTAATTAGCTTTAACAAGTCCTCAAGTTGTGTTCCAGTTATATTATGCTTTGCTGCATGACTCATTAGCATGAGAAGAGCTTCAGCCTTTGTACCTGCTGACATTAGTACTGAATCCATATTTATGTCAAACCCGATCTGTCCGAATGGATCATCTTCTGGAAGCTCTTCCATTTCTGAATCAACTTCACAAGTACTGCCCTCTGACTCACGACCAGATTCCTGGACCACTTCAGATTCAGCACTGCCCTCTGATGATGACTCACAACCAGATTCCTGGACCATGTCACTTGGTTGCCGCTCAGATGGAAGGAGAAAGAATCCAGATGGATTCATGACCTGCAAAATAAAACACCACATGAGTGCATATGTCTGCATAGGACAGTGAACACAGCTTTTCTCATAGGTTTAATATAAAATGTGGTACCTTTTTCAAAAGGCAGACGGTATAAACATGCAAAAGTAGTTATTTTGCCAATTGCCGTTAACCATCATTATGGTTAATAACACTAGTTAGCCATGTGCATAGCCTTAACTGACACACATCTTTTTTTTTTTTTTTAAGATATTTTTTTTGCGGCTTACGCCTTTTATTGATTTTTTAAGGGACAGACAGTAGGCTGACAGGAAACAGGAGAGAGATGGGGGGATGACATGCGGTTAAGGCCGTGTCGGGTCCGGGAGTCGAACCCGCGGCACACCGCGACTGGATCACCAGTCCGGTGCCCAGACCGTTACGCTACGGCCTGGGCCACTGACACACATCTTTAATGAAACGCACCTTAGGCGTGGTTGGTAGAAGAACTCACCTGGCCAGTCATATCATCTGGATCAGATGGAAGATCTTGGTCATCAAGGTCAGATGAAGACGTGAGCTATAAATGACAAAACATTCATAAGTGCTCCAATATACAGTATGGGCACAAAAGGTAGACAGACAAACAGTTACTCTGACAACGGGTGGGTATAACGGTTATTGCATAACAGGGTGGGGATGCAGCCTAACTTTCCCCAACCAGCATCACTCTCGAGTAGGCTGGTGCCCGACAGGCACAGGTCTAGTTATTTTTTATATTGAAATCAATATCAATCAAATAAAAATATGTAACCACTTAACGATTTAAGACTAACCACTTAAGCCCCATTTTATACTTTGTCACACAACAGTGCCATACAAGAAATAGTGAAACTATCAGATCTACAAGCTCACAATGCTTCACATCAGACCTTGTAGATTTACACAATTTTTGTTTTGTTTAGTTTAGCCTGTAATGACATGCCCGATTTTTTCTTTCACCGAACCCCTTTGCCAGAAATAGCCTTGCAACGCATCACGCTGTGAGATTTTAAATCTGCTATTTTTACCAAATACACAAAAACAAAATATAGGGACTGCATGAGAATAATGAAGGTGTGGTTGATAGAAAGCCTTACCTGGTCAGTCATGACGTCTGGATCTGGTAGAGAATCTCGGTCGTCACGGTCATCAGATGGCTATAAATGACAAAACACATTGATGCTTTTTTCACTAATATTTTGTTAAGTTTCGCCTGTAATGACATGCCCGATTTTTTTTCCTTCACCAAAACCCCTTGCCGGAAATAGTCTCACCTACAATCACAACACATCATGCTGTGAGATTTTAAATGCTATTTTTGCTAAATATTCAGCAACAAAATATAGGGACTCTAGGGTGCATGAGAATAATGAAACCACCTTCAGGTGTGGTTGATAGAAAAGCTTAGAGATAGGATCCAGAAGGAAGCACACACACATCTCCAGAAACATCTCCAGAAATTATACAGGTGCTGGACAAAAAAATATACGTACAATGAAAAGGAAGGGATGTCCGCACACAAACGTTTCGACCCTTACAGGTCTTCGTCGTATTGAACTGGTAGAGAATCTCGGTCATCAGATGGCTTAGGCTATAAATGACAAAACACATTGATGAGTCCTTGTGCCTACATACATTAACAGTGAAACCACAGCTCGTGTCCTCATGGGTGCGTTCGGAAATGCGCCTTGAACGCACTGGTGTGCTCTCTTGTCGTTCGTTTATTCAGTGCACTCGGTGTGTTGTAGTTCGAAAATCCAGTGTGCTGCACACCGGGTGTGCCGAGTGCTATTTTTCAATAGATAAAGTATAACATAATGCTTAGTTAAAACACCAAAAGGGGTTCAATTTTAACGGGCCATGCCTTCGCATTATTTCATTTTGTTAATACCTGTTGACTTCTATGGAATCCAAATAATTGAACTCAGTCATGGCGAATTTGAATCCATATGTGTCGTGTCATGAACTCACCTCGGCATTTGGACCTGGTCCCACTTCATCTTCCAAGCGGCTGGCAGCAGTAAGAATTACCTGAATGCAAATTACGAAATAATGTATTTAACAAACAGTAGGTTGTTTAATAATAAATACAATTACATTATTATTAATTTTAAACAAATCTATGTTTTCAATAAATACAATTTTTATAAAAACACGTCCAAAAGTTTTGATTATACTATATTATAATAAGTAGTACAACGGTGTCATGCAATGAATAGTGAAAATAGCAGATCTACAAACTCACAATATTAATCTCTCACCTCAGCATCTGCAGTGTGCGAAGAGTCCGAAGATGAACTGATTTTGTCACACTGAAAACATTTTCAAGACAAATAACATCAGGTAAAACATCAGATTATGTCTCATAATTGATTAATTCTGAATATGGGGTATTATTCTACATTTCTCATAAAGTGACTTACATCCAAATGTCCTCTTTTCAGTCTTGGAGGAGGCAATTTTATTTTTCTGTTAGGCTCCAAGTACAATTTGTACTTACGTCTAGACATTCTTTAATTTTTAAAAAAAGGAGAAAAAGAAGACGACATTAATAACTGACAGATTCTTTAACAGAATGTGAGTTTACACTTAAAAAAATTAACTAAACAGAAGGGTGTTATAGCCTATTTTCCCCCCATTGTTCAATAGGACATCCTGTAATGCTCAATAAAGTTTTAATGTGTGCTTATTACCGCCTAAAGTTAAAGGTCTCGAGCACGCAGTAGTACGCACCAATCAGAGTGGCGAATAGAACCTACTCTACACCGACACAAGCCACGGAGCAAGTCCAATTTACCTCATACCTTGTTCTCAGACTCGACAATTTATATCATTTCACTTTTGCTATAGACAGTCCGGCGTCTACTAGTTCACACAGCAAAAATGTTTGCTTATGTAAAATATTTAGATGAGAATTGTAAAGCAATAGTTCCCACCTCTGACATTAAGGATTTTGACAGCAGCAGTGCATATTGCTACGGTTTATTGGGTGCGCTGGCAGGGGCACATTTTGTTGCTGAAAGGTGAGTCATACTAAAACACTCAAAGTAATAACTAATAAGTATTAAAAATATACCTAACTTAAGTCTTTTAATTTGGAAAACATGCATTTGGGGGTAGGTAGACAGTCTACCGCCCGTAGACGGTGGAAAATAGTTCACTAGTACGCTCGAGCTTTCGGCGCGATACCATGGTACGGATAAATATAAATCATGCTTGTAACTTGTGTCAAGCTAATAGCTATATTTTCATAATGCTGACGAGCCTATAATACGCACATTAGACTCAATACATTCATATACACGTGAAAGGACCGCAATGGAAACAAACCGCTGGCTTTGTGTTGTATACTTGTATACTATGTCTACGGGAATTCGGAACCGGGAGGAGGCGGTAAATGTTTGGGCTAAAGCTAAACCAGAGCTAGCTTAGAGCTAAAGCTGGCTAGCTAAAGCTGTCCCACAGCTAGCTAGCTAGCTAGCTGGTTAAGCTAACGTGGCTTCAGTATATGGCCACAAATGGACAGACAGTATGCCGACGTTATAGTTATAGGTCGTTTTCTGTACTTACATCTTATGTGTTTTCAGAGTCAAGAGAAGAACAACTCCTCTCTCGAAGGGGAAAAGAGTTCGAGTGCAAACTTTGAAAGAAAAATCACACCACAGCAGTCCGGGTGCACCGAGAGAAGATGCTAAAAAGTAAAAACAAATAAACAATGAATGTACGTACGTCACTTCCATTGAAATGATTAGCGGGGGCGGGGCTGTGATCAAAATAGGGACACTTCACCCTTTTTGCAAAAAAAATTATGTTAATGACGTTTAGAAGCTTTAGAACACTTTCCTGGAGATCTTTATGTGTGTAATATGTGGTTTTAGATATTTTAGATTGTAGCAGTGAGCCTGTTGTCTCTGATGTCATGGACACTGGGCTCACTAGCTTCCTTCCTGGACTACATGTTGTCTCAGTAAGACAGCTCTCCCCCTATCCACAAGGAGGAGCAGTGCACCAAAGAATTATGGGAATTGTAGTCCAGGAAGGTAGTGAGACCAGTGTCCATGACATCAGAGACAACAGGCTCACTGCTACAATCTAAAATAACTAAAACCACATATTGCACACATAAAGTATATATACAGTTGGAGGGTACAGCATTTTGTAGACAGAGCTATATCACATTGCATCGTTTTATACATTTTTTGAAGAAAAAAAATAGCATTTTGTTTTGTAGTCATTTAGACAAAGCAGCATTTTTTCTCTCAAGACTAAAATAAGATGTAAGGTTTATAGCTCTGTTTTACATGTGCAGTAGGTCTACTTAAGGTACAGATACATCATACTTGGATTGGCCCTCTGGATTAATATAGATAGATATATATATTAAAAAAAAGTCTAGCCTGTAACGATGACATAAAATAAATATGGTAAAACACTACATTTCCTTAACTGTTTTAACTGGATAAAAAATAAAAATAAAATCCCACTAGCTATTTATAAATTATAATAAGCTGTATTGCCTATAGGCACAATGCACAATGCAATGGTGAAGAAACATTATTTGTCATTGTCATAATGGACATACATTTTAGCTTCTTATTACTGATACCACTTTAATTTAATTGTGTAATTTTGTTGCATATTATCTGTCTAATAAGTCCATAGACATTCTAAAGCCAGTTTAAGACACAAACTTCTCCCATAATATATTTATGATGCATAATGTTTAACATAATCTTTTGCTTTGTTGTTCTCTTTCTAACTGTCACAGATGCAGTGTTATCAAACCCAAAGACAAAATCACAAAGTAAGTGGAAAATAAAAACATTACGCACACATTGAAAATGGCTACTGATCAAACTGGTATAAGTGAATAATAATGTTTACATTTTGCTGTACTATATGTAGTTTCAGAGTCTGAGTCTGGCAGTGACAACGCAGTGGAATCATCTCCATCTGTATCTCCAACAGGAGACGAGGTACACACACACACACACACACACACACACACACACACACACACACACACACACACAAAATACTGTAGGGTGTAGGTATACATTGCCACTACAATACAAATCAACTTAGATCTGTGTGGATTGTAAGGATGTCCCCGAACATTCGGGGTTCGAACCTTCGCTCGTTAGGGTTGGCACTCGAATCTTAATTAATGGCCTAATCAGGGGGGCACACAACCGATGTGCCAGTGCGCATACGTCGTCAAAATGTTTTCTGTGCGTAGATCAAAGGCATGCAAGGCGCATTTGCGCACCAAAGCTGAGACAGTTATGTAGAGAAATCTGACAGGCATTCAAAAGGAACTCAAATGTGATGTTAATGTCCTGTAAGTAGACTTAAAATAAAACTAGTGTTGACTAATCATTACATGTTGCTCCTATTTTGAAGAGGAAGTTGGTTAAATGTGCTGTAGGTATTTTGTTTTTGTTAAAATTAAGAGAACTGTTAAAGAAATGTACAATAAATCACACACACACTCACTTAACCCATTTAGACCTGACAACGATTCTAACATGTCTTCTAAATCCTGACAGTTCTAAATCCTGACAGCAGAAGTCATACAAAATAAGCAAAAATGGAAGTGAAACAAATACATCAGCAGACAAAATTAAAACATTTGTTACATTATATGTAATGAAATATGTACTGTAGTAATACTGATTATTTCTGTTTGTGCTTCTTGTCAGATTCACTTGGGAGGAGACATTAAAATTCGGCGAGAGGCTTGGGCCAGAATCCAAAATTCTCCAAGGGATTCGTTATTTGTAAAGGAGCTTGCAGTGGCTACTGAGCCACCAGCTCAGTGGCCTTGTGGTTAGAGTGTCCTGAGAATGCCTCCCTGCTTGACACTCAGCATCAAGGGTTGGATTGGGGGTAAGTCCCTGCGACATACTAGCGTCATGTTCAGGGGGTGTACTTGTACATCAAGCTGCCTCACGGTACAGAAACAGGAGATAGGCTCCTGCCCTATGGGCCTCATGGCTACAGAAACAGGAGATAGGCTCCTGCCCTATGGGCCTCATGGCTCGGCAAGGCTACTTGCGGTGGCTATGTGTGGCACAAAGACACTGGGGGAACGGAGCCTACTGGCAAGGAATGACAAAGATCAGAACAAATTTATAGTTTCATAACACTTATTCATGTTCCAGCTAATTCAGAAGACTTTGGAGGAGATGGAGAGACGAGAGCAACAGGGGCAGGGCAGTAAACGGACCCCCAAGCCTAACCTAAAATTTGTGGAGGAGGAGGGGGGAATGGATCTTTCTAAGAAAAAGGTAAGTGTGGTCTTTTGTGTGTTTATTATGTACAGTACATGCTACCACAAAGTAATCCAAGATTCTAATTAAAGCAGTATCTAATTCTAAATGACACGTCATTAATGCACTCAGATATTTTTCGTCATCTATCTCCTAATTGCCCTTTTGGAAGTACAGTAGTCAGATTTTTCCATTGGTAAATGGTGCATTTATATATATTGTGGGGTCTCGCGAGCGACACCCCGCGATGGTAAGTGCGTTGCCAGGGCAACCAGACAAGCTGTCAGACAGAAGACGCCTCGGATCGTAAGACACGCCCTCGGCCGCCTAATAGGGGATGTCTACGTCCCGAACCTCCTCCTCCACCAGATTGAGCTGATGGACGGACCGCGCCCAAACCAGCAAGCGGCCACACCCGGCGTATAAAAGGAAGACTTAGTAGTCGGTCTGACAGCGGCTGGTTCACACACACAAGCGCTCACGGAGGCACGCACGCACAAACCGTCGGGGGGTAAGCAGACACACACGCTCTCACCAAACACACACACTCCTGTGTATATATCTCTGCATGCCTTAACTGTCACTCTCCCCGTCACAGGCTTTCAGGATCGGGCCAGGGAATGTCCGCGGGACAGAGACCTCGGACGACACGGATGAATGAGTGAATTAGGAACGGGAGTTCCAGGAGTTCACAGTTATCGTGACGCAACAGGGGGGCAGCCCTGCCACAGCGAAGACAACTGGAACCCATACTAAAAGGTCGGAAGGAAACCTATTTAATTCCACACAGACTATTCTTCGAGGACTGCCTAGCAAGCAGGCTCTCGTTGTATTGAACGCCGGTGGGCTAAACGGCAGGTGCACGCTCGGAGCTGAACCCGCTATGGGAGAAGATACGCTACAGTAAAGGCTAAATACTGACGACGTCACGAAGCAAGGCTCCGCCGTCATATTATTATTATTCTTATCGTTTCTTATTATAACGAGCCCTCCAGTGTGGAGTCGTGCCGTTTTGACATCTGAGCGCAGCCGCTCAGATGTCAAAGTGGGAAGAGCCCGAACCGCAGTGACATTATGGGCCGTTGTGTGATGGTGTTGCACACTGAAAATACCTACAGCTATGTGAGCTTGTAGATAAGCCATTTTAGGCATGCCATCACACAATGTTTTATTGTTATTACCTTACTATCAAGGGTAACCTTAACAAAGGTTATTATAATTAGCCTTAGTACCAAGGTTAACTATACTTATTACTTACTGTCTGTTGATCTGATCATCGTGATTGATCCTTTCCTATTCATCCCTACACTAGATATACCTCAAATTAAAGACGACATCGCCTTTCTGGCTTATTTTTATTTTATTTTTTATTGTAGGCCTACTTGCTTTTTTTCACCATAGATAAGTTTGTATGATGTTGGTCTCATTGGTAGGGTAATTAACTTGCTGCATTTGTGTTTATAATTGTTTAAGAATCGACCAATTAGAGACATGGACACTGATAGAGACACATCAGCACAAACATTGCAGGTGAGTAATATTTGACAGAAGGATTGTGAATTGTGATTTACTTATATTTGACTAGAGGAGGCAAATTGGTTTGTTAAGGGCTGATCTCACAAAATTATCAATGTATTTGCACTGCCAGCAGGTAGGTATGTTAACAATTGATCAACAATTGATTTTTTTTCTTTTTTCTTTTTAGAATTTTTAACTATCCTCAACTTTGCTGCTCTGCTTTTGGACCTCCTGGGACAATGGTTAATTATCTGTAGACAATGCATTGACCATCATTACTTTCTCAGATCATGGCAGCAAAATAATATTGCTGGTGTAAATGTGAAGGCAGCATTATGCAGCCTGCTATGTTTTTGTCCCACAACCAAAAAAGTCCAAATAATGCGGCTGCAGCTTTTTTCAGTTTTCCGTTCAGGAAACAGTTTATAAAAACGTAACCTCGCATCACCAGGCTTTCCACCTCGGAGGAAAGCCTGGTCTGTGTTACAAAAGTTCTGTGTGAACCCAAAAAGGAATGCTGGCCAGGCTAATAAAAACAGCAGCAAAGTAACTGAAGTTTTACAGTAGTAGAGTGCTGTCCTGCCCACTACTGTAAAAGTTAACACTTTTGTCATGTCACTGTTTAATTTTAAGAGCCATCCATCCATCCAGCCATCGTCTACCCCTTATCCGGGCCGTGTCGTGAGGGCAACAGCTCCAGCAGAGAGCTCCAGACCTCCCTGTCGCGAGCAACACCGGTCAAATGCACCTGAAGGTCCCCCGAAAGTAAGTACATTGTCATTGTCTCCACCAGGCCGTAGGCATAGGGAGAGAGTATGTTTTGCACTCCGTCCGTCCGTCCGTCCGTGTGTCCGTCCGTCCGTCTGTGAACAGCTAATCTCTGGCACCGCTGGCTTGATCGCAGCCATATTATGCACACACACTCCCTGAATGCCAGAGCTGAACCTCTGCCCCAAAGTTTTCACATTGGCCTGTTATAGTGCCACCAGGAGGCCACTTTGTGCAAAACAAATGTTTTGACAGTACACCTACAGATTTTGTCCAAACATCGCGCAAATTGGTACAATGCAGTCTCTCTAGAGCCATTCAACGAAACATGTCTTTCAGATTTTTCATCCTGATTGGCTAAGATTGGTTTCCAAAGTTCGCAGGAGTACAAAATGCTGCAAATCGCACAATACCACTAGGCAGAGGAAGAAATGGCACTTTTTAGAATCCTCCTCCTCAGGTCTAAATTGTTAACTTAAATGTGATATTTATTTATTTTTTCAGATTGAAATTGTGAAAGGATCAGGAGTCCTGTGCAACAGGACAACCTGGTTTTCCACCTCCAACAGCACCACTCCAACCCAAATGGTGTGATTGCTGCTGATGGGCGTGTTCCCTATTGAGGAACTCCTGGAGAGCAACCTCAGCGGTATTTTTTTCCCCAAAATCTCTTTAAGTCGATCCATTAACTAATGCAGAATTAAGATTTGAACCTGCTTGGGATAATGTATTTCCGTTTGTACCTCCATAACATAAATCTGAGATATTGCTTAAGTGAAACATCATGTAGTTAGGGGGATTTTGAAAAATAATGTTTCAAATATCTTATTTAGGTGGGATGTCAAAGCGTGGCACTGGGGAACATTTGAAGGCCCTGGATCCAGAGAAAAAGAACGCCATACTTGGTGAGTACAAAAAAAGAATTCAAGAAGAAAAAGAACAGTTCATAGATATGCATTGAGTTGACTACTTTAACCATCCCTATTTTCACTATTTATTAGCCATCAGTGGTAGTTTATCACTGGAGTCAGAAAATATCAGGTAAGTGATGACACCCATTGCAGAAATCTGCACGGCGTAGCACCTGGTAATTATAAAAGCCTAACTTAATTTGCTCACTTCATCGCAGCTCACTATAGTCTATATTCTGGGCTACTAGTGTGCTTCCACTGAGATAAGTGTGGTCCTCTGGGTTGTAGAACATGTACAGTAGTTGGTTAGTCAATAATTGTTGTCCTGGCCCAGGCCGTAGCGTAACGGTCTGGGCACCGGACTGGTGATCCAGTCGCGGTGTGCCGCGGGTTCGACTCCCGGACCCGACACGGCCTTTACCGCATGTCATCCCCCCATCTCTCTCCCGTTTCCTGTCAGCCTACTTTCTATCCCTTAAAAAATCAATAAAGGCGTAAGCCGCAAAAAAATATCTTAAAAAAAAATATATAATAATTGTTGTCCTACAGCAGTGGTTCCCAACTGGTGGGCCGCAAGGGGATTTCAAGTGGGCCCCCAAATCATTGGACAAAACACTAGAATGTTATTAAAATATAACATTCATATTTAAAGAAGTCTTTAAAAATGATACTATTTTATGGTGTTTCTTAGAATGGAATAAGTATACTATGTTCCATTGATCTAAGCCAGAACACAAGTTGATTGATCATTAAATAAACATCAAATAAACAACTTAAGAAAATGCACGTGGCCCACCTACAGTATCAACTTGTCTACTGCCAGTGCCAGGTTATGTGAACCGATAGGCGGGCCGTGAAAACAATTGAAGATTTTCATGTTGGTTCTGCCACAAGAAAAGATTGGGAAAAACTGATCTACATCTACGAGTGCATGTGTTTGGTCCGACGGAGCATTGGTCCGATGCATTGGTGTGATCGACAACCTACCTCAAACCCTCACCCTAACCCTAACCTCCCCGGGGGCAGCACACCTAAACCTAACCCCGACCCCCAGCGCAGACCCTCACCCTAACCCTAACCTCCCCCAGGGCGCAGCACACCTAAACCTAACCTCGGACCAATGCGCGTCGGATCATAGTATGCCTCCCTACATCTACTGCACCCTTCTTCACCCATAACCCATTTAGACTTGAGGCCAATTCAAAACGCAGTCGTAACCTTAGTTTTTATTTTTAGAATATTGTTAACATTCAATGAACATATAACTATATATACTCACTCTACAAATAACAGGGCCTGTGATATTTTAATTTGTCCATTAACACCCAGCCCTGTATAATGTAGTAACGTCCAAAATGACTCCCAGATTGAATTGCACTTTGACATGAAGGGTATTTCAGGTCTAAATGGGTTCATCATTAATCATGCCATTTGCACCATATCATGCTTTTAGTTAATTTGCTTGATTTGCATGTCTTATCACTAAATAACCTGTGCTGATGAGTGCTGTCACGTCGCCAATACTAATTAAAGTGACATTTGTGAGAAAAGCTTGTTTAAATCTATTCATTCCATATACCATCTTTTTGGTTAAAGGCCAACAATCGTCAACAATAGGTTTGTGTACACACTAACAGATGGACTGCTTGAATTCTAGTTGACTTCAAGCATGTATTTTTTTGTATTGCCATGTTTTGTTCTTGCTTAAATGTAAATCGCTCTGGATTAAGAGCGATTTACATTGCTAAATGCCTAAATTATAAATCGGGTCCACTGTCTTCTCATTATTGCCTTTTCCTTGATTCTATGTAGAAGCCACATTAAAGAAGTTCCCGCAGTCAACCAAAGGCATGCTGGGAACAGCAGTAAACGGAAAGCTGACGGAGCTGCGGCGGTTCCACAAGAAGTAGACAAACAAGTAATGATATTATTAAAATGAAATAAAGCTGTTGATACAGCCCCTCCTATATCCAGCTTTAATGTCTGTCCACTGACTACACAAACATTAAATTCAGATTGACAATGAATGGAGAATGATACATCATAGTGTATTGTACCGTCATGATGACATGACGCAAATTGTGATGTGCATTTTGTAGCTTGCTTCTGAACTAATGATGCCTCTTTTTGATCAAATCAGATTTGGGGATGACGAGTGCCGGAGAGAAGCCTTGCATGGTGTCCTGGAGCCCCCACCTGTATTTTTTGTTATTTATGAGCTAATTATAATTTATTATGATTTATTTTTATATGCCAATGCCATAATTAAATGTTTATTCTCCCAAGAAACATCTCCGAGGTCTTCTTTTCTGACACATATTTTTTTTATTCAGAAAGATAAAGATATAGATTATAATAGGCTACATCACTGGTTCCCAAACCACATACACAATTTCTGTGTAAATAAAATTGTTGCTATTATATTATTATTATTATTGTATTATTTATAATTGTATTATTATTATTATATTATATTATTTATGTACATATATGTACATGTGCATATATGTGCATATATGTTCATATAAGTGCATATATGCACATATATGTTCAGGGGGTCCAATTTCATATATGTTACATATATGTCTATCATATATGTAATATATATGTCTAACATATATGTTACATATATGTTAGACATATATGTCTAACATATATGTAACATATAAGTCCTTTCCGTGTGGGTTTATTCCTTGATTTATATGGCTTTGACACTCTTTTGTTTTATTATAAGTTAGTGAATAAATAACATTTTTTAACTTTAAGTCAACGTTTGGACATCAGTCTTTTTTATCACACGTCTGAACTATAGATCCTCGGCATCGGGCAACCAGTAGCACAAAGTAGTAGGACTTTGACGCTACAGTATCTTTAATGAACATACTTGCCATGAAAATGTTTGATATCAACTGCAAGTATTAATTACGTGCAGTTATGTCGCCACCTGATGCCTATTAGGGAGAACTACCGGTAATATGCATCAGCTTCATTTTTTAGATTTTTTTATAATGGGATGAATCTAGTTGCAATACCCTCCATTGACTCATCCAATTTGCGTTTGCGATCTGCTTGTATTAAACATTGCAGCTGTAGGGAAAGCTTGAATTATCCTCTTTCAAACTGCAAAGCGTTTGTTTCATAAAGATGTAATGAGCTATTTTATGTCAATAAATTCTGTGTGTTGAAGTTTGGAGGCGCTAAGCTTGTCGAAGTAACTGAACGGCCCTGCGTGCCAAGTATCGAATTTTCACATAATGGAGACAGCAGCACGATCCGTTAAAAAAAAACGAGTGCTTGCAAACTCCAACACTTATCACAGGCTCACAGCATGTACTTTCTTGACATAAAGTAGCTCATAACATGTCTACGGTGGATTTTTATAAAACAAGCTCGGCAGACTGAAAGTGGATCATTCAAACTGTCCCTAGCTGCAATGTTCCAGTTTTAACGTCATTTAATACAAGCAGATCGCAAAAGAAAAGTGTATGAATTGGAGGGTATTGCAACTCTAGATTCATCCTATTATAAAAACAATCAAGAGTTGCAAAATGCGGCTAGGCTGGAGCCAGGCTAGGCTGAAGAAGGTAAAAAAAGAGGTAAAAACAAGTAAAGTTCAATGCGTTCAATGCCTCCTACCTCGATCTGTTCTGCTAGGCAGCGTCTAGTGAGCTAATCTAGTGAGCTAATTTAAGACTTCCGGTGGACGATCTCTTCAAAATAAGAGTACCCTCTAGAGTATTGAAAAAAAGTTTAATTTGCACATTAAAACTACAAATTAAGCATTTAAATGATGCTATATGATGCTATAAGACACACATTATGTTTCTGTGTAAGAATAAGTAATTAAATCCTTATAATAATAATAATAAAGTTATCTAAATGGATAAATGCTATTCACTGGAGTGCATGGACTTTATAAAGTGGACACTGGACAAAAGACGGCTCCGCAAGGCAACTATCTGGACATACCCACGCGTTCGGGGAGATGTCCTATACCACACCCCACTCTCCGCTAAGCGGGAGAGGTGTAAAATTCACAGTAGCAGACCTTCTACTGGGGTCAAGGCTGACAGAAAGTACCGTTTCCGGACCCAGAATGGACACTGGACAAAAGACGGCTCCGCGAGGCAACTATCTGGACATACCTACGCGTTCGGGGAGATGTCCTGTACCACACCCCACTCTCCGCTAAGCGGGAGAGGTGTAAAATTCACAGCAGCAGACCTTCTACTGTGGTCAACGCTGAAAAAAGTACCGTTTCCGGACCCAGAATGGACACTGGACAAAGAGGCCTCCGCGAGGCAACTATCTGGACATACCCACACGTTCGGGGAGATGTCCTCTACCACACCACACTCTCCGCTAAGCGGGAGAGGTGTAAAATTCACAGCAGCAGACCTTCTACTGGGGTCAATGCTGACAAAAAGTACCGTTTCCGGACCCAGAATGGACACTGGACAAAGAGGCCTCCGCGAGGCAACTATCTGGACATACCCACACGTTCGGGGAGATGTCCTCTACCACACCACACTCTCCGCTAAGCGGGAGAGGTGTAAAATTCACAGCAGCAGACCTTCTACTGGGGTCAAGGCTGACAAAAAGTACCGTTTCCGGACCCAGAATGGACACTGGACAAAAGACGGCTCCGCGAGGCAACTATCTGGACATACCCACGCGTTCGGGGAGATGTCCTGTACCACACCCCACTCTCCGCTAAGCGGGAGAGGTGTAAAATTCACAGCAGCAGACCTTCTACTGTGGTCAACGCTGAAAAAAGTACCGTTTCCGGACCCAGAATGGACACTGGACAAAGAGGCCTCCGCGAGGCAACTATCTGGACATACCCACGTGTTCGGGGAGATGTCCTCTACCACACCCCACTCTCCGCTAAGCGAGAGAGGTGTAAAATTCACAGCAGCAGACCTTCTACTGGGGTCAACGCTCAAAAAAGTGCTGTGCCTTGGGGCATTGACATGAAATCACTTTCTCTACGCAAGCTAAGTCAGGTCAAGGAGTTACCTCTAGCTTTGGAATGGGTGTCACTTGTGTGCGTTGATTGCATCGGTCTGTGCATTTATGCATTTGTTTGTCCTGACGAAACTTGATTATTTCTCGACTATTTATTTTCTCGTATGACACGACATAGAAACTACTTGTGACTACTGTCTTTGTGTGCTGTCGAGCGGATGTTCTTTGCATCAGCTCAAAGGTATAGCCTGCTGTGTCATTCGATTCATTTGTCCAGATATGCCATTTATGATCTTTAAGGATGTACAATGACGCATATGGTGGCCTGTCGAAAAAGACACACATACTGGTCAAAGCATACTCATTTTGGTGGTACAGACAGGATAAATTGAACGTTTTTGGAATTTTTGTGCCAGCTCTTAACAGGAGAAGTAAGGTCTGTGGGCTGTTAATTACTTCATATGTTGATAAGCTCTTTTCCTGCTGACATGTTTCACATTGTTCAGATTGAGCAGGTAATATTTGTGCAATAGTGTCTAAGATGCCTTTTTGTGACACGTCAAGTGGCTGCACTATGAATTGTGACATGTTCTTTGTAGATGGTAAGGCCTTGTCACCACATTGAGTACAACTATACAGACTAAGACTTTTCAGGCAAAGCAGGTCATCTCCAAGGAAAGGAGACCGAAGTGTGTATTCTACAAATCTATTTAATATGGTGCATACTTCTGTCCTAGAACATTTCTGAGACACTAATGACACTGATGTGTTGGCTAGATTGAATTTCTCAAGTTTCCGTCTAAATGTTGAGTCCTGCGCTGCTGCTTCTTCAAGCCGTGTGTGACATTTTTTGATAGCAGATGTCTGTTGTAGAAATGTTAGAATTGGTAATGGTATAGCTTCACACATATTGTCATTTAGACTTTCATTGCATAAAACCACATCATCATCATCTTCTTCCAAATTGTCCTCCGTTATTGTTCTGTTAATTGCTTTCAACTGTCCAGGCACAGAATGTACAGATGTCTGTATGTTTTGCTTGAACAACTGTGTGGACACCACACATACTCAACCAAACTACTAGTTTGTGTATAAAATCTAATGGGTCATTGTGCATTCCTAAGGCCAAGTAAGATGCTATTCACTAGTTGTTGAGTGACACCACAGATTGTTTTGCAATCAAATGTGTGACCTGGATTTTGAAAAAACGCTTGAATGAGAGCTGCTAAATTCCCCGGCATAGATGACAACTGAACCATCGAAGTAGGTGTCAATGGTTTCAATTTATCTTGTACTACTTGTAGATGCAGTATACCCACGCGTTCGGGGAGATGTCCTGTACCACACCCCACTCTCCGCTAAGTGGGAGAGGTGTAAAATTCACGGCAGCAGACCTTCTACTGAGGTCAACGCTCAAAAAAGTGCTGTGCCTTGGGGCATTGACAATTATTTAATTAACGAATTAAATAACCTTATTTTATTCTGAAGGCAACCGGATGTCTTAAATTAGCTAGCTCTCAGACAGGAAGTTCTAAATTAGCTCATAAGACGGAGCCAAATATCTGTCTGAGAGTGGAGCCTGCCTGGCAAATGACATGGGGGTCCTTTTTGTGGGCTTGGCCGAAAGTGGGCGTTACCAAAAGGTGGGCGTGGCCATGGCCGCCAGAAGTCTGTCAGATTTTGACAGCTTCAAATTAGTGTTAAACATAATATAACCCAATTGACTCCAGTCCTCTCTGTTTAATATATCTATAATGAAACTATATAAACTATGCATATACCATGAAGTGCTATGACTACTAGCTCTGGTCCATAGCTCTAATGCGTTTCATTTAGAGCTATGTTACTCTAAACTTCCCCGCTCGCATGAATGCAGACCAGCCTCTACTCTTTGGCGTAAATAAAAAGAACGTTTTTGCTACACATAAAAACAAAGGCGAGTTGTGTCATTAGAAAGCCTACTTTGGTAATTGGTTCTAGTTCTAGTGAACAGAAATAATAAATAAATAGACTTGGTAACCTAACTGTAGGGAGTGCAAACACATTAAAGAACCTGGGGGTTATCATCTATGAAAAGGCAACACAATGAGCAGAAAATAAAAATGAACCATGTAAATACAACAAATTGAGCAGAGCACTGCAGGGAGTTGAACCCCATTCCGGTAAACCAGAAGTACCACAACCAGTGCCTTGGTTTTTGTTTTGTTTTACGAGGTCCATTCGTTGAAATGTAAATTTTGCATTGCAACGGTAAAGTAATTTCACAATTGACATTGTAGGCAATAATTAATAACGGTATGGCACCAGGCCAAAGCCATGGGGATAGAGTATGTTTTGCACTCTGAGTGAGTGTGTGTGTGTGTGTGTGTGTCCGTCAGTTTGTTAACAGCTAATCTCCAGCACCATTAACCCGGTCGATGCCAAATCTTGCACACACACTCCCTGGATGCCAACGATGAACCTCTGTCCCAAATCTTCCAGAACGGCCTGTATAGCACCACACATTTTTGTATGCCCTCCGAGACTATGGACTATAGCCTTTCGCTTTTCCGCGATTTAACCTTTTTTCAAATCGTGAACAATGATGAAGAATCGCGCACTATAGCATGCCACTTAATGACCTTGGGGTCATCAAGGTCATTGATATTGATCAATAACCTTGAGCAGTATAAATGACCTTCAATAAGACTAGTAAATGACCTTGACCAGTATAAATGACCTTGACAAGTACAAATGACCTTGACCAGTATAAATGACCGTGACCAGTATATGACTGACCAGTATAAATTACCTTCATGAGACTAGTAAATGACCTTGACCAGTATAAATGACCTTTAGAAGACTAGTAAATGATCTTCACCAGTATAAATGACCTTTAGAAGACTAGTAAATGATCTTCACCAGTATAAATGACCTTGACCAGTATGCGGTCCGTGACCATGGACTATAGCCTTTTGCTTTTCCTTGATTTTCACCTTTAAAAAATCCTCAACAATGATGAAGAATCGCACACTATAGCGCGCCGCTCAATGACCTGAGACCATGGACCAATGAATGAAATACAACACATTGAGCAGGGCACTGCAGGGAGTTGAACCCCGTTCCGGTAAACCAGAAGTCCGACACCAGTGCCTTAGTTTTTGTGTTGTTGTTCATTTAAAGGTCCAGGTGTGCATACGCATGTGCCCCTGTGTGTGTAGGTGCATGTGTGCATGTGTGTGCACGCTTCAATGACCACTGTTGGACCCAATGGCGATCAAGGACCTCAGGGAGCCACCCATAATTCACAACGGTCACAGCGAACTCTGTTGCATCACAACTGGTGGCCAACAGTCGTAACCAACACCGCCACGACCCACAGGAGAATACCATCGCACAGTGGTATCAGACCAACCACAATCAGCCAGCCCTCAAACCAAACCCTTCGACCTAGAAGAACTCAAAACTGCAATGGGAAAGTTGAAACCCGGAAAAGCAGCAGGGATTGATGACATACTGGCAGAAATTATACAGCACCTGGAACCTAACGCAAAGACCTGGCTCGTGGGGATGCTGAACACATGCATGGCACAGAAAACCATCCCTTCTGTCTGGAGAAAAGCCAAAGTGGTTGCAATCCCCAAACCTGGCAAAGACCCATCATCCTCAAAGAGCTACCGACCCATTTCCCTCCTCTGCATCACCTACAAGAGAGGCTGCTACTCCAACGCCTCATACCACTCATAGACACCAAGCTGACTAAAGACCAAGCTGGTTTCCGTCCCGTCCTGTGCTGGACAGAGCTCAACCTCACCCAACACATTGAGGATGGGTTTGAGGGAAAACAAATAACTGGAGCAGCAACTGGAGGGCGAAGCAAGCACGCAGGCAGCTTGTGCCTGCCTGCGTGCCTGCCTGCCTTCCTCATGTGGAAGCTGCATAGTTGAGTTTGTGTGTGTGTTTCTTTTTCTGTCTTTCTTTCTTAGGACGAAGATCAAGGTAGACGCCGTTGGAAGGCTCAACACAAGCCGATGCCCCTAGAGATCCATCCCAAAGCTTCCCTCAGGGAGTCCAGCAAGCCAGCTAGCCAGCAAGCCCGCCCAGTCAGCCAACGCAGCCAGCCAGCTCCGCCAGTCAGCCAGTGTAGAAAGTCAGGCTGCCAAGCCAGCGCACATCAGCCCTTGCAGTCAACCATTGTAGCCATACCAGCCTTGCTCAGTCAGCTCAGCCAGGCCTCTCTCGAGGCCTGGCTCTCTGTCTGCCTGGCCCGGTCTGCCCCGCCCTGCCTTGCAGCAACAGAACCAGCCTTGCTGGCAAGCCAGCCAGCTCAGAATACGAGCTCAGCAAGCCAGCGCAGCTGGCAAGCACGCAGTTAGTCTAAACCAGTTTCAGACTGGCAGGCCAAGGCAGACAGACAGGAAGACCGAGGCGCCTAGGCAGGCAGACAGGCCAGGAAGGCAACAAAGTGCAGGCAGGGGGACTGTCCGGCCTAAGGCTGCGCTGCAAGGGTTGGAGCCTGGCCAGCTCCTGCTGGTCTAGACTGAGTGGCTGTGGCTGCACAGTAAGGCTGCGGTAACCTAGTCTGGGCTTGCTGCTGCACTGGCTTGCTCAGCTCGCATTCTGAGCTGGCTGGCTTTCCAGAAAGGCTGGTTCTGTTGCTGCAAGGCAGGGCAGGGCAGACCGGGCCAGGCAGACAGAGAGCCAGGCCTCAAGAGAGGCCTGGCTGAGCTGACTGAGCAAGGCTGGTATGGCTGCAATGGCTGACTGCAAGGGCTGATATGCTCTGGCTTGGCAGCCTGACTTTCTACACTGGCTGACTGGCGGAGCTGACTGGCTGCGTTGGCTGACTGGGCAGGCTTGCTGGCTAGCTGGCTTGCTGTGCTCCCTGAGGGAAGCTTTGGGATGGATCTCTAGGGGCATCGGCTAGTGTTGAGCCTTCCTATGGCGTCTACCTTGATCTCCGTCCTAAGAAAGAAAGACAGAAAAAGAAAGACACACAAACCCAACTATGCAGCTTCCACCTGAGGAACCGAGACGCGAGAAAAGAACTGAGCGTCACTTGGGATGGTCACAAACTCTCCAACCATACCCACCCCATGTATCTTGGAGTTACACTGGACAGGACACTCTTCTTCAAAAAAACACCTGGAGAACACAAAAGCCACGGTCAACACCCACAATAACATCCTGTGAAAACTAGTGAACTCCCAAGTGGGGCGCAGACCCACAAACAATCCGTGCAACTGCCATGGCCCTGTCTTTCTCTACAGCAGAGTATTCCTGCTCAAGCTGGAGCCGATCACGTCACACCAAATTGGTCGACACAGCCCTAAATGACACCTGTCGCATCATCACGGGATGGGTCAAGAAAACACCTGTCCCGTCCGTGCCTTTATGCGCTAGCCGGCACCTCCCCCCGCACATCAGACGACTGTGTAACGCTCAAGATGAATGGAAAACACAGGAGATAGACAGTGAAGTCTGGAATGAAATGATAGAGAACACCTCACACACACAGTTTCCTTTCGTGGCTGTTTACATTCGAGGGTCGCCGGTCCTCTCAAACGGAACAGTTTAACGTCATGCCCAGGACGAAAAGATATAGAGAACACCATAATGACAAATGACAAATAACAGCAGGAAGGCATGGGCCACAATCCACCGTCTTGGCAAAGACCACACCACCCATAATTCACAACGGTCACAGCAAATTCTGTTGCATCACAACTAGTGTAGGTATTGGATGGAGCCCGCACACCACAGGTATAAGAAAGACGTGATGCAGAGGAGGGAAATGGGTCGGTAGCTCTTCGGGGATAATGGGTCTTTGCCAGGTTTAGGGATTGCAACCACTTTGGCCTTTTTCCAGACAGAAGGGGTGGTTTTCTGTGCTGTGCATGTGTTCAGCATCCCCACAAGCCAGGGCCTTGAGTTAGGTCCCAGGTGCTGTATCATTTCTGCCAGTAGGTCATCAATCCCTGCTGCTTTTCCGGGTTTCAACTTTCCCATTGCAGTTTCAAGTTCTTCTAGGTCGAAGGGTTTGGTTTGAGTGATGGCTGATTATGGTTGGTCTGATACCACTGTGCGATGGTATTCTATGTGGGTCGGTGGCGGTGTTGGTTACAACTGTTGGCCACCAGTTGTGACCAAGACCGCCACCAACCCACAGGAGAATACCATCGCACAGTGGTATCAGACCAACCACAATCAGCCAGCCTTCAAACCAAACCCTTCGACCTAGAAGAACGTGAAACTGCAATGGGAAAGTTGAAACCCGGAAAAGCAGCAGGGATTGATGACCTACTAGCAGAAATGATACAGCACCTGGGACCTAACGGAAAGACCTGGCTTGTGGGGATGCTGAACACATGCATAGCACAGAAAACCATCCCTTCTGTCTGGAAAAAGGCCAAAGTGGTTGCAATCCCTAAACCTGGCAAAGACCCATTATCCCCAAAGAGCTACCGACCCATTTCCCTCCTCTGCATCACCTACAAGCCTATCCCGTCACACCAAATTGGTCGACACAGCCCTAAATGACACCTGTGGCATCATCATAGGATGCATCAAGACAACACCTGACCCTGTCCCAACACCTGTTTACATTCGAGGGTCGCCGGTCCTCTCGAACGGAACAGTTTAACGTCATGCCCAGGACGAAAAGATATAGAGAACACCAACATGACAAATAACAGCAGGAAGGCATGGGCCACAATCCACCGTCTTGGCAAAGACCACACCACCCATAATTCACAACGGTCACAGCAAACTCTATTGCATCACAACTGGTGTAGTTATTGGATGGAGCCCGCACACCACCAAAAAAAAGAAAAACAACATACTATAGTATGCCCTCCGTGACCATGGACTTTAGCCTTTCGCTTTTCTGCAATTTAACCTTTTTTCAAATCCTCAACAATGATGAAGAATCGCGCACTATAGCGTGCCACTTAATGACCTTGACCAATATCAATGACCTTGAGCAGTATAAATTACCTTCAATAAGACTAGTAAATGACCTTGACCAGTATAAATGACCTTGACAAGTACAAATTACCTTGACCAGTATAAATGACCTTCACCAGTAGAAATGACCGTGACCAGTATATGACTGTGACCAGTATAAATTACCTTCATGGGACTAGTAATTGACCTTGACCAGTATAAATGACCTTTAGAAGACTAGTAAATGATCTTCACCAGTATAAATGACCTTTAGAAGACTAGTAAATGATCTTCACCAGTATAAATGACCTTGACCAGTATGCGGTCCGTGACCATGGACTATAGCCTTTTGCTTTTCCTTGATTTTCACCTTTAAAAAATCCTCAACAATGATGAAGAATCGCACACTATAGCGCGCCGCTCAATGACCTGAGACCATGGACCAATGAATGAAATACAACACATTGAGCAGGGCACTGCAGGGAGTTGAACCCCGTTCCGGTAAACCAGAAGTCCGACACCAGTGCCTTAGTTTTTGTGTTGTTGTTCATTTAAAGGTCCAGGTGTGCATACGCATGTGCCCCTGTGTGTGTAGGTGCATGTGTGCATGTGTGTGCACGCTTCAATGACCACTGTTGGACCCAATGGCGATCAAGGACCTCAGGGAGCCACCCATAATTCACAACGGTCACAGCGAACTCTGTTGCATCACAACTGGTGGCCAACAGTCGTAACCAACACCGCCACGACCCACAGGAGAATACCATCGCACAGTGGTATCAGACCAACCACAATCAGCCAGCCCTCAAACCAAACCCTTCGACCTAGAAGAACTCAAAACTGCAATGGGAAAGTTGAAACCCGGAAAAGCAGCAGGGATTGATGACATACTGGCAGAAATTATACAGCACCTGGAACCTAACGCAAAGACCTGGCTCGTGGGGATGCTGAACACATGCATGGCACAGAAAACCATCCCTTCTGTCTGGAGAAAAGCCAAAGTGGTTGCAATCCCCAAACCTGGCAAAGACCCATCATCCTCAAAGAGCTACCGACCCATTTCCCTCCTCTGCATCACCTACAAGAGAGGCTGCTACTCCAACGCCTCATACCACTCATAGACACCAAGCTGACTAAAGACCAAGCTGGTTTCCGTCCCGTCCTGTGCTGGACAGAGCTCAACCTCACCCAACACATTGAGGATGGGTTTGAGGGAAAACAAATAACTGGAGCAGCAACTGGAGGGCGAAGCAAGCACGCAGGCAGCTTGTGCCTGCCTGCGTGCCTGCCTGCCTTCCTCATGTGGAAGCTGCATAGTTGAGTTTGTGTGTGTGTTTCTTTTTCTGTCTTTCTTTCTTAGGACGAAGATCAAGGTAGACGCCGTTGGAAGGCTCAACACAAGCCGATGCCCCTAGAGATCCATCCCAAAGCTTCCCTCAGGGAGTCCAGCAAGCCAGCTAGCCAGCAAGCCCGCCCAGTCAGCCAACGCAGCCAGCCAGCTCCGCCAGTCAGCCAGTGTAGAAAGTCAGGCTGCCAAGCCAGCGCACATCAGCCCTTGCAGTCAACCATTGTAGCCATACCAGCCTTGCTCAGTCAGCTCAGCCAGGCCTCTCTCGAGGCCTGGCTCTCTGTCTGCCTGGCCCGGTCTGCCCCGCCCTGCCTTGCAGCAACAGAACCAGCCTTGCTGGCAAGCCAGCCAGCTCAGAATACGAGCTCAGCAAGCCAGCGCAGCTGGCAAGCACGCAGTTAGTCTAAACCAGTTTCAGACTGGCAGGCCAAGGCAGACAGACAGGAAGACCGAGGCGCCTAGGCAGGCAGACAGGCCAGGAAGGCAACAAAGTGCAGGCAGGGGGACTGTCCGGCCTAAGGCTGCGCTGCAAGGGTTGGAGCCTGGCCAGCTCCTGCTGGTCTAGACTGAGTGGCTGTGGCTGCACAGTAAGGCTGCGGTAACCTAGTCTGGGCTTGCTGCTGCACTGGCTTGCTCAGCTCGCATTCTGAGCTGGCTGGCTTTCCAGAAAGGCTGGTTCTGTTGCTGCAAGGCAGGGCAGGGCAGACCGGGCCAGGCAGACAGAGAGCCAGGCCTCAAGAGAGGCCTGGCTGAGCTGACTGAGCAAGGCTGGTATGGCTGCAATGGCTGACTGCAAGGGCTGATATGCTCTGGCTTGGCAGCCTGACTTTCTACACTGGCTGACTGGCGGAGCTGACTGGCTGCGTTGGCTGACTGGGCAGGCTTGCTGGCTAGCTGGCTTGCTGTGCTCCCTGAGGGAAGCTTTGGGATGGATCTCTAGGGGCATCGGCTAGTGTTGAGCCTTCCTATGGCGTCTACCTTGATCTCCGTCCTAAGAAAGAAAGACAGAAAAAGAAAGACACACAAACCCAACTATGCAGCTTCCACCTGAGGAACCGAGACGCGAGAAAAGAACTGAGCGTCACTTGGGATGGTCACAAACTCTCCAACCATACCCACCCCATGTATCTTGGAGTTACACTGGACAGGACACTCTTCTTCAAAAAAACACCTGGAGAACACAAAAGCCACGGTCAACACCCACAATAACATCCTGTGAAAACTAGTGAACTCCCAAGTGGGGCGCAGACCCACAAACAATCCGTGCAACTGCCATGGCCCTGTCTTTCTCTACAGCAGAGTATGCCTGCTCAAGCTGGAGCCGATCACGTCACACCAAATTGGTCGACACAGCCCTAAATGACACCTGTCGCATCATCACGGGATGGGTCAAGACAACACCTGTCCCGTCCGTGCCTTTATGCGCTAGCCGGCACCTCCCCCCGCACATCAGACGACTGTGTAACGCTCAAGATGAATGGAAAACACAGGAGATAGACAGTGAAGTCTGGAATGAAATGATAGAGAACACCTCACACACACAGTTTCCTTTCGTGGCCGTTTACATTCGAGGGTCGCCGGTACTCTCGAACGGAACAGTTTAACGTCATGCCCAGGACAAAAAGATATAGAGAACACCATAATGACAAATAACAGCAGGAAGGCATGGGCCACAATCCACCGTCTTGGCAAAGACCACACCACCCATAATTCACAACGGTCACAGCAAACTCTGTTGCATCACAACTGGTGTAGGTATTGGATGGAGCCCGCACACCACAGGTATAAGAAAGACGTGATGCAGAGGAGGGAAATGGGTCGGTAGCTCTTCGGGGATAATGGGTCTTTGCCAAGTTTAGGGATTGCAACTACTCCAGCCTTTTTCCAAACAGAAGGGATGGTTTTCTGTGCTATGCATGTGTTCAGCATACCCACAAGCCAGGTCCTTGCGATAGGTCCCAGGTGCTGTATCATTTCTGCCAGTATGCCATCAATCCCTGCTGCTTTTCCGGGTTTCAACTTTCCCATTGCAGTTTCACGTTCTTCTAAGTCGAAGGGTTTGGTTTGAGGGCTGGCTGATTGTGGTTGGTCTGATACCACTGTGCGATGGTATTCTATGTGGGTCGGTGGCGGTGTTGGTTACAACTGTTGGCCACCAGTTGTGACCAAGACCGCCACCGACCCACAGGAGAATACCATCGCACAGTGGTATCAGACCAACCACAATCAGCCAGCCCTCAAACCAAACCCTTTGACCTAGAAGAACTTGAAACTGCAATGGGAAAGTTGAAACCCGGAAAAGCAGCAGGGATTGATGACCTACTGGCAGAAATGTTACAGCACCTGGGACCCAACGCAAAGACCTGGCTTGTGGGGATGCTGAACACATGCATAGCACAGAAAACCATCCCTTCTGTCTGGGAAAAGGCCAAAGTGGTTGCAATCCCTAAACCTGGCAAAGACCCATTATCCACAAAGAGCTACCGACCCATTTCCCTCTGCATCACCTACAAGGCTATATGAGAAGCTGCTACTCCAACGCCTTGTTGCCACTCATAGATACCAAGCTGACTAAAGACCAAGCTGGTTTCCGTCCCAGCCGCTCCTGTGCTGGACAGAGCTCAACCTCACCCAACACATTGAGGATGGGTTTGAGGGGAAACAAATAACTGGAGCAGCATTCAGAGATCTCTCTGCTGCCTACGACACTGTCCAACACCGCACAATGGTCAGGAAAAGCCTCCTCAACAACAGGCGCTTCTATGTCCAGTTAAATGACCAGAGGAGTAAATGGAAAGCCCAAAAGAACGGCCTCCAACAAGGTAGCGTGCTCGCCCCCCTCCTTTTCAATATCTACACAAACGACCAGCCACTACCCAATGCCTAATGCCAGCGTTTCATCTACGCCGACAACCTCTGCATTACGACCCAACAAGCAGACTTCCAGAAGATTGAGTCTGTCCTTGAAAGTGCCCTCCAAGAAATGTCAAGCTACTACAATACAACCACCTGAAACCCAACCTATAGAGAACACCTCACACACACATAATTTCCTTTCGTGGCCGTTTACATTCGAGGGTCGCTGGTCCTCTCGAACGGAACAGTTTAACGTCATGCCCAGGACGAAAAGATATAGAGAACACCAACATGTCAAATAACAGCAGGAAGGCATGGGCCACAATCCACCGTCTTGGCAAAAACCACACCACCCATAATTCACAACGGTCACAGCAAACTCTGTTGCATCACAACTGGTGTAGGTATTGGATGGAGCCCGCACACCACAGGTATAAGAAAGACGTTCTTTGTTGAAATACTGACAGCGTTTCGATCCATTTGATCTTCATCAGGTCATGTGTACACAAAATACACTTTTATACTAAGGGAGTGCCCCCATTAAACAATCAAAATACCACATTTTGGTGCCCCTCCCATCACTGCAGGTGTGACACGTCAACCCTGAGTGAGTAGGTGGGGACCCAGACATATTGATGTAAATATAGTCTGTTCAGAAATTGTAGTGCCTCTCATAGAGCTTGTAGGTGATGCAGAGGAGGGAAATGGGTCGGTAGCTCTTCGGGGATAATGGGTCTTTGCCAGGTTTAGGGATTGCAACTACTCCAGCCTTTTTCCAAACAGAAGGGATGGTTTTCTGTGCTATGCATGTGTTCAGCATACCCACAAGCCAGGTCCTTGCGATAGGTCCCAGGTGCTGTATCATTTCTGCCAGTATGCCATCAATCCCTGCTGCTTTTCCGGGTTTCAACTTTCCCATTGCAGTTTCACGTTCTTCTAAGTCGAAGGGTTTGGTTTGAGGGCTGGCTGATTGTGGTTGGTCTGATACCACTGTGCGATGGTATTCTATGTGGGTCGGTGGCGGTGTTGGTTACAACTGTTGGCCACCAGTTGTGACCAAGACCGCCACCGACCCACAGGAGAATACCATCGCACAGTGGTATCAGACCAACCACAATCAGCCAGCCCTCAAACCAAACCCTTCGACCTAGAAGAACTTGAAACTGCAATGGGAAAGTTGAAACCCGGAAAAGCAGCAGGGATTGATGACCTACTGGCAGAAATGTTACAGCACCTGGGACCCAACGCAAAGACCTGGCTTGTGGGGATGCTGAACACATGCATAGCACAGAAAACCATCCCTTCTGTCTGGGAAAAGGCCAAAGTGGTTGCAATCCCTAAACCTGGCAAAGACCCATTATCCACAAAGAGCTACCGACCCATTTCCCTCTGCATCACCTACAAGGCTATATGAGAAGCTGCTGCTCCAACGCCTTGTTGCCACTCATAGATACCAAGCTGACTAAAGACCAAGCTGGTTTCCGTCCCAGCCGCTCCTGTGCTGGACAGAGCTCAACCTCACCCAACACATTGAGGATGGGTTTGAGGGGAAACAAATAACTGGAGCAGCATTCAGAGATCTCTCTGCTGCCTACGACACTGTCCAACACCGCACAATGGTCAGGAAAAGCCTCCTCAACAACAGGCGCTTCTATGTCCAGTTAAATGACCAGAGGAGTAAATGGAAAGCCCAAAAGAACGGCCTCCAACAAGGTAGCGTGCTCGCCCCCCTCCTTTTCAATATCTACACAAACGACCAGCCACTACCCAATGCCTAATGCCAGCGTTTCATCTACGCCGACAACCTCTGCATTACGACCCAACAAGCAGACTTCCAGAAGATTGAGTCTGTCCTTGAAAGTGCCCTCCAAGAAATGTCAAGCTACTACAATACAACCACCTGAAACCCAACCTATAGAGAACACCTCACACACACATAATTTCCTTTCGTGGCCGTTTACATTCGAGGGTCGCTGGTCCTCTCGAACGGAACAGTTTAACGTCATGCCCAGGACGAAAAGATATAGAGAACACCAACATGTCAAATAACAGCAGGAAGGCATGGGCCACAATCCACCGTCTTGGCAAAAACCACACCACCCATAATTCACAACGGTCACAGCAAACTCTGTTGCATCACAACTGGTGTAGGTATTGGATGGAGCCCGCACACCACAGGTATAAGAAAGACGTTCTTTGTTGAAATACTGACAGCGTTTCGATCCATTTGATCTTCATCAGGTCATGTGTACACAAAACATACACTTTTATACTAAGGGAGTGCCCCCATTAAACAATCAAAATACCACATTTTGGTGCCCCTCCCATCACTGCAGGTGTGACACGTCAACCCTGAGTGAGTAGGTGGGGACCCAGACATATTGATGTAAATATAGTCTGTTCAGAAATTGTAGTGCCTCTCATAGAGCTTGTAGGTGATGCAGAGGAGGGAAATGGGTCGGTAGCTCTTCGGGGATAATGGGTCTTTGCCAGGTTTAGGGATTGCAACTACTCCAGCCTTTTTCCAAACAGAAGGGATGGTTTTCTGTGCTATGCATGTGTTCAGCATCCCCACAAGCCAGGTCCTTGCGATAGGTCCCAGGTGCTGTATCATTTCTGCCAGTATGCCATCAATCCCTGCTGCTTTTCCGGGTTTCAACTTTCCCATTGCAGTTTCACGTTCTTCTAAGTCGAAGGGTTTGGTTTGAGGGCTGGCTGATTGTGGTTGGTCTGATACCACTGTGCGATGGTATTCTATGTGGGTCGGTGGCGGTGTTGGTTACAACTGTTGGCCACCAGTTGTGACCAAGACCGCCACCGACCCACAGGAGAATACCATCGCACAGTGGTATCAGACCAACCACAATCAGCCAGCCCTCAAACCAAACCCTTCGACCTAGAAGAACTTGAAACTGCAATGGGAAAGTTGAAACCCGGAAAAGCAGCAGGGATTGATGACCTACTGGCAGAAATGTTACAGCACCTGGGACCCAACGCAAAGACCTGGCTTGTGGGGATGCTGAACACATGCATAGCACAGAAAACCATCCCTTCTGTCTGGGAAAAGGCCAACGTGGTTGCAATCCCTAAACCTGGCATAGACCCATTATCCACAAAGAGCTACCGACCCATTTCCCTCTGCATCACCTACAAGGCTATATGAGAAGCTGCTACTCCAACGCCTTGTTGCCACTCATAGATACCAAGCTGACTAAAGACCAAGCTGGTTTCCGTCCCAGCCGCTCCTGTGCTGGACAGAGCTCAACCTCACCCAACACATTGAGGATGGGTTTGAGGGGAAACAAATAACTGGAGCAGCATTCAGAGATCTCTCTGCTGCCTATGACACTGTCCAACACCGCACAATGGTCAGGAAAAGCCTCCTCAACAACAGGCGCTTCTATGTTCAGTTAAATGACCAGAGGAGTAAATGGAAAGCCGAAAAGAACGGCCTCCCACAAGGTAGCACGCTCGCCCCCCTCCTTTTCAATATCTAAACAAACGACCAGCCACTTGAAACCCAACCCATCAAAAACCCAACTATGCAGCTTCCACCTGAGGAACCGAGACGCATAAAAATAACTGAGCATCACAAACTCTCAAACCATACCCACCCCATGTAACTTGGAGTTACACTGGACAGTTTAACGTCATGCCCAGGACGAAAAGTTATAGAGAACACCAACATGACAAACCCTACACTTAAACCCTCTATATTTAATAAAAAACAATTCTGGACAGGAATCCTGTATTGCAGGGGTGCCCAAAAGGTACATCGTGATCTACCAGTAATCACAAAGGCTGTGCAGGTAGACCATATGGCATGCCCCTGTATATAATCTATCACTTGAATTAAGGTGACTTGACACCAGCTCAAATGTTGCACACAAACATCAGTAGCAAAAGTACAAAGTTATTGTGACAGTAATAATTGCTATAGTGTGTGTTCAGTAACAGGAATATTCCTGTCTCTCCAGCTCTTTAATAAATAGAAAAGGGTTTAATCAGGAGTTGTAGTAGCCACAGGATAATCTAAGCGGTGGATATTGCTCTTTTCTTCATGTCTTTATGTATGTAAATTGTCTTGTTGTTTGTGTTATGTCAAATGCGTGTATATGTGTTCTGCATATACTTGGCTGCTGTGTTGCAAGTTACTGAACACACACTATAGCAATGATTACTGTCACACTATAGAGCTATTTAACACTGTTACTGAACACACACTATAGCAATGATTACTGTCACAATATAGAGCTATTTAACACTGTTACTGAACACACACACTATAGCAATGATTACTGTCACAATATAGAGCTATTTAACACTGTTACTGAACACACACACTATAGCAATGATTACTGTCACAATATAGAGCTATTTAACACTGTTACTGAACACACACTATAGCAATGATTACTGTCACACTATAGAGCTATTTAACACTGTTACTGAACACACACTATAGCAATGATTACTGTCACAATACAGAGCAATTTAATTTAGGTAACCAAATTGACCCCAATAGTAGATCTTTACACTCTCAATAGTTCAATTGTTGTTAAGCATCTGCTTAATTTCCAAAAAAACTACACAATTAGAGAATGTAGAAGATTGCTACTTTTGATCCCTTGATTATATAATGCTGATTGTAGCATAGTGGTTAGTGACTGAGCTTTGTTAACATGAGTGCCCGGGATCGTTTCCCACCAATTTCAAAGAATGTTTGTTGCTTCGTGCCAATTTTCACAGAACGTTTGTCCTTTTACCTACCAAACAATACTATTTTCACCTCTAGTCGATTATTTATTCAGCGTTTGAGCCACGGACCACCATTTGAGGCCATCTAGTCTCTCAGACCCATTTGAGCCACTGACCACCATTGTGAGAGTCTATTAATGTGAAATGGTGGTCCGTGGCTCAAACATGTTATCACTTTTGAAGTTACTTGTTGTGTTTAGATATGTAAATACTACTCTTTAAAGCCGTGTTTCGGTAGTCGAGTGGGTACTGTCGACGGTTAGTAAACATTGAGGCCGGGCATAGTTGTTTATAAACCTTCGACACTAACCATTCGGCTACTGAAACACTGTTTTACAGTTTCGTACAAACGTCATATATAAACATCATAACAAGTAACTTCAAGTGATAGACGTTTGAACACACAAACAACAACAGCGTTAAGTATTAAATAACATTTAATCACTTACTTGCTCCGAAGACGGACCCGCGATGGTGACGTGGCACGTTCCAAACAAACACTGACCAAACCTACCTCCACGCGTCTCTTCCGTATTTGAGGGCGGCGGCACTTCCTTCCGGTGTGAGGCCACGCCCGCGAGATTTAACCGCGAATCTATTGTAGTCCTCTTACGTTACATCCGGGTCCCTTGGTCCCATCCGCTGCATGCGCTGCATGCAAAATAGCTACATATGAACGCGTGAATCTTTTTTTTTTTT
Source organism: Protomyctophum parallelum (assembly GCF_964188405.1). Taxonomy (NCBI): domain Eukaryota; kingdom Metazoa; phylum Chordata; class Actinopteri; order Myctophiformes; family Myctophidae; genus Protomyctophum; species Protomyctophum parallelum. The sequence continues at coordinate 19,262,826 of NC_139719.1, read as the reverse complement.
ACAATAACGTTATTTGTCAGAAAGGAAGCCATTGAGGGTTAAAATGGGTCTTAATGCTTCCAACTCATATAACTGTCACCAACAACACTTTTAATGATATTACATGAAGCAGACAGCCCTGTGATGAAACCTTTAGCATTACACTGTGGTTAATAGGTTTTTATTCACAATGGAATGTTATTGTACTCTTAATATATCATGGTGTAGCACAGCACAGTAGATTCATATTTCAATCGATCTGGGATGTTAAAATTGTGCAAAACTCTGTTCAATGAATGGCCTCTTCTGCTACATTAAACATTACTATACATTAAACGTTACTTATACCTGTTATTGAGACTCCTATAGAGCATGTTGACATGGATAGCTTGGTTAGTAGTATCTCTGTTAGTTAATGCAGTTTGATTGATTAAATTAATAGCCTATTTTATTAGACAAAAATGTAGAACAGTAGTGTCATAGAGTGGAAAATGCCATTTGGTTTAATGTCACAGAATGCAGTGCCACGTAGAGCAGCATGATAAATGGTTAACTTTATAGTGTGTTCAAAAATGGCAGATCTGCAAGTTCAGTGTCTTGAATGAGATGTGCTGTGAGTTTGCATATCTGCTATTGTCCAGCATAGGACCGTTGCACAGTGAAGTATAAACAAGGCTTTAGGATTTATAAGTCGTTTTTAGAATAGAATAGAATATTCACTCCAGTGAATAGCATTTATCCATTTAGATAACTTTTTGATGTTATTTAATTACTTATTTTTACACAGAAACATAATGTGTGTCTTTACAATAACTGTAATGTAATAATAATAATAATAATGTAATGTAATAATTATTAATTAAATAACCTTATTTTATTCTGAAGGCAACCGGATGTCTTAAATTAGCTAGCTCTCAGACAGGAAGTTCTAAATTAGCTCAAAAGACGGAGCCGTTCTGCTAGATGTATTAAACAACCTGTTGTTTATGGTGGTGGAAAGCCTGGTGAGGCGAGGTTAGTTGTTAGCTTGTAGAAACAACGGAGAATCTTGGATGCAGACGTTAATCAACAGCTGTGGGTAGAGCCCAATTAACTGTCTTCTACTTATCCGTTTACTGGCGGACGGGAGCACACGCACACGCACACACACACGCGCGCGCGCATATATTAGAAGTGTAACAATATTAACTCCAACTTAATTTCAAGAATCGAAGTAGGCCTATATCGAAATGTAAATAGAAACCTTGACTTGTAGGCTATTGTATCCTTGTATCGTATCGTTACTAAGTAAGTTGCATTTAGCCATTTTTAAGAAGAAAAAATTAAAAGAGGGGTTTAATTACTTTTCCACTCGCTCGCTACACTTGGTCACATGTTTTATACACAGATTTAATATATTTGCTAAATAGCTACTATTAGGCCTACTGTATCGATTTCAAATCATTATACTCTGTTACAAGTCAAACTCTTGCACACAAAGTGTGACTTTAACTAAAAGTTTAATTTCAAATATTTGTATAGTGGAGTACAATATTTACTCTAGTGAAGTTGAAGTAGAAATATAAAGTAATGGAATTTTATTTTAAATGTAGTAGGCCTACTACTTGAGTAAATGTACTTTTGTTGCTTACTTTCCATTTCAACCAGCCTCTGTCTGTCTGTCTGTCTGTCTTCTCATTGTCAGGTCTCTTTGGGGAAATACAAAGCAAGATATGTTTATAATATAAACAGGCGTATTATATATTTTTATTGACTCATTTATTTATTCGTTTGTTTGTTTAGTTTTTCTGCCAGTTATTTTGACCACAGTACTTTTTGGATGCAATGCCTGTTCCACACTCCAGTCCAGTTGGTGGCGGTAACGCACGTCTAATCTCGCCTGCAAGGAGGAGAAGAAGAAGAAGCAAATCCGGTCAAAACAACAACAAGGAAGTTCGAAGGATCATAAAACTAGTCCCGTGATTCCGAGAGGAAAACATGTAAACATCGCGCCTAAAATGTTAGGAAACTAAACATTTATTATCAATGTAATTGTAATTTAAGCCGAGCGACCCAGGACCTCTACGTTTAATAAGAAACACATTTAACCTCCGAGCGACCAACAGTGAGTCGAACCAACCTTTTGTGTGCTAAACCGTTGGCTAAAAGCTAATCCACACACAGCAGCTCAAACTGGTCCATTTTGATAGTGAAATTAGCTTTGTGTTCAATTAAGATGTTGTGTGTGTGTTATCAATCTCAGCATGTACATGTACTGTGTATTGATAAATGTTCACATAACATGCAGAGAGAACGAGAAACTAGGATGCCTAATGAACAAGCGATCTGTCTAAAGTTAAACATGCATTTGAATTACATTCTGAACATTTGCGGTGAAGACAAAATAAACCTAATGAAAACAACACAAAAACATGAGAACGCTTGACCAAGATATGTCTGCATGGGGTCATCCCTATGTTCCCCAGGTTCTATGTTCCCCACTTACCTTAGGGTTTAGGTTTAGCGTTAGGTTTTAAGGACTTCAGTGTTTTGTACCATACTTACAATTGTATGTACAAGTACAGAACAAAGAATGTTTGCTTTTGTCATCTTTGTTGAAGAAGAGTCTGAGCAATTATGTTTTATGCCAGTGTTAATTTTGTGTTGGCTAAGACTAGATAGTTTAAGTAGCCTATGCAGGCCTAAAGTTCAATGGATTGTTCAAAGACTGAGCTTAAATCAGATTTTTTTACTAAAAGTAACAGCTAGATGCAACTGCATCCAGTTATATTGTGTCCGTTTACTCGTATCTCTTTCACCAAAATAAACATACATGTTCTTCAACAAATACAACAAAACACTATATGTACAAAGGTGCAATATTTTAATTGTACAACAAGAGAGAAACAAGCCATCAGTTCTATGAAAACAAGCCCCAAAGAAGCAAGCCCCTTCGCCCTTTACCTTCAACATGCACATAACATAGGCTTTTTGAAAATGGCATGGCAACACTGAGCATAATGGAAAACAGATGTGGCAAGAGTCCATTTCAGTTATATTTATTTTCTACATCATATTTGAGAAGGAGACAATGAGACAGTTTTGGATTGCCCAGGCTGGATATAATGGATTATGGATTATAATTGAAATTGACTCTTGCCACATGTGTGCGATCCATCACCTCTGTATTCCACGATGTTATGTTTTGAGTAGATTTTGCACCAGAAGTCAAGAGCGCGGTGGTCACAAGAAAACTATTTTATTGTAAGGCCTCCCTCGCACGTAAGACACACTTGTGTCTTCCGTGTGTCATGGCCGCCTCAATGCATTTCCAATGGGAGTCACATGGTTTGAAGACAAACCTTGTAGCATGGGGGGGCATTGAGGAGGCCATAACAACACATAGAGGACACAAGTGTGTCTTGCGTGTATCTTAACGTGTGAGTGAGGCCTAGCACTGAGCATGACCCCTGTGTGCGACGTGCGTGTGATTTGACTTGCAGCTAGTAGCAGCAGCAGCAGCAGTATAGTATCTAGGGATGGAGGCCTCCAAGTCGTCCAGCAGCACCATGCAGGTCAGCTTCGTGTGTCAGCGCTGCAGCCAGCCCCTGAAGCTGGACACCTCCTTCAACGTCCTCGACCGGGTCACCATCCAGGAGCTCATCGGTAGGTACTCGGCTTGTTGTGTTGTCCTATGCGCCCAGTTTGTCCCATACTGTAACTGTACGTGTCTTGTCTTGTGTGGTAGTAGTGGACGCCAGTGTTTGCACTGTCCGTGTCATTGTCTCGCGGGTAGGGCTGTGGGACGATTGCAAGATTTTAAGTTGACGTTTTTTGGGCATTGAACGCGCAATGCTTTATTTCTGTTTGGGTTGTTTTGGGCTTTGTAAGCAGAGACATGGCAAATTACTTAAATACACAGAAACTACTGACACATTTATAGTAGTCATTTAATTTCATACATTCCCAAAAATGGGAAAATAGCTGATCTACGAGCTTGTAGATCTGCTATTTCTCCTATTATTGGAAAAGGTATGAAAACATGTTTTTATACATGGGAACGATTATAAAGAATATGCAACAAATAATTGTGATAATTCTAGGGGGGGGGTTTAGCCAAACCTAGCCAATCTACAAGCTTGATATGCATTGCGATCTTGATGCTATTTTCATCTAAGTAGGTCTGTCTCTCTCTGAACAGCTCCACTGGTCACTGTGACTCCTAGTAAACAGACCGACAGCAACGAAGGGGAGACTGCACCAGAGGTACACTTGAAACAGTTCCTTCACAATCTTACGTTCTGAGATTTAACTGGATGTGTAGGCAGGCTGACTGCAATGTGCATAATAAAAGTCTATGTACACTGTGTACAGTGTATCCATTCATTGGCGATTTATTTTATTACTGGTGATATGCAGTATTTAAAGATATTTTTTTTTGCGGCTTACGCCTTTATTGATTTTTTAAGGGATAGAAAGTAGGCTGACAGGAAACGGGAGAGAGATGGGGGGATGACATGCGGTAAAGGCCGTGTCGGGTCCGGGAGTCGAACCCGCGGCACACCGCGACTGGATCACCAGTCCGGTGCCCAGACCGTTACGCTACGGCCTGGGCCGATATGCAGTATTATACATTATGCGTACACACATATTCATATCTACCTATATAAGGAATAGTTCAGCCAAAATTGGGTTATTTCTATCAATTACACACTCCATGAAGCCTTGAATTCATGGAGATTTGTTTTGGTTGTGCCGCATTCGTAAGACAATCATTTGACTGACGGAGTCTCTGGTAGGTGACTCTTTGAGTCTCCTACCGGAGATATACATAATGCCAGTCTAATCGGTCCAATTGAAGATGGCAAGGCCAGACTTAAGTCTACCTGTTTTTGCCTACCTACCTGCCTGCCTGCCTGCCTGCCTAGTACCTACCTACCTATCTATCACAGTATATTTTCTCTCAATGTCTTTAATTTCCTTCCAAGGAGACCTTTGCGGAAAGCAAGCAAGATGGAGTTGCCAGGAAATACATCCCTCCTGCGCGGTGAGACCTTGTATTATCCCTAGTCCCAAACGCTGCCGGTTTAAATGGCTCTCATGTTGAGTCTTACAAGCCTTGCTGATAATTGAGAAATTAGAAAGACCTCATAGTTCTTTTTTAGGGGGGGGTCCCTGGAACAAAATATTTTGAGATGGGTGGAGGGTCGGTGGCCAAATACATATAATTCTAAAGGGTTCTTGACGTGAAAAAGTTTGAGCACCACTGATATATTAGAAACACTAATAGGATAGGATTTAAGAAGACATTTGTAGAAGCGGGTCCTGCAGGTCTTAATGGGTGAAGTGAACACAAAGGAATGTCTTTTACATTTTAAATCTACTGTGTGCAGGGTGATGTCGACAGAGAGCGCCAACAGCTTCACGCTGATCGGGGAGGCGTCCGACGGAGGAACCATGGAGAACCTGAGCCGCAGACTCAAGGTGAGCAGTCTGCACTCACCGGGGGGTTGTTGAGATCCGTTAGAATTTGAACTGAATAATAATCCCCCCTCTTAAAGGGCCACTTCACCCCTTTTGCAACCAGATCTTATTTTAATGATGTTTGGGAGACAAGAAACACTTTCCTGGGGTTTTTTTACGTGGGTAATATGTGTTTTTAGATATTTTAGTATTTCATATTGTCCATGGGCTCCATGATGTCATGGACACTGGGCTCACTTATTACTTTGACTACATGTCTCAGTAAGACAGCCTGCCCCCTATCCACAAGGAGGAGCAGTGGACCAAAGCATTATGGTAATTGTAGTCCATCATTAAATTGTATGATGTTTAGGTTTCCCTTCCGCCGACTAGACATCGGTGCGGTGGAGAGCTGTGAAATTAATTGAACAGCCGGGCGGGTTTTTAAAATGGGACGAGCTATTGCTGTGACCCCCAAACAGATGACTGTGTGTGTGTGTGTGTGTGTGTGTGTGTGTGTGTGTGTGTGTGTGTGTGTGTGTGTGTGTGTGTGTGTGTGTGTGTGTGTGCGTGTGCGCGCGCGCGCCTGCCTGCCTGTCCCGTGTGTGTGTGTGCGCAGGTGACCAGCAACCTGTTTGACATCATGTCGGGACAGACGGACGTGGACCACCCGCTGTGTGAGGAGTGTACGGACACACTGCTGGACCACCTGGACACGCAGCTCAACATCACGGAGAACGAATGCCAGAACTACAAGTAAAGCGTCCTAAATCTCCAACGTTCCAGCTGTTGTTGTTTGGTTTTTGTCTTCGTAAATGAACGCCCTCTCTCTCTCTCCCCAGGCAGTGCCTGGAGCTGCTGTCTGCGCTGTAATAACCTTGCTCCCTCCCTCTCTCCCTCCCTCTCTCTCTCTCTCCCCAGGCAGTGCCTGGAGCTGCTGTCTGCGCTGCGGGTGGAGGAGGAGGACAGCCTCCTGGCGGAGCTCCGTCGGCTCAACGAGGAGGAGGAGGCTCTGGTGCGGGAGCTGGAGGCGGTGGAGGAGCAGCGGGCTGCCGTGGCCACGGAGCTCAGCCAGGGCCGCACGCACTCCCAGCAGCTGGACACCGAGGAGCTGCAGTGAGAACCCCTTTTGGTGTTAGCATTATGCTATGCTTTAGCTGTTGAAAAATAGCAGACCTAGGACCTAGTCAAGGACCCCACGGAATTCTCTGTATTTTGCACGCCGACCTAGCCTGGGTTCCGGCCTGATGATTCGCTGCGTTCCGTGGGTCTGAAATGTCACTTCGCGCAAAGTGACATTTCAGACCCGCGGAACCTGACTAATGTCTAATGTATTCAAAGATTGGCACACACTTTCAGGATTTAGAAGTGTGGTCTGTGTACAATACACGGTAGCCACCTATCAGTTAGTGACACTGTGTGTGTGTGTGTGTGTGCGTGTGCGTGTGCGTCGTCAGGTACCAAAAGGAGTACAGCGAGTTCAAGCGCCAGCAGCTGGAGCTGGATGACGAGCTGAAGAGTGTGGACAACCAGATGAGATACTGTCAGATCCAGCTGGACCGCCTGAAGAAGACCAACGTGTTCAACGCCACCTTCCACATCTGGTAACGTTTTAACAATTGTATTCATGTCCACACAGAGGAAATTGCATACAAGGACACAAATAGTTCAGGTGCAGCAAAGTTACATCCACAAAATCAAGGAATATGTCGCGGTACAACAAGAAGGTCACGTCAGGGCCCAGGCCGTAGCGTAACGGTCTGGGCACCGGACTGGTGATCCAGTCGCAGTGTGCCGCGGGTTCGACTCCCGGACCCGACACGGCCTTTACTGCATGTCATCCCCCCATCTCTCTCCCGTTTCCTGTCAGCCTACTGTCTGTCCCTTCAAAAATCAATAAAAGGCGTAAGCCGCAAAAAAAAAAAGAAAAAAAAAAAGAAGGTCACGTCAGGCAATAGGCATGCATCGTACGTTCGAAACCCCCGGCCACCAACAAGCAGTCTACAGGCACACGCACGCACACACATAAAAATATGAAATGTGGAATTCTCTGCCTTTACATCTATGGGAGTTTTCTTCTCCTCCTTCTTTCCCTTCTTCTCACCAATTCAAGAAGGTTCTAAAAATCACTTAACCACCAAATACTTTTCCAATACGGTCTGCCAAAAGAGAGGGTCCATTAGTCCATACGATATGTTCCCTGGCGGTTTTACCGTTTTGTGACTTTTGACTTTTATACTATTGCGATATGCTCTTGCCGTTTTCTTTTCTTGTCATATTGTCCATAATATTGTTGTTGGGCAACTGTGGCTCAGGAGGTAGAGCAGGTCGTCCAATGATCCCTGGGTCGGCGGTTCGAATCCCGGCTCCTCCTGTCTCTACATGTCGAAGTGTCCTTGGGCAAGACACTGAACCCCAAATTGCTCCCGATGTTGATGCTGATTGGTACCTTGTATGGCTTCTGCCGCAATCGGTGTATGAATGGGTGAATGTGAATGCGCCTTGGATAAAGGCGCTATATAAATGCACCATTTACCATTTACCCTTTTGTTTTGACTCTGTATGATAGGTCTAATGTTTTATTCGTAATAGAGCCGAGTAATGTGAGTGTCTCTGCTACGTCCAACGAGCAAGCTACATACAGTTCATATGCTTACTGTCGGACTCACAAGACACTTATTTTATCTATAATAATAATAATAAATCTAATTTACCATAACGCTTTACTGTGTACTCCAAGTCGCTTTACAACGCAAACACATTTGTTAAGAAAATGGCTAAACTAAATCATTCAAATTAAAAGGCAAAAAAGGGAGATTACTAAAGCTTTCCCTCAGCCTGTCTGTTTCCTCGTGTCCGTCCCCAGTGTTCAGTGTGTTTGAGTGTCTGTCCACTGCTGTCCCGCCCCCAAAACCAGGCACAGCGGTCAGTTTGGAACCATCAACAACTTCCGCCTGGGTCGCCTTCCCAGCGTCCCCGTGGAGTGGAACGAGATCAACGCCGCCTGGGGACAGACGGTGCTGCTGCTGCACGCGCTGGCCAACAAGATGGGCCTTCGCTTCCAGAGGTGAACACAACACACACACACACACACAGGCCAACAAGATGGGCCTTCGCTTCCAGAGGTCCACGCAACACACAACACAACACAACACACACACACACTGGCCAACAAGATGGGTCTTCGCTTCCAGAGGTCCACGCAACACACAACACAACACAACACACACACTGGCCAACAAGATGGGTCTTCGCTTCCAGAGGTCCACGCAACACACCACACACACACACGGGCCAACAAGATGGGTCTGTGTTTTGGGGATTTTAGCAGTTTTTGACAGGGGGCGGGGGCATTCGAGCATGGGGCTAAATATTAAAGAAAGAAATTACATCTGGCCACAAAAGATCACAGGATCTATTGAATGTGACAAACTGACATATTGAGCCTATACACACAGTATAAGCCTTCCCCCAGTAGGCTACCTTCACATTCAGTAGATCCTGTGATCTTCTGTGGCCAGATGTAATTTCCTGGGGTTTATTAGGACTATAGTAAATAATAAATAAATAAATCACCATCAAATTTGGTAAAAAAATACATATTTAGCCCCATGCTCGAATGCCCCCGCCCCCCTGTCAAAAAGAGCTAAAATCCCTAAAACGAAAGAAAGCAGCAAATGAAAGAAAATTAACACTCACCTTTTAGTTTCTCTAATAACAACCTAAAACATGAACCTTGTTTGAAAAAAAACTGAAGTTGTCCTTTAAGTGGAAAAGAGGCCACAGACGTTTCACATTTGACTCCATCATCAATAACACAATGAGTCGTGATTTCCCTCCCTCCTCCCTAAGACGATGATCAGGTACTATGACTATACTAGGAGGAAGATCCTTTATCAAACACTGGCCAAAAATAGCAGATCTACTAGCTCATTTCGGGGCGAAGAGATTTGATGTAGACAGAAAAAGTGGTCCAACGGGTGCATTTCATAGTCTGGATTTTCGGTGGTGAGGTGACCACCGCTCCGGTGGTGAGCTGACCACCGGAGCTGAAATAACGTTGAGCGGTGGTGAGTAAAAACAGAGAGAAGGGCTGGGGCGGTGGCGGTGGTTTGCTCTTCACCGCGGCTCGTGACGTCATGTTGTAGTTTGGTGGTCACCTCACCACCGAAAATCCAGACCATGTATGGAACCTTTAGTTTACTCAATTGTCATCCATGGGTTGCAGGTATCGCCTGGTGCCATACGGAAACCACTCTTTCCTGGAGTCACTGACCGATAAGTCCAAGGTAAAAAAAAACAACTACTGACAGAAACCACACTGCTGTCTGAGTTTTCCTTTCATGCCATTTCACAAATCACATATTAGACTTTTGTTTCAGTCATGAGGTTTTAATTTAGCTTTTTATTCCATGATGCACTGTCTTGTTGCGTGCTTTTTCCAGGAGCTGCCTCTGTACTGCTCGGGAGGCCTGCGCTTCTTCTGGGACAACAAGTTTGACCACGCCATGGTGGCGTTCCTCGACTGCGTCCAGCAGTTCAAAGAGGAGGTGGAGAAGGGAGACACAGGCTTCTGTCTGCCCTACAGGCAAGTTAGGCCCCATTTATTTTAGACTGCAGTCACCAGTGTTGGGTATATTACTTTATATTTTTAATATTACTTATTAGTTATTACCTTAATTTTAAAGTAATATATTATATTACATATTACTGTCTGAGCAAGAGTAATATATTAATATTACTATTACAGTTACATATTACTTTTTTTTTTTAATGCTCAAATTGAACAATTAAATCTTTTGTATTATATATTGGACAGAATGGACACAGATGTGCACTGTGCAGGCAGATGAATTAAGATTTTTAATTACATTAATATATTAAAAAAATAATGTATAGGCGTTTTCATATGACACACAATAGACCTACTGTATACCTTCTAGCCTATAATGACATCACAAGACACAAACCACTTTCTATGCCTTTTATTAAAGTCCACATACAGAACAGGGACTGCCTAGAGTTCTCATCGGGCCTGAAAATGAAGGCCTACCCTACCCAAAACGTCTGGGTTTCCGAGGCTAACCCTACCCTAACTCAGGAAAAAGAAAAATGCCACTATATGGCCGCGGCGCCTTGCGCCGTGGTTCAAATGTTATTGAAGGGACAGACTAATGTGAACGGACTAATCGCCGAAATAAAGGATTTATGTAACTCACGTTCCATTTCCAACATCCTAATGGTTTCCAGCGATTTCCAGGGGTGAGTAAACATCTTTGAATCAAGCAGCGATCCTCTGAATCGACGCAGCATGTCCAATACTGTCCAATACGTTGTGCAACAGTCCAGAACAGAGCTATATAATATTATGATAACTGTCAACTTGGCTATAATCTACTAGGCTACTGTAGGCCTACATTAATCATTGCCTCTCAAACCCACATACCACGCGTAATGTGCACTGCCTAACCAAAATAACAGACATACAAACTATCAACATGCCGCTCGATTGCGTGTCGACAGCTTGCAGATCTGTTCTTTTGGTCACACATGACATGAGGCGCGCAGCGCTGGATGGGGAAATTAAATTGCTGTAGGCTACAGGCAGCGCTACGATGGTCAACTGTGTATGCAGTGAAGATTAACATTAGCGCTTTGCCGCTTTCATAGTTATATGGAGCATTTACCGTGGTGACGTTGATTAGGTAATTTAGGTTATTCACCCAGCTGGGTTCAACGAGACAGCAGTGTCTCGTTAAGCCCCGACGCTTCCAAAATGAGCTATTGCGGATGAATCGATGGTCTTATAAATCATTTAAGCATATGGCAAGTTAACTTAAGTTATATACTTTGATGCTGAACACTAAGCAATTAATTTGGTTCGCAAACCAGAGGCCAGACAGCGGTAGCAAGTTCAACAACCACCGTTCTAATCTGTCACTTATCTGGTGCGCTGCTGCTTTCTCCTGCCTACAGGTGACTGTATACTTGTATAGTGTCTGATGCTGCGGCTATAATGCGCTTCTTTTGGCGTTTGTAACGCGGGAATAACGCGTTAACGGCAAGTAATTTACATTACATATTACAAATTTTTTCTTCAGCAATACATTATATTACACGTTACTGCATTTCGGTAATATATTACGTAATATATTACGTTACATAACGTCCGTTACCCAACACTGGCAGTCACATCCAGTCAAATCTGAATCTCGAATCTGATATTTTTGGCCCGACCGTTCACACTGCATTTGCAAGTGACTACCGTAGATCTGATCTGTGTGTTCAGACTGGCAGCCCCAAACCAGTCTGAATCAGATCTGTGCCACATAGAGATTGGAATCTGATTTGTTTAACTAAGTCGCAAACAAGACAAGTCACATACAAGTCACATGGAATCCGATTTAGATCAGTTTGCTGCATTCAGACTGAGACAGATCTCCTCAAATCAGATTTGAATCAGATTTGAAATCTGATTGTTGCTTTAGACTAAAACAAAAAAGTTCGTCCTTTTTTCACCGATACCGATGTTAAAAATAACAATTTTAGCCGATAACTGATACCAATATAGTTTGTAGTATTTTGTGTAATATTTCCCCCTTTTGTGCCAGGGAAACAAATCTTCATTATCTAAGAAATAACGGTTCAGAACCTTCAGCTTGGTAGTCTGCAGATATAGCATACATACCAACATAGCCAGGCACAAAAGTGATGCGTATCAACAACTAGATGAATATCGGCTACTGCCATCGGTTAAAGTCAGCTTTATTTGCAGATACCGATATTGACCAATAAACAGCAAGAATATCAGCCGATACCAATACTTTATGTGGCCAATATATTGGTTGCATCCCTAAAAAGAAAATTGGATAAACAAAGAAACGCCACAACACTTGAGTGGTGGAAGTTGGCTTTCATTATAGAGATGCTCCGATAATCGGCCATATCGGCCCATAACCACTCTGATCGGTAATCGGCATTTACCCTATCTGGAGAAACTGATCTTTTACACCATTTAAGTGGTATAAATGTCAATCAGATATATAATATAACATCATTTTGTATTTTTTGTGACAGGCGTGAACATTCTCCCCTTCCTCCCCGCACACACAAGAACAGTTTTGACATAATCATTTTGGAAATATTAACCCATTTTGGGTGGGAACCCCTTTGTGTTTTATAACTAAGCATTATGTTACTCTTCTGAAAGAATATATATTCAAAGATTTGTGCCACATTTTCACGATTTTTCAAAAATAGCAGATCTACAAGCTCGTAGCCCGCTACGTCTATTCTTTTTTTATCGTGAAAATGTGGCACAAATCTTTGAATATATATTCTTTCAGAAGACTTTTTATTTATTTCGACATCGGGCCTAAATGGGTTCAAATTTGCACCATTTCACAAGATCAGTATCTGTATCGGACCTATGGGTATCGGCCGATCATGAGAAAAACAATCGGTCCCAAAAAACCTGATCAGAGCATCCCTATTTCATAAATATACCTGTACTGTATGTGACCGTTCCATCGTGTTTGTGTGCGTTTTACTTGGTACGCTTTTAGGATGGACGTGGAGAAGGGCAAGATCGAAGACACGGGAGGCAGCGGCGGCTCGTACTCCATCAAGACCCAGTTCAACTCGGAGGAGCAGTGGACCAAGGCCCTGAAGTTCATGCTGACCAACCTCAAGTGGGGACTGGCCTGGGTCTCCTCGCAGTTCTACAACCGATAAAAACAACGTTTTATTTTTCTGCTCCCGAGGGTTGAACAACAAGAGACCGGTACCGTGAACAATAATGGACGTCGTGTCGTCAACAAGAATCCTCCTTTTTTAATAGGAGGGTTTGAGTCAAAGGACTGGGACTGGTCTGCTAACGTTCTTCATGGACTCTAGCGGTCGAATTAGCCCTTCGCTAAACCCCACCCCAAAAGCCATTGTCCAATGGCAATGCCAATCCAAATAGTTTAGCAACTGTTGCTATGCAGGCCAAGCTTTCGACACCTCGTAGCTGTCAATGTTAATTTGCATGGCCACGTTGTTGAACACGTACCACAGCTTAACGTCGGGACTCGACTCAGGTGATGGCGATAACACTAATGACCGTAGCCTTACCAGTGCATTACGTGAAAACTCCTGTCAGACGTCGTTCGAGTTGATTATGCTGGATATCGTTTCTTCCTCGTATTTCTACTTTATTGAAATGATGTCCAGCGCGTAGCCTACTGCAGGCCCTGGTTGACTAGATTTAGATGACATTTTGAAGCTCTAGCTGCTGAAGTGATCGATTATTTATACGGAGAAATCCCATCATTTAACGTGCATCTCAATGGGCGAGGACAGCTTGCCGTCGCAGGGCGGAGTGGGTGGGGCTTAGCGAAGGGCTAATTGTGCATGAAGGAAGGCGTGGAGCGTTGGTTCTCAACTGTGGGGGTCCGTTTCAGACAGGCACTCTCAGGGGGTTCCAAATGGGGGCCTTTTACAGGTCTGTAACTCTGACGGTGTACGAATGGAACTAAATGGACCCACAAGGGTCCATTCTTACACCGTCAGCGCCATGGGCGGTCCTTCAATTGGACCATTAAGACCCGAGGTTGATTCTATACAAAATGATGTCTTCTGAAAAAAAATCCGAATCAGTGGTGCTCAAACGTTTTCATGGCGAGGGCCGCCGGACCCCCCCCCCCATCTGAAGATATGTTGTTCCTGGTGACCACCAGAAGCAAAGATTTTAATTAAAAACGTTCGCTGTGAAAGAATATAATGTTATTCATTAATTAATGTTAAAGATTTGCGAGCTATTTTCCAACACCTAAAGTTTAAAAATACTGGTCAAAGTGCTTAACGGTGGTCTTAATGGGTTTAAAAATAAGAATTAAGAACCACTGGCATGGGGACATCGACAGAAGCCCTTCCTTTGGTTTGTTATAGCTACCAGGGCATGATTGGCATAAATCTAAATATTGTACAGCATCTGTATCTGTTGCATTCTATGTTCTGCGAGACACCAGAAGCTAGAATTACTAGAAGCATTAAAACCACTGCTGGTTGACTGAAGACATATTGCATGTATTAGATGCTGCCCGAACAGGATTTCCAGCTCTACCCCAGCAGGAGACATTTAATTTTAGGCCCTCAATCTCACGGATTGCAACTATAACCACTTAAACCCTACCACTCGGTTGACCGGCGGAGTCTATATACACTTGGTCGGCTCCTTTTTTCTCCCCCTCTACACAATTTTGCAATTTAGGCATTTAGCAGACTTACAATAAGCAAGAACACGTGGTAATACATCAAATACATATAAATGGTCACCATTGATCATAAGTAAGCTATAGGACCTGTACAGACACATTTCACTAGCTCCAGTCAGTGCTTCAGTGTACAGACACATTTCAGCTGTACTCCAATCACTAAAGCAGCCAAGACAGGTGAGACCTACTGTATACAGTACATCATGTCCTCCTGTCATCTGTAAACAGAACTTCAACTTGGTGTTCATTTAACCCATTAAAGTTTTCTGGAGAAAAACAAAACGTTTTCATGTCAAGGACCCCAAAACTATATGTATTCGGCCACAGACCCGCCATCTGAAAATACTATTTTGTTCCAGAAGCAAAGATTTGAGTTAACCCATTAAGGACGGGCGTCGGGAACCCCTTTGTGTTTTTACCATTCAAGACGGAATGCTTTTCAGAAACTTAGGATTTTGCAGGCATTTTTAGAATCAGCCTCATGTCTAAATGGGTTAAATATATGTGTACCGTAATTTCCGGACTATAAGCCGCACCTGAATATAAGCCGCACCAGCCAAATTTAGGGAAAATCCCATATACAAGCCGCACCGGACTATAAGCCGCACCGGACTATAAGCCGCAGCTACGTTAGCTCAGAGCCTGAGATGGCTCTGCGTTAGCTGTAAAAATCCATAGATTAGCCGCACCGTTGTATAAACCGCAGGGTTCAAATCATGGGTAAAAAGCCGCGGCTTATAGTCCGGAAATTACGGTATATATATATTCAAAGATTTGCACACATTTTCAAGATTTGTTTTTTCCAAGTCAAAGTGACGCGATATATAAGCTTGTACATGTGCTATTTTTGAATAGCCAAAATCTAAAATGAAACCGATGCTTTCCCGGAGTATTACAGATCTTAATTCATCCATTTTGTGATTCACAACGAGAATTACAAAATGGATAAACGAACTCTCAAAGAGGATTTTACCGTGCGGTCGTCAAAATAACCAAATGGACTCGTTGTACATTGACTAACACCATATATAGTATCTGTTTCCACGTGGATGGATGAGCATGCACTGTTAATACTTACTGTAACTGATATCTCGAGGGCTTTTTGTTTATCCCAAGCGACAACAGAACGAACAAACAGAGCAGAGGTGAAGAGTGGAGACTCTCTCTTCACCTCTGCTCTGTTTGTTCTGCCCAAACCCAACAGGTGATTGAAATGAGGTGATTAAGCCTAATTCAACCTGCCCATGAAACAAACAGAGCACAGTAGATGGCACTATCTCACCATGTATTTACCATACAAATACAGAAATATACAGTTTGTTGCCCAAAACAAAAATACAATTTACCATATGCATTTTCAGAAAAATAAGCTAAATAAAATATTACAGCATACCCATAACTGGGACAGCTACACTTACCCTACAAACAGTACCGTGTACCGCCTTCTGTCAGTTCAGAGATGTGTGCTGCTGCTGTGTGTTGGGGTCCTTTACGCACTGACACCCTTATACAAACCCTTCAAGGACCACTTCACAACCTAACTTCATATAATAGGTCCTCACTAATAATCATGAAAACAATGGCGCAATTCTTTCCTACTAAGTCTGTGTCTCATAGGAGGGCTGTGGGGCAGTTCAGAAACCGTCTTCCAGTGACATCATCGATGGGGAATACAAGCTGATAGAAACTGCAGGCTTACTAGTTCTGAAAAGTTGCAATGCGAAAATGGAAGCCAATGAAAATCTAACCATTTTTGTAAAAATAATCTAGCGAATGATGATGTCACTGGAAGACGGTTTCTAAACTGCCCACAGCCCTCCTATGAGACACAAACTGAGTAGAAAAAAATCGTGAAATTTTTTCATGATTATTAGTGAGGACCTATTATATGAAGAAAGGTTGAAAAGCGGTGAAGTGGTCCTTTAAGGCTCATACATACTCAGTTTTTGGTGACAGCTTATCACTGCGGTGTAGTTTTTAAAGGGTTGGAAAACTACAACATTACGTCAGTCGCGGTGGTGATCAGCTATCACCGCGGACACAGACCCATCTCTCTGTTTTTTACTATCAGACAAGTCTTTTCACTCTGGAGCTATAGTATCAACACCCCGTTCACTGATTGGTCTAGAAGTTGGGTAAACCACAGGAAGGCGGGGTCAATCCTTAAGGACATCGCCGCGAGTATGATGGCTTCAACTCTTATCACCGTTTTAGGTGATAAGCTATCACCTAAAACGGTGATAACCTATCACCAAAAATTGGAGTATGTATGAGCCTTTATACAAACCATGTGATGTAATGTTCAAAACATTTGCTTGAGCGTTTGAGGATCACCCACCCATACAGTTTCAGGCATTTGGGCTGATTAGACCTCTTCTTGTTATAGAATGAAAGGTGACCACCTTGGTGGTCAGGAAAACTACATGACGTCACGCCGCAGTGATAAACCACTCACCCTAGCGGCACTTCTCTCCCGTTTTCTGCCGTTTCGGTGGTCACCTTATCACCTAAAACTGGAGTATGAATAGACCGGCTAGTTACAATCAAAAGGACGCGGTTGGAGTCACACATTGGGCTTCGTAATGCGCCGTAGACTATTCCCTAAAGGCTCATTCATAGTCTGGATTGTCGGTGGTGGTCACCTCACCACCGAAAATCCAGACTATGAATGAGCCTTAAAGGCCTATTCATAGTCCAAGTTTAGGTGATAAGGTGACCACCAAAACAGTGGTCAGCCCATTACCGGATGTGTCCATTTCCGTCAATTGTTTGTACAAAAGCAGTCTAATCAGCTTGGCTCCAATGATGACTGGGGTCGATTGTAGGATTTGGGTAATTCAATTGTACATTAAACAAATTACCTTTAATTAGAGACGTATGCTTGAAAGCAACTCTCATGTAACACTGCATGACTTACAATAAAGTGATTTCTTTTGTGACACGTGCGCAAGTTATTTTCCCACACAAGAATCAATCAAAACGCAACAGTTAAACCAAATGTTGGTTTTAATGCTTTCATATTCAGTTCTGTTGAGGACTTGCACCTCTCCCCCCCTGCTGAAGATGACAAAACCACATGAAAAGGGGCTGGGAAATCTCATGAAAAAAATATGAACCACTGAAAGAACAAAGTCCAACTTCCAGTTATCACAATACAATAATTCAAAAGGGTCAAAAACCAGGCAAAGGGGTACAAATGACCCTCATTTGCATCAAACATTTCCGAAGCTCCGGAACAACAACATTAACTTTTGGTCATCAATAAAAATCATTCTCAATAATATGTCCCAGACTGAAGGGCAGTTGGATCTCTGCCCGACCGATAGGTCTGGTGAACGAAGGGCAGTTGGTTCTCAAAGTGGGCTCCAGTCTCCAGGGACTCGCAAGGGTTCCAAAAAGGACCCGTATACCGCGGTTCTGTAAGCTCTGGTGTGCCAATGGAACCAAATGGGTTCCATTTGCACAAAGAGTGTACAGTCCTTGAAGTTAAAACGTTTTGAGAATCACCGATGTGTGCAGGTACTGTACTAGAACAGGTACTGTACTAGAACAGGTACTGTACAAGAACAGTGGCGAGAACCTCCCATTGAGGCCTTACCTCAACATTTAAAAAAAGATCTTCTAAATCCTCATGTTTTTCAAAAATGGCAGACCTACAAGCTCGTAGCGCGCCGAGTGGCGCGCTATGAGCTTGTAGATCTGCTATTTTTCAATAGCTAAATTATAACATGTTTAAAACACCAAAATGGGTTAACAAACCGACTTCTGCTGCTTTTTTACTGCGAACCCAGTCCCGATACCGTCCCAATAGCGAGGACCATACTAAAAGTCTTTGCATTGGTTCTGCAATGCACTTTTCTTTTTTTTTAAGCACAGTTACAATTGTTTAATTGATTTTGTGCAATTGTTTTCACCCAGTCGTGGCCCCTAAATGTAATCTAGATCAGTGGTGCCCGAGAACACACGGCCAGAATTCCCCCAGGAATGGAGACAGCCGGAGGCTGGGTTGCCAGGGCTGGGGGGGATTTGAGCATGCAGGACGAGCTGGGAAGCCAGATGAGACAACAATCTGATAATTGACAAGCTCTTTGAACATGAGCTGATGAATGAGCTGAAAAACACAAGGCGCGCTTTATCGGGGACTTAATGGATGGCCTCAAGGTTGCAAAGTAACCACATTTTCAAGGTTTTATATGAGAAAAATATTTCATTTTATTAGTATTATCATTAAATCCTAGTGTTTGTGCCAATTATTTGGGCGGCCAACTTGCAAAACACGCTTATATCTGTGACTTAACGGATGGCCTGTGTGTTGTTTTTTTTAAAGGTTGGAAAGTTTCAACTTAAGGTTAGGTTTAGGTGTGCTCCCCCGTGGGAGGTTAGGGTTGTGGTGAGGGTTTGAGATAAGTTGTAGGACTAATGACTAACCAATGACTAGTCTAAACGAAGTACTGCACCCAGTTCCACACCACATTGTAGTCCAAACAAACGGCCCGTCCACTTGCATTGGACTCGTTTTCCCAGAAGCCCTAGCAGCCCAGAGGATGGCTTGATTTCCGGTTTCGTCGTCATAACACGAGCCTCGTCACCAGGTCTACGGCGAATTAAACACATTAAACAAATAACGGGTTTAGCGAATTAAGCAGGGCGGAACGTTGGAATAAATAATTTAACCCATTCTGAACGGGAACCCATTTTGGTGTTAGCATCATGTTATGCTTTAGCTATGAAGAACGACTGACATTTTTTAGAATCTGATCTCAGGTCAGAATGGGTTAATCAGACCAGTGTGTGTCCCAGTGGAAACCTCGTATGAATCTGATCTCAGGTCAGAATGGGTTAAGCATTGGCGGTAAAGTCGTTCCCACCCATTTATGGATCAGGGCCCGTTAATATTGAAGTGTTTGTGCGATCGTGTTTATTTTTGAATGATGGATCGATTGCGTTTCCAGCTTGGATCAATGGAACCAACGGTATTGTATTATACTATTTTCACAATTATCAAAAAAAAACATGAGACTAATTACTTAGAGCGACAGAGAGAGAGAGAGGAGTGTGTGTGTGTACATGTGTGCGTGAGTGTGTGTCAATTTAACAAAGGTGCAGACGATCAGAAATCAGCAGAGAATGAGCAATGTTTGCGCTATACTCTAAGCCGAAATGAAGACCCAGACTTTTTTTTTTCTCCCTGGAAATAAAAAACGTCTGGGTTTCCGAGGCTACAACTGCAGTGACAACACACAAAGGTGTGTGGGTGAGGAATCGATTGGCATGACAGAATAAAAGGATAAAAAGCAACCTGAAACAGAAAAGGGCAATTAGATAGACCGAAAAGCCGTTTTGGCCGGAAACTCAAGAGTGCAGGATGTGAAGCTCCCCTATTAAACGGCTGCTGAAAATGCCATTTAATCCACCCAGAACCCCCAGTAAGCGAGGATCGATCATAATATCGTTTTGAAAAATGAGGCGCAAATCTAGCTTGATTTGACCCAAAAAGAACAATCTGAGATTATTAGCGTTCAAAAAATCTGCGTCCCCATAGACAGCGTTTAAAGCCAGCGAAATTTCCATTTTTCTTTTTTTTCACCGAACCGCTACCAGAGAGTGTGTTATGACCCATACAGGACCACTATAATCAATTGATATTAAAATAGGCGCCGAGCGCCATTTAGAAAACAGGCGTGAAAAGGCGATTCAGGCCGCCGAATGAGATAATCTACACCGTAAAAATCCTTTAGAGGATTTAAAATCTTAGTGTACCAATACGTGTTCCATGTGTACGCTGGGAGTTACAGACCCGTTGAGTGTCCCGCCAAGACTCCCCCCCATTGACCAGTGGTCGAGGAGGGGGACGCGACGTTGACAACCAGTGTGTTAAAGAAGTCCGTAGTCCGTACATTGGCCGGGTGGGCTAAATGTTTGGGTTGTACCGAGCCCCCACTGGCAGAGCTTTGCAGGAGTAGGGGGGGGGAGAAGGTGTGCATCTCCCACACAACACAGCCAACAGAGCTGTGTGTGAGTGTGTGTGGAGGGGCGGGGGGGCTGTGACATCCGAGCGTGCACAGCAGCCATATTGGACAGAAATTGGGCCACTTCCTTCACGGTGTCTTACCCAATTATACTCATTATCCGTTCAAATTTAGTGTAGAGTAGAGTGGTTCTCGATCTTCTTCATTTCGATGGACCAGAACTCGGTTGTTGTGCAAATGGAAGCATTTGTACACTCTCAGTTACACAACCGTACGTATACGGTGGGTTCCATTTGGAACCCACTCCAGGACACTTTTTTTTAAAGACCCCCCACGGGTGTGGCAGAAGTGTTTCCAGTGAGCCCGACACACGCACAACAACAACAGCAGCACCGCCCTGACTCCGTTTGACCAGAATGGAACCGAGCCTTAATTGGAACTGTGAGCCTTAAAATCAATATCGTCGGTATAACACCTGTGACGGTAGTAAACGGAGAGGCCCGAGAGTTCTTTCCAAAATGGCTGCTGTGCATATTTAGAGCCTATCCAGTCAGCGCAGAACACACCCCCCCCCCCCCCCCCCCCCGCCCCGCCCCTGGCTTTCTTCTTCAGTTGGAGTTGGAGGCACTTCTGTTGTAGGAGGAGGAGAGGGAGGTGGAGGGGGCGGGCGCTGCGGGTGCCGTCCCCCCCCCTCCCCCGGGCCCCCCGCCCCCGCCGCCCTGTGCGGCCCGGCGAGGCGGCATGAGGAACGGGTCGCTGGACAGCGCCAGCACGTCCACGCGGTCCTCCTTGCGGTACGCCAGGCACCGACGGATGAACGCCTGGGAGAGAGAGAGAGAGAGAGAGACAGTACGTTTTAACCCATTTTGACCTGGGGAACGATTCTATAAATGTCTTCCACATCCTGACCGTTTTCTGAAAAAGCTATGTTTCTGTGTCGGTCGTTCTTCGATTTTTCTAAATGCTAAAGCATAGCATAATGCTAACACCAAAAGGGGTTCCCGCCCCAAAATGGGTTTTAACAGCCTGGCGACAGCTAGACGAGTTTTCCGGAAGTGCATCATTTTTTTCTATGGGACCACCCGGCGACTAACGGCGATAGCAGGCGAACGGGCGATGGTCGAAAAGTGGGCGGGGCAACGTCGCACCGAAAAGATAAAAACAATTCATCTTTTTGGGGCGATGTGTCGGCCGATGCTCGCACACTGTCAAAACGTACTGAGAGAGAGAGAACCATTATCATCTTTATTGTCACAATAATAATAATTGTGACAATAAAGATGATGACGGACAGATGGACTGACTGACTGACCTTTGCAGTTTTCATAGTAATCTGCGACCTACTGTCGCAATCAAGGATGGAAATGACTAAAATGGGACTGAAACTAATAAGCAAGTCACTAAATCTATAGCCTGGGGTCCACCTATGGCGTCTATGGCATAGGCAGCTCCCGGGAGAATCTAAACGCAGCTGTGCGACATGAGACTAATTAGTTGGAGCGACAGAGAGAGAGGAGTGTACGTGTGTGTGCCACATTTTCACGATCTTTCAAAAAAAATAGCAGATCTACAAGCTCGTAGCACGGCACTCGGTGCTGCGCTATGAGCTATGTAGATCTGCTATTTTTCCAATATCTAAAGTATGACATAATGCTTAAAAACACCAAAAGGGGGGGTTCCCCCGGCCCAGAATGTGTTAAGCGGAGCATTCCAGACGTACCTTGGCTTCCGTGGTGACCACAGGCTTTGGGGGAAACTGCACCTCCGTGGCTTTCAGGATGGTGTTCTCCTGCAGGATGTCCTGCTGGGACTGGTTGTGGCCGAACGGCTGCACACAGAGAGAGAGAGAGAGAGAGAGAGAGAGAGAGAGAGAGAGAGAGAGAGAGACAGATCAGGTTCAGTGGTTTTCAACACAGAGAGAGAAACAGATCAGGTTCAGTGGTTTTCAACACAGAGAGAGAGAGAGAGAGAACAGGTTCAGTGGTTTTCAACCACTGTTCCCATCAAGGTCTGTTCTTTATTCGAGCCACGGACCACCATTTGGTGAGATTTAGCCTGACCCAAGACTTTTACCATAGGAGAGATAACAGGCAAACATTGACCAAAATAACAATTCTTATTGTCTCCACCAGGCCGAAGGCATGGGGGGAGAGTATGTTTTGCACTCCGTCCGTCCGTCCGTGTGTGTGTGTGTCCGTCCGTCCGTGTGTCCGTGAGCAGCTAATCTCGGCCACCGTTAACCTGGTCGATGCCAAATTTTGCACACACACTCCCTGGATGCCAACGATGAACCTCTGCCCCAAAATTTCCAGAACGGCCTGTTATAGCGCCACCAGGAGGCCGCTTTGTGCAAAACAAGTTTTTGCACAGTACACCTACAGATTTTGTCCAAACATCGCGCAAATTGGTACACACTCTCTCTAGAGCCATTCAACGAAACTGGTCTTTCAGATTTCTCAGACTCCATCCTGATTGGTTAAGATTGGCTTCCAAAGTTCACAGGAGTGCTCAGTTTCAAACAAAATGCTGCAAATCATGAACACATCGCGTGATTTCCGTGAAATTGTGCACGCACATTCCCACTAGGCAGAGGAAGAAATGCCACATGAACAATTTCAACTCAGCCTCAAGGTGCCGCTATAACTGGTAAAAAAGTGTTTTTACCTCTAATTTACTTTTGTTGCCCTTTTATCCAACCACCAGATGAAGGCAAGCTGCAATGTCCTACATTCCTATCCTGGTGGAGACCTGTGCCCAGAAGGGCACTTTTTCTAGTTCTTATTCTTATTTTTTATCCCACGATTTTGCAACCTATTTTTTCACCCAGTGTCAATTATCTAATGTAATCCTGGGCGCTACCCTTCCTCTGCCAACCTGGGGGGGCAGCAGACTGACCTCATGCTTCCTTCTATGCATGAGGAGTCCAAGCTGCTTCTTTTCACCTGACAGGGGGGAGTTTTTGTGAGGGTACGTACCTTAGGGGACACGGGGAGAACATGCAAACTCCACACAGAAAGGCCATTTCGCCAACCACTGATGACACGGAGGAGAGGACACGCCCCCAGCGCCCACAGCGTCCCCAGCGGGAATCGAACCCAGGACCTTCAAGCTGTGAGGCGACAGCACTACCGACTGCACCAAGGGTATAGCTCATTTGTCGAGGTCCCGACGCCAGAAAATCAACGCTTGGCCAATCACAGAAACCCACGAGCATTGTCTGAACTGGGCAGAACGGGATCGACTCCAGTTATTGCCACACCTTGGTTGAACCTGGCTGTAACCTACTGTAGTCTGTAGCCTACCCTAACGTTCTTGCAACATAATCTGAATGACAGATGCTATATGTATAAGAGTAGGCCTATACGATGCTAAAATTGACGTGAGATAAAGGCACCTAATTTTTCTCTCTCACACTTTCTGACAAGCAGCTAGATATTAGACCAATAGCCTACGTTTTGTTATTCAAATGTAGTTGATTGCTGTGATATCAATCAGACGGCCAATGATCATTGAGTAACGCTAGCTCTGACTCGCACATTATGTGAGATCACCTATCACATATATAAAAGACCTTTAATATAGCCTATATCTTATCTTCTCTCTCTCTCTCTCTATTATTGATGTGAGTTGATCAAAACATTATAGCCTATAATGCTTGACTTGTCTTGTAGCCTAGGCTATAGTATACAGTATATAATGCCAGCTGGTAACACTATAAATCATATACTTCTGATGACACATAACCTTAAGCACTTACACAAGTCATTATTGTCATTTCAGAAGAGCTTGCTCTTGACTTTACTGTCCAGTGTCCATTCATGGGTTCTTTCAGACATGTTCATTGCGTATTTATTCCCCAGGTGATTTTTTTAACAGTCATAATTTATTAACTTTAGCTCCGTCGCATAGACTGCTCTGTTGTTATGAAACCATCATTAAGCAATGTAATCATATTGTGTAAAGCAATGTGACATTCTCTTTCTTTAAGACTAAAGGCAACCCTTGACTGTATAGGAAAAAATGAATAATATATAGCCACATAACACATTGATCATGACTTATGATTTATAGGCTTCCTCGCCGTTCTCAAATAGACTACTACTAATAATAATGTGACGACACCAGAAGTCCATTAACGTAAGCAAAGCGATGCAATGACAACAAAAAGACAGTAGCCTAAAACTAATCACATATTGACTTCCTCGTTAGCCTGATTGTCAGACTCTGAGAGCCTCCAGCTGCTCTTGAGAAAGAACCAGTGTGCTCAGTCGAGTGGGCGGGGTTAGGGTTAGGGTGGAAACCAGGCTACTTCCTCGTTGCAATGATTGAACAGCCAACTCAACCGATTGTCTTGGACGTGTCGTGTGGGTCACGTTTAAAAACACAAAGACCATGACATGCTAGAGAATGGCAAAAGAACAAGCTGACAGTGTGAATCAAACTTTATTTTTATTTATTTTATTTGTCTTCTCTGTTGCTGCGGGAGGTGGGCGCGGCCCCCTCGTTCATCTCTAACCGGCTTCGTTGTGATCGGCTTTTGGCGAGGCCGCAGCTGGCTGCTATTGGCCCACTCCGACTTGGCTGTTTGTTGATTGGCCGATTCTCAGTGCAGGCATTCTCCGCGCCACAGAAAATCCAGGACCGCGATTGGCCGCCCAAGCTCGACAAAGAAGTTACAGCAGGCGCCACCGTGCCCCAATTATTCTACGCGCTCCAATTGTATAGAGACATATTCAAGCACAAAAATGTGCATCTCCAAGATTATTTTTCAAGGCTTTGCTTGCTCTACTCTGCAGTCCAGTGAGGAGTGAAGGTGTGTGTGTGTGTGTGTGTGTGTGTTAGTACCTTGCGTCCGTACAGGCTCTGGTAGAAGATGACCCCCACCGACCACACATCCACCTTGCTGGAGATTTTCGGGGGCTCCTTGCCCACCACAAAGCACTCTGGAGGCAGGTACCTGGACACACACACACACACCACACACACACACACCACACACACACACACCAAAAAAGACGGGTCAGGGTGTGGGTGTGTGTGTGTGTGTGTGTGTGTATTCTTGTAATAATATACTTTAGTGCCAAATGTCCCCACAATTATAGTAAAGAGTTTGATAAATGAGACTTTGTGAGGACAGTTCTTCTGGTCCGCACAAGAGAAACGGTCATTATATATGGTATTAAACACATTTTGTAGAGAGGCTTGAAATTAGGAAAAGATTCAGGTTACGGTTAGGGGTTAGTGTTAGTGATGCTTGTAGATCTACAATTTCAGTTAGGGGTTAAAATGGCCCAATTATCTTTTGTAAAAATGTCGAGGTCCTCTAAAGCACCGTTTTCCCAAACACTGGGTCGGGACCAATTTGTGGGTCGCAGACACATTTTTATGGGTCCCTTGAATATTTTTGTTTCCCTTGTTTTATTTCAAACATTTTCAAAAGAAGCCCTAAAAAAGTTAAGATTTTCACGAATTAAAAACTAAATTCAATTGAATGAAGTTTATCCAGATGATTTCATGAAGGAATCAAAGAAAAACATAAGAAATTCCATAAATCCGAAAGCAAACGTTAAAGAAGTAGTGAAAATAGCCGATCTACTAAAATAGCCGATCTACTAAAATAGCCGATCTACTAACGCAAATCGTTGCATTGTGTTGTGAGTAGGCATGTAACGATACACTCAACTCACGATACGATACGTATCACGATATGAGGTTCACGATACGATTTTTCACGATTATGTTCAACACAATTATTTTCCAGACAAGTGACCAAAAAAATAATTATTTTTAATGATTTATCTTCCCCCCCCCCCCCAAGCTTTTTTCACAATTTTTATTTAACTACATTGCAAACATAATTGCCTTCCTTGATGTATTAATGAGCATCAATAACGACCATCACCTGGGCACAGTCACAGACACATACAGCTCCCCTCTGCAGGCCTCTACTACTGAAAGTGACTGCATGGAGTCTCTCATTTCTCTCCAAAAGCATGTGAATATGATTACAGCTCGATATACGATATATCGTTACATGCCTAGTTGTGAGCTTAGTACATCTGCTATTTTCCCTAGTTTGTTTGAGTCCCGGGCGAACGTCTACTTTCTCTTTTGGGTCACGGGCTAAAAGGTTTGGGAACCGCTGCTCTGAAGTATAGTAAAACAAACACACACAGGAGTGTGTGTGTGAGTGTGTGTGTGTGTGTGTGTGTGTGTGTGTGTGTGTGCGTGTGTGTGCATTACCAGTATGTCCCCGCTCCCTGGGAGGTGAGCTCCATGCCGTCCACAGGGTGGTAGCTGTCGTCGTCCATGATCTTGGAAAGGCCAAAGTCGGTGATCTTTATCTCGCCGCACGCCGTGCCGTTCACCAGCAGAATGTTGCCTATAGTGGGGAGCGTTGGAGTCGGTCACAGGGATTAACCCATTCTGACCTGAGATCAGATTCATACGAGGTTTCCACTGGGGGACACACTGGTCTGATTAACCCATTCTGACCTGAGATCAGATTCTAAAAAATGCCAGTCGTTCTTCGAAAATAAATAAACCTAAACCTAACATGATGCTAACACCAAAATGGGTTCCCGTTCAGAATGGATTAAAAGCAAAACAAAAACACGCTCTTGTAAATGCCTGTTTTCGTTCGCTTCCGACGTTCTTTTGTTGGTCCACTCACCGCTGTTTTGTTATGGCCGTCCTCTCGACTCTGGTCAGCTCATAACATTAGCTTCTGTTGCCACTCGCTAAGTATGGGTTTCTATGCCGTTCAGACTGTCATTGGCTTAGGAGGCAGCCGACCATGACTAGGTCGCTAGCAAGGTCGTTAGGAGGCAGCCAATCGTGATAAGGTCGTCACTAAAGTCGTCTTTACAGTCATCAGTAGCGGTGGGTGCAAATGTAGTCCAAAGTCCCAATCTGTGACGTGTTGTGCTTTTATGAGATATCCGAGACCATTACAAGTTGGATTATGGAAGTATTGCTGGTTTGACCCAGTCTAAGGGCCGATTCATACATTTACAGCTGTTTCGGCGCTGTAGTGCGGCGTAGTGCGCTGTAGTGTCAGAAACCTTCAGTAGCACCCCCCCGAACCTCAAATGACGTCACATTGTAAAATAGGAGTATGAATCGGCCCTAATACTCTGTAATCTTTAAAAAAAAAGACTGAAATCAGTCACGACAACTTGAGAACTCGAATCCATGTAGTCAGACCGAATACATTTTGTAATGCTACTATGAATACGATTACGTGAGAAGCAGAACACTGACCAGGCTTCAGGTCGTAGTGGATGATGGGCGGTTTGATGTGGTTGAGATATCGGAGCGCGTTGACAATCTGCATGACGATGGAGCGCCCCTCCTTCTCCGACATCAGCTTGTTCTGCTTCAGGTAGAAGTCCAGGTCGTTGCCTTCGCAGAACTCCAGCACCGTGCAGAACCTGCGCACGCACGCACGCACACCACACCACGCACACACACACACACACACACACACACACACACACACACACACACACACACACACGTCAGGTCAGGTGTCAGGTGGAAACCTCGGATGTCCAAAACGGTTATACTTTTCAGGATTAAAATTAGAAAATGGCAAAAGTAGTTTCAAGCTTGCTACTTTTGATGAGATAAGAGGTTTGGGCCCGACAACAATATAATAAACCAGACGTAGCCAAACCTTTCCAGCTGATATGAATTGAATGTACTGTCTCCAGGGGACCCAAACGTACAAAAATACATTGTGTTCCAGTTATTGCCCATGAAGCAATAAGCTGGGGGGAAAAAAGAAGAAGGTTTTTATGCGTTTGCTCAGAGGCTCCCAGCTCTAAACTAAAAAGCCTGCTGAAGAACACTAATTAGCTGTCGTCTAATCCAACTTTCTAATTAAATTAACTCCAACCGCCACAGTTTTTGAAAAAACGTTTTGGAATCTTGAAATAATAATACTTTTTAAAATGTAGGAAAAAAAAGGGAACAATTTGGTTCAATTTGTACTCTCTCGGAGCTAAATTAATTAACACTGTGTATTTTCAGGTGAACACTTACGAGTCCGTGTCGAGTGAGAAGTAGTCGTAGAGTTTGACAATTCTAGGATGATCCAGCTCTTTGTGAATTCTGTACTCCCTGCAGGCATGTCTGCAAGCAAAAAAGCACATATCAAGTGGATATTATCAACCACATGAACCCTAGCCTGGGCACCATTTCATTTAGGGTATATGATCCTGTCGGGAGCGGATGATGATATCCTTACGTCATGTTGTAGTATTGTTTTGTAGTCGACAGGCAGGAACAACAGGCAGCAACTTCCTTTTCCCTCAAACCGATTTTTCTCAATAAAAGCTACAGGCTATACGAGAGCTTTTATTGAGAGGGAAAAGGAAGTTGCCGCCAGCCTGTTGTTCCTGCCTGTCGACTACAAAACAATACTACAACCTGACGTAACGATATCATCCGCTCCGACCGGATCTTTTGAAACAGAGACTTTTGAAACAGAGACCAGGCTTTTCTCCGAGGTGGTGGAAAGCCTGGTGAGGCGAGGGAGTCCCTATTCTGGGACGGAAAGTCTATGAAAACAGAAAAATCTAATCTATGAAAATCTTAAAAGCTCACATCACGTTCGCAACATGGGATTTAGTGTAGGGGGGGGGGGGAAATGGAGCGGACCAAGTATAGAGCCCTGGGGAATAGTTGAAAAATAGAAGGACGACTGACATAGAAACACAGCTTTTTCAGAAAACTGTCAGGATGTAGAAGACATTTTTTTTAATCTGATCTCAGGTCAGAATGGGTTAACACCCTGAGTGGCATAAATGGAGGTCTCAAATAGTAACGCTCAGGACGGAGATTACCGGTAATCACAGGACGGAACTTTATTGAGGGCTGTGGAGCGCCTGCTGGGGAGCGCCTGTTGGGCAACATTCAATGTCATTTCCCCTTGGGACATCATCCAAAATGAATGAACGTGAATAACTCTTGATCTAAATCAATCCGGGGCGTTGTGGGGGCGTTAACAACTGAAAAGGGAAGTCTTTTCCAATTGAAAATACAGAAGCGGTTTGATGGTTCAAAGTGTCCGGACTCACTTGTGGTAGTTCTCCTTCTTCTCGTCCCTCCAGTTCTTGTTGAGCTGATGGATCTTCACAGCCACGTACCTCTGCTCCGTCAGATCAAAGGCCTGGAGAGAGAGAGAACATCACATCGCGTTCAATTCATTGTTTTACAGGATTATTTTTTTTTAATATCGCCTCAAAAATGCGACCCACAGGTTGAGAACCACCGATTTAGAAAAGCATATATATATATATATATACCTTATAGACTTCACTGAAGCCTCCTTTTCCCAGGAGATGCAACAGCAGATATCGCTCGTTCAGCGTCTGGTGGTCTTTGAACCTGCAGGACATAGACAGGCTTCAATCAGCGTTGATTGGAACCGACCGACGCTTCATTTATGCTCCGTCGTATGATTGTAATGGCACCCGATGCAAAAAGCAGGTTTGTAAAGCCCAACGCGCACACCGTCTGTGAACGCTGCGCGCCCAACGATGCGCCGCTGTTCTAATTTCTCGGCGTTGCCGCACGGCCTCCTTCTTTCCGGGAATCCGTGGGCGTGGCTGGCCACGTCGCGTCGCGTCCCGTGGGTCTCGCTGTGCGGCTATGACGCACAGCGAGACTGTGCCGCGTCGCTGTGTTGGGCTTAAGAGAGGGGAGGAGTGTTGTCTGCACTGCACTGCACTGCACTGCACTGCACTAAGCAGGTTTATAAGAGAGGAGAGGGTTGAGTTGTGGCACACTGGCCTACTTGGAACGATGCAAGGTTGAAAGTTGGAGATTATGTAGCCCATTTTTTTCACCCAGTGTCGATTATCTAATGTCATCCTGGACTCTAACACTCCCTCTGCCAACCCAGTGAGACCTCATCATACTTCCTTCTACGCATGAGGAGTCCAAGCCGCTTCTTTTCACCCGACAGGGGGGAGTTTCCCTGGTTGGACGTAGCGCGTGGAAGGAACACAACGTTATTCCAACCAGTTCCTTTCCCCTCCATCAGGCGCCCGGGCTGGCCAGGGGGAGGCAGTATAGACTAGAGGATAGGATTACTGCATGTTTTTTGTGAGGGTACCTACCCTAGGGGACACGGGGAGAAGACGCAAACTCCACACATTGAATTTGAACACGTGGGGTTTCCACCTCTCCTGACGGAGACGATTTGTAGAATCGGCCTCGAGGCCAGCTAGATGTTGTGTTTATGATCGTCGGTCTTACTCTTTTTAACTAAATAAAACACAGTGTAGCTGAGCCCGTGTGCAGACTTCTCTCTTTACATTGCCACAACAGAAATTAGACCCAAACTACTGAAAATAGCAGATCTACAAGCTCACGGCGTGTTGTGAGCTTGTAGATATATTTTCACTTGTCAGCTACTATTTTCAGCTTATGAGCTTGTTTTCACTTCGTCTTAAATATTTGTTCTAATTTATGGAATTTCTGAGATTTTTCTTCTATTTCTTCATCAAATTACTGAGAACATGATTTATATTAATTTGGTTTTTCATTTGTGAAAAGTTCACTTTTCTGGGAATGCTTTTTGAAAATGTTTTGAAATAATAATAATAAAAAAACAAATGTAGGAAAAATATGGGGACCCATAACAACGACTCTGTTCCATTTAGTGTGCAGTGGTTCTCAAACTATTTTAATTTCAAGAACCCCATATAACTCAGAGTGTACAAATGGAACCATTTTGAAACTCATTCAAGGACACTTTGAGACTCACTGGTTGCAGCAAAGTGTTTCCAGTGAGCCAACATGCACTGTTTCTGACCAGAATGGAACAGAGCCTTCATTAGTATCATTGGTAACACCTGCGAAGGACGTATAGGGAAGTGGCCCAAGTTCTTTCCAAAATGGCGTGCATGCATAATGCATATAGCCCATTGACTTCCCCCTGAATGAATAAAGGTGAAAGAAGACAAGACGTACTGGGAGCTGTCCTCACTGTGGATCCTCTTCAGCTCTCTGATGTGCAGGTTCCTCACTCTCTCCAGACGCTCCAACTCCGCCTGGATCTCTGCCTCCTCCTGGTGGACAAACACGGCACAACACACCGAGTGTTACTCCCACTACCCCCTTTTTGAGTGGTGCAACCACTCAAAAAGGAACAGCAATGTCCGTGTTCACCTATGTGTTGGTTCACCTATGTATGTGTTCATGAGCACCAGTATGACTGACTACCAGTAGGGGCGCTGTTGTGCCAGAAACAGAGAGAGAGCGATAGTATTAGTGCTGCACTGTTGCCTGCTAATGAGAGAGAGAGAGAGAGAGGAAAGGGGGGAGAGAGAGGAGAGGGGGGGAGAGGGGAGTTGCACCACTTAGTTCACACGGGTGTGATTTTTTTTCCCCACCGATGAAAAATATTTCAAAACTTCAAACAAAAAGCTATGACGACTGAAACTATTACCAAACATCAGCAAAATAAGAAAATCAACTAGGTGCTCAATGGAGGCGCAGAAAAAGCTTAAGAAGTCGGCGGTTGCTTCAAAGATCAAAGGGACCGAGATGCTGAAGAGAAGGGCATCAAGGGCATTATTAATAAAGTACCTTGATTTTATATCCACGCTCTCCTCATTTTTATACTTTCGTCAACACAATGAAAACTAGACTAAAATGTTAGGGAGGAGAGAACTGGTGGATAACCTAAAGATCCACTAAAAGTTATAGTTATTCTAAACTCGGCCACGCGCAGACAGGTGTCACAATGTCGCTTGACGACAAAAAATACGACAGAAAACTAATTGGAATTTAATTCCATGCAGCTGTGGACGCTACCTTTTTCAGGTGACCCAGTCGCAGCTTGAAGATCTCCTCTTGCTCGTGATATTCGGCCAGCGACAACCTGTGTGGCACGACAGACAACACACGGTGACTTTAAACCCATTTAGGCCTGACGTCAAAATATATAAAAAGTCTTCTGAAAGAATATATATATATATATTCAAAGATTTGTGCCACATTTTCACGATAAAAAAATAATATAGCAGACCTACAAGCTCGTAGCGCGCAACTCGGTGGCACGCTATGAGCTTGTAGACCTGAGGCCGATTTTCTTTTTTGTTAAACAGTTTTCTGAAAAACCCTATGTTTCTATGTCAGTGGTGCTCAACCTTTTTCCATGTCAAGGACCCCCAGAATTATTATTATTATTATTTTTAGTCTCCCATATTATGGAACAACCTATCTTCAGATGGCGGCCAAATACATAATAATTCTAGGGGTTCTTTGACATGAAATAGAAATAGAAACCACTGACATTAGGAAACATGGGGGTTTTCTGAAAACCATCATGATTTTAGAAGACATTTTGTAGAATCAAACTTCAGGTCTAAAAAATGGGCTTAGACTTAAGCAATATTACACGAGAGGGTGTGGGTTAACGTGATTATTGCCACGACAGGGATGCGGTCAGGAACGAGACGAAGTCGAGATCCGCAAGCATCACTGAAGTGGCAATAATCACGTTAAACCACACCCTTGAGTGTAATATTGCAATTCTACAACAGTTAAAACCGTTTAAAAAGTCTTTTAATGACAGATGTAGTCAGTACGACCACAAATGTCCCAAGAAACTAGCTAAGCCTAGCCACCGAGTTTTGCTAAGCGCTCTGGGGGAAAACAGAGCAGCTGAATTCTTTGTTTTGATTAGGTGGTGAACAGTGCCGGTTTAACCCGCGGCTAGAAGGCCGTTTCAACCAAGAATAGTACTTCTAAAACAGGTAGTCCCAATACTTCATTCTGATTGGCTGGTTACCATCACGTGACCGGTGTAAATTTCACAGATAACCCACTCCTTCAATCACTTTGTATCATCCTGCAGCCTTGTAGCTGAACTGGGGAAGGGGAGCGCTTGATTGCTTTACAAACACATGCCGTGCGGGCGTCTAAGCTCCGCCCGGCTCATATGACTGTGAATGTGTGGCTCCAGGCAGCCCCGTAAATACATCAAGCGCTATTCTCCCGTCACATAGGCTACTTGCCGAGCAAAACAAGGAAGTGTTGTGGCTCTGGCTCGCTCGCTCTGGTGGCGCAAAGCGTAGCTACTTTTGTGAATTTAATAGTTTTATTAGGTTAATATTGCTATATGTTTGTAACCGTTTTAGAAAAGCAATAAGCCACTCGAGGCCCCAGCTTACCGGGTATTTTACACTGGCTGGGAGGGTAGGCCTACGCCCCCAGCCAGTGTAAAATACCCGGTAACCTGAGACCTCTCGTGGCTTATTGCTTAAGTAACGTACGCCTCGTTCTCCTGGCCGTTGCTCTTGCTCTTGCGCTTGTTGTTCTGCTCGAGGCTGGGCGGAGGCATGGAGGAGTTGGACTGCAGCGCGGCCGACGGAGGCTTCCTCTTGCCCAGCAGCTTCCGCTGCCTCTCCATGTCCTCGCGCTGGGAGTTGATCCTCTCCTGCTGCCTGCGGCGCACAACCAAGGAAAAAGAAGAGGGGAAAAAAACACCCCACGCATGCATAAAAGTGAATGGCAAGATCGAGTGGCAAAGTGTGAATTTAAAGTTTTGACCCGAGATCAGATTCTAAAAAAAAATTGTTTGGAAATGAGTTTTCTGAAAAAGCTATGTTTCTGTGTCAGTCGATAAAAAAAAAAATAGCAGACCTACAAGCTCGTAGCGCGCCACTCGGTGGCGCGCTACGAGCTTGTAGGTATATCTAACGGATACACAGTATGTGTGTAATCCAAATACATACAGTATACTGTGTGTTTGTGTGCACCGTGCACTAGGTCTAGATACTGTTCAAAAAGAGCTAAAAAAATTATTATTCAGGATTTCAATTCAAATATAGCAAAAAAATAGCAGATCTACAAGCTCAAAACACGCTGCATGCAGTGCGACGCGTTTTTAGCTTGTAGATTGCCCACCTCTGCCTCAACGTCACGCGACACCAGCATGCGGCTGGCACCACAAATAAATAAACACCTGACCGCTCATAGATGTAATGGGGAAAGTGGTCACTGCACTCACATGGAAAAATACATCCCCTCAAACTCTCAGATGCGGTGTTTTTTTCCTCCCAGTGTGGAGGAAAGAGGAGGCTATAGGACGTGAAATGTGATCGCTCCCTCTCGAATAAACAAATGCTCCTTTGGTTTTTGTTGTGTGTAAACAATAATTGCGATTCCCAAAGTCTGTCTGTGTGTGTGTGTGTGTGTGTGTCGCCGTGATGCCCGGCATGATTTCAATCAGCTGCAGCCCCTCGAGCACTAATTTGTGCTCCCTCGCCCCCTCCGCAGAGAACTCAATGTTTGTATACAAATAACTGGTCTAAAAAAATGGGTCTGGTGTGGACGTGCAGGAACCACTGTCCAATGAGGTCGGCGTCTACCTATTTATGTTTCGGTGCTGTGCTGTTAGCAGCCATAATAATCACTACTGATTAGGCACAGCCCCGCCCGCGGGGTGTTTTCTGTCCTGTGTGAATGACTGACTGACAATCGATCGTCATGCACAACAGGTGTGTAGTCAGACCCAGCTCACAGTCCTGTTAGTTAGGTGTGAGTGCTTAAGCCAGCCATCACACCCACACCACTAAAGAACTTATTTTTAATGGCCCGCCGTGTTTAAATAAAGATAAATCGGTGGGTAGGTAAATAACATCCAAATATATTATTATGTATATCGTTGTACTTCATGGTATTATTCTGCATGTGAAGAAGATGAAATAGCCAATTGCTTTACCAATTCTTCTCCCCAATAAGTCGTTATGCCGATTGAATTCTCCCGCTGCTTGTCACTGCATTCGACGTCCCGCCTCCCATCCTACTCGTTCCTGCTCAACAGTCCCAGCCCGTAGGAGTGTGTGCAATGACAAACATTATACCCTCCCCCACCCCGGCATTCCCCTCACCCAAACTAGGGGTCAATTGAAGTTTCAACCCATTTAGACCCGACGACGATTCTACAAATGCCTTTCTATGTCGCGTGGAAGGAACACGTTATTCCAAACAGTTCCTTTCCCCTCCATCAGGCGCCCCGGCTGGCCAGGGGGAGGCAGTTTAGAGACCAGGATTACTGCATGTTTTTGTGAGGGTACCTACCCTAGGGGACACGGGGAGAACATGCAAACTCCACACAGAAAGGCCCTTTCGCCAACCCCGCCTTCGGGTATGGGCACTGATGACACGGAGGAGGAAACACGCAGCACCCACAGCGCCTCGAGCGGGAATCGAACTCAGGACCTTCTAGCTGTGAGGCGACAGCACTACCAACTGTGCCCCTAGACCGGCTATTTTCAATACTTACATAATACATTCGTTTTCTAATTTCATGGAATCTCTTACGATTTTTATCTTTGACTTCTTCATGAAATTACTCGAAGAAAAGAAAGATTTATTTAGATTTTAGAATGCTTTTGAAATAGTTTAAAAACGAAATGTAGGAAACCCATACACAATTGTGGCTGTGGTTCCCGACCCACCGTTTGGTCTAACGGATACACAGTATGTGTGTAATCCAAATACATACAGTATACTGTGTGTGCGTGTGTTTGTGTGCACCGTGCACTGACTTGATGAGGTTCTGGAAGGCGTGTCCGTCCGTCCATTGCTCGTTGAAGGAGGCTCCGTGACGCACAGTGGTGAAATGACCCAGACGCAGGCGGTCCTGCATGCTCTTGTCCCTGCACGTCATCTTCTCCTGCTTACACTGCGCACACGCACACGCACGCACGCACACACACGCACATTACAACAAGGGTTTCCAAAGTTTGACACCCTGTATGTTGGTTTTTTTTACTGTAGAGTGAGAAAACAATGCTGCATATAAAAAAGAAAAAGAAAAACTCCCAAACTAGAAACTAGAAACACTCCCACATAAAAAGGGGCAGGGTAGAACACTTTTTTTTTGCGTTTGTTTTTCTATAAGTATTAAACGAATACTTTCCGAAACGTCTGCATGGGAAATTCTCTTCCGGGGCCGCTCGTCGTCATGAAAGGGGGCGGGACTGTGACTATTCAATCAATGTGCTTTCCGTCTCTCTATTGCTTCAGTTTTGAGTGCGCGTGCGCGCACACACACACACACACACACCTTCTCAACGAGGAGTGTCTTGCTCATGGTCACACATTTGTTGAGTCTCTCCTTGTGTCGTTCCAACAGCTTCTGCTGTTCATCGATCTGACGTCTCAGGTCACAGTTGGCCTGTGAACACGAACACACACACACACACACACACACACACACACACACACACACACACACACACACACACACACACACACACACACACACACACACACACACACACACACACACACACACACACACACACACACACACACACACACACACACACACACACACACACTTAAAAATGTATCCGCGACCACACAAATTTGTTCCCGATCCACTGTTTGGGGAAAACGGTGATACGGTGATATTCTAAGCCAACCATGATGCTACTGTAGCCCATTTTGGGGCGGGAACCCCTTTTGGTGTTAGCATCATGTCATGCTTTAGCTATTGGAAAATAGCAGATCTACAAGCTCATAGCGCGCCACCGAGTGGCGCGCTATGAGCTTGTAGGTCTGCTATTTTTGAAAAATCAAAAGAACGAAGCTTTTTCCCGAAAACTGTCGGGATGTAGAAGACATTTTTAGAATCTGATCTCAGGTCAGAATGGGCTAGCTGCCTTTACCCTAAGCAGGTCGTCAATGCGGCCCTCCTTCTTCTCCAGGTCAGAGTTCTTGCTGGTCTCCAGAGCGCTCAGCTTCTCCAGGGTCAACTCCGACTGGTGGCATGCACAGACAGACAGACAGACAGACAGAGAGAGAGATAGAGAGAGAGAGAGAGAGAGACATAGACAGACAGACAGACAGACAGACAGACAGACAGACAGACAGACAGACAGACAGACAGACAGACAGACAGACAGACAGACAGACAGACAGACAGACAGACAGACAGACAGACAGACAGACAGACAGACAGACAGACAGACAGACAGACAGACAGACAGACAGACAGACAGACAGACAGACAGACAGACAGACAGACAGACAGACAGACAGACAGACAGACAGACAGACAGACAGACAGACAGGTCAGTATCGAGCAGTGCTTCCCAAACTTGTTCATGTCAAGGAAAATCGGACTCCCCATCGGACTCCCCATTTGAAAACACATAATGCCAGGGAAACCCGCATCTTCTCAGAGATGATTTTTTTCACGGACTCTAGCAGTGATCCCCCCCCCCCCCCAGTGTGACATGCATTAGGGTTGGGGGTTAGGGTTAACTCTGAGAGCATACAAATGGAACCAAATGGACCCCTTTCGTTCCATGTGTACGCTCTCAGAGTTACAGACGCGTCTTTACCTGGGAGGCTTTGTGATTGTAGCAGTAGGAGGCCTCCATCTTAACTGTACTGGCCGATGACAAGTCTGGGGGACTGTTCTGCTGAACCTGAAAGACAGACAGACAGACAGACAGACAGACAGACAGACAGACAGACAGACAGACAGACAGACAGACAGACAGACAGATCAACAACCTGTCGTTGATCCAGACCCTCCTCAACAGACCTGGAGGAGACCCGTGTTGATCCAGACCCTCCTCAACAGACCTGGAGGAGACCTGTGTTGATCCAGACCCTCCTCAACAGACCTGGAGGAGACCTGTGTTGATCCAGACCCTTCTCAACAGACCTGGAGGAGACCTGTGTTGATCCAGACCCTCCTCAACAGACCTGGAGGAGACCTGTGTTGATCCAGGCCATCCTCAACAGACCTGGAGGAGACCGTTGTTGATCCAGACCCTTCTCAACAGACCTGGAGGAGACCGTTGTTGATCCAGGCAACAACGCCTGCGTTCCTCGCTTCATGTGTGCAAGGCCCTTTAGGCCCCATTTCTAGCCTTTTGGTATGAACCCTAGCTCTGGTCCATAGCTCTAATGCGTTTCATTTAGAGCTATGTTACTCTCAACTTCCGCCGCTCGCATGAATGCAGACCAGCCTCTCCTCTTTGGCGTAAATAAAAAGAACGTTTTTGCTACTCACCAAAACAAAGGCCAGTTGTGTCATTAGAAAGCCTACTTTCCTTAGTGGACGCACTCTGAGCCCCCCACCACACGTATAAACTGTACTTTTTGGCCAAATGGGGATTTTGTTTCCACCGGGAAAAACATTTTTTTAGTTACTCCGCTGCGCCCTCTACTGATGTTGCCCAGAGAACTGCCTCATTGAGAATATTTTTCCTCTGGTGAAAAAAAATCCCTTTCTGGCCAAAAAGCACCGTTTATACGTGTTGTGGGGGGCTCAGAGTGCGTCCACTAAGGAAAGTAGGCTTTCTAATGACACGACCCGCCTTTGTTTTGGTGAGTAGCAAAAACGTTCTTTTTATTCACGCCAAAGAGGAGAGGCTGGTCTGATTTCGATTTGAGATTTAAAACTGAAAGTCCCATAGCCTTTACTGCGCAGGGCAGAATCGTAGAAGCAGTAGAAGGCTATGAACCAGAGCTATATGAACCCCAACATGCCTGTCTCAGGCCAGACACACTAACCAACAAAAGAACACTGAAAGCTCTTTTTACTATGACTAAGGACACGTCTAATCGATAAGCATGGGCCAAACATTCACATTCAACGAACCTCCACACACACCGGCACAACACTCAAAACATAATTATATACAACAGCTCTTACTAGGTGTTTTTATTGACTGAAATGGGAATTAAACGGGTTCAGGGGCATGCGACAGAGAGATGGAGAGGAGATTGGTTTGGTGAATTCATTCATTAGCTTGTTAAAATGACAGCACTCGTGTTGGAGTCGTTAGCACATTGCCCAGGTGTTATGTGTGGTGGTGATTGCAGACAGACGGCGTGCGATTTGCTAGGGTAGGATTGTGTCATGGCTAATGGCTATTAGTTGTACAAAGAACTAGTGTCTACGAGGGCAGTGGTTCCCAAACTTTTTCATGTCAAGGACCCCCAAATCGACATGTATTAGCCCGCAGACTCCCATTTCAAAACATATGCCAGTGACCCCCCATAAGAGAAGATTGTACGGTTCTTGTACGGTTCTAGCAGTGATTACGAAACATTAATTTCAAGGACCCCCAGTTGGACATGCTTTAGTCCCCCATTTAATGGCATTTCTATCTCTGGTACCCCAATTTATATTGTACAACCACTGTTAATTTAACTGAGTGTACAAATGGAACCAAATAACGGGTGAATTTGGTTCCATTTGTACACTCTCAGAGTTACAGACCCACAAGGGTCCATTTGGTTCCAAACTATCATTTAGCTGGGGACCCCCTGGAACTCCCTCAAGTACCCCTAGGGGTCCCCGGACCCCACTTTGGGAACCCATGTACTAGGGCTTGAAGGAGCACTTCATTATAAATATAATTGGTCCTCAGAAAATGCTCATTTATAAAGAAGGCACCATTTCCGTTCACTCTCATTGGTGGGGCTGT
Organism: Protomyctophum parallelum; assembly: GCF_964188405.1. NCBI lineage: Eukaryota > Metazoa > Chordata > Actinopteri > Myctophiformes > Myctophidae > Protomyctophum > Protomyctophum parallelum. The sequence continues at coordinate 19,222,698 of NC_139719.1, read as the reverse complement.
GTGTGAACCGTTCCAAAATCAGCCTACCAATGACATTATCGACGGGTATTCCAAGCAAACAGAAACTGCAGCCTGTCTTGTTTTGGAAAGGCAGTGTGTGGAAATAGCAGTCATTGCTCTTGAATCAATGAAAAGGGTTAAGGTAATCATGTTTGGAATAAATGGTAAATGGTGCATTTATATAGCGCCTTTATCCAAGGCGCTTTGCATAGATTGCGCATTACATTTACCCATTCACTCACACACACACACACACACACACACACACACACACACACACACACACACACACACACACACACACACACACACACCAACACACACACCAACCAGCACATCAGGAACAATTAGTATAGGGGTTCAGTGTCTCGCTCGAGGACACTTCGACACCAACTCTGGGGAAGCCCGGGTTCGAACTGGCAACCTTGACGGTTGCCATCCGGCCACTCTACCCCTGAACCACCGCCGCCGAAATGATCAATCGATTCGACCTGTACATAAGATGTAACAATAAAGTACAACCTTTTTTTTATATGTATATATATTTTTATCCCACGATTTTGTAACCCATTTTTCACCCCTGTGTCAATTATCTAATGTGATCCTGGGCTCTACACACCCTCCACCAACCTAGTCCCCATATATGGGGGACAAGGGGAGAGCAACGGACTTGAACTCATGCTTCCTTCATGCCCGAGTGTCCAAGTTGCTCCTTTACACCTGATACAGATCATGAGTGAGGATCACTTATATAACCTTGTCTTGATCAGGGTCCACTTGCGAATGTTGAAAGGGTTCAATAGCCCACAGCTTGAGAAGAATGAGAACCAATGGAATATAAAGGTTGAAAAGAAAATGCCCCCCCCCCCCCCCCCCCCCATGTTAATTGTTTTTGTGTTAATGGAAGCGTGCAAACAGACAGACAGACAGACAGACAGACAGAGCTGGGTGCTCACCGAGGTGTTAGAGTGTAAGTGCTGTGGAGAGGAGCGCACCAGAGGAGGAAGGCCCCGGACAGGCCCGGTGGTCCCACCACCACCACCCACACACTGGACGGAAGCACACACACACACACACACACACACACACACACACACACACACACACACACACACACACACACACACACACACACACACACACACACACACACACACACACACACACACACACACACACACACACACACACACACACACACACACACACACACACACACACACACACACACACACACACACACACAAGAAATACAAGAAATACTTGTTATTCAAAGTAGGGATGGGACGATAATCGTTATTTATTTATTGAGAGAAAGAAATAAGGAAAAAAAAAAACGCTCACAATAACAGAGATTTCAGTTTGTTGTGAAATCGCCTGCAAATTTAGCTGCAAATTTAGCTGCAAATTTAGTACCAGATATTACGCTCTATACTTGATGAAACGGACCTGTAAAGATTAAATTATATAATTCAGTAGCACGTAAACGCTACGCTACGGTATAATTATACTCGATGAAACAGACCCGTAAAGAGCGCATTTGGTACGCCCTTACTTCACTCCACGCAAATCGATTCGGCAAAATAGCAGATCTACAAGCTCACAACGTGAGCTGTGAGGTTATTTTTCTTTCATATCATCCCATCCCGGTGTCACTCGCCGAAGAGCAACAGATCTACAAGCGAGGCGTTTGTTAGAGACGTGGAGGTTTGTTTTTTCCGGGGCAGACATGAATAGACAACACCGCCATGCGATGATAACGGGAGCATACGTTGAGATAAGAGAAAGAATTGCAAAGCAGAGAGAGCAATAAATGTCCCTTTCACATTGTTTTATTTACCTCCATGTTCCTCTGTCCATGGAGTGCTAACTTAACCTATTTTTGGGGCGGGAACCCCTTTTGGTGTTAGCATTATGCTATGCTTTATCTATTGAAAAATAGCAGATCTACAAGCTCATAGCACGCCACCGAGTGGCGTGCTACGAGCTTGTAGGTCTGCTATTTTTTGAAGAATCTTGAAAAGTGACATGAAAGTGTTTTGAAAACGACCGACATAGAAAAACAGCTTTTTCAAGAAAACAGTCAGGATTTAGAAGAAATTTGCAGAATCGTTTCAAGGTCAAAATGGGTTAAAACTACGTGAAAGGGACATTTTATCGTGTGCTTGTTCTCTCTCGTGTTTAGTATAAAATGCACTAGCGAGAGGGGGGAGCGTGAGAGAGGAGGAACATCCCGCGATGTTTCGGAACGTGACCGTTCGGTACAGACTCGGTGTGTTCGCTCGCGGGAAGAGTCGTGAAGAACAATTACTCACCTCAAAATAGTCGCTTATTTTTGTCCCTCGTCCTTTTCCTACAAAACACACCAAGAGCAGAATAACACTTCAGTAATTGTCGTTACTGCTTTTGCATTTTTGTTAACATAAATGGATAACTGTGAAATCTGGCCACTTGCCAGGGGAAGTGTACAGTTCTAGTTCACTACTAAAATAGTCGCTTTTACTTCTTTGCTTGTTCATTTTGTATAAAAAAGTTAAATGTTCTTTTCATATACCGAGATGTAATGTTTGCTTTCGAAGTTCTCAAATGTAGGAACTGTAATAAAATGTAGATTTAACCCATTTTGGGGCGGGAACCCCTTTTGGTGTTAGCATTATGTTATGCTTTAGCTATTGAAAAAATAGCAGATCTACAAGCTCATAGCGCGCCACCGGGTGGCGCGCTACGAGCTTGTAGGTCTGCTATTTTTGAAGAATCGTGAAAAGTGACATGAAAGTGTTTGAGAACGACTGACATAGAAAAACAGCTTTTTCAAGAAAACAGTCAGGATTTAGAAGACATTTTGCAGAATCGTTCCCAGGTCAGAATGGGTTAAAACATGCAGGACTCACCCTGGTTGCTGTCGTAGCCGTCAGCTTTTCTCTTCCTGCTTCTCTTCTCAGTGGACTTCTCTGGAGTCTGGAGGAGCGAGATGGAGAAAGCACACATCGGCGTCAACCAGCTCTAAGTCTGCCATCGGCAATCTACTCTATTGCTATTTGAACACCTTTTAATCTAAAAATAACGAATAGTCGGAAATAGCCCATCTATGAGCTGCCTCACAACACCTTGCAAGTCAACACACCCCTCCCAAATACACTGAGATTTGGCGGAATTCCTTCGCAGACGATGACGCAACACAGACATTCGCGTTTTATTATTTCAATTCTCCGAAAACATTTGTCAAATTCGCCACTTGGTTCACACACACACCCACACACCCACCCACCCCCTGCACATTTCCATATTTGGGCAAAGGTTCCGCCCAAGCTGGCCGTCTATTGACGTGCAGCAGTGTACATGTTTTTGTTTTAAAAAAGTGAAATTGTACAAAACATTTCAAAATGTTGTAGCCCGTATCAAAACTCATGGCTATGGAACATTTTAGACTGGGGTGTGCAGGAGTGATTGGAAGACGAGACAAGAAGAAGGGATGCACGGGGCCTGGGCCGTGGCTCAGCGGTCCAGGCACCTTGGCTGGTAATCCAGTCTAGCAGTGTGCCGCGGGTTCGACTCCCAATCCCGACGGCCTTTACTGCAAAGACTAATCATTGTGTATATTCCTGCACTATACCTGCATCGAGTGACCTTGGTACATAGAAGTTGATCTATTGAAGATTCTGACCTTCAAAGTACATCATTTTTGTTTTGATTGTATTGCTGTATTGTTGTATTGTTCTTTCTGCTTTGGCAATGTAAACGTATGTTTTCTCATGCCAATAAAGCCCTTTGAATTGAATTGAATTGCATGTCACCCCCCCCCCCCCCCCCCCCATCTCTCTCCTCATTTCCTGTCAGCCTACTGTCTGTCCCTCCATAAAACATATAAAATAAAGGCGAAATAAAGACAAAGAAAAACATAAAAAAAAAGAAGATGCACGATTAATCGCTAGCATAATCGGAATGGGCCATATCGTTATCGGAACGGTCTAAAAACTAGACAAGATTATTGAATTAGTTTTTGTGTACTCATCTCATTCTGTTGTGAAAACAGACACATGGAAAAGAGTATAGGCTTTTTTTTATTGATTGACTGAATCTTTCAGCGCCACCTGGTGGTCACCAGTTTAGGCTTTTGAGTGCCAATTCTCCCATTCTAAAGAAAGAAATAATTTGTAATTCTATTATGCATGTAATGTGCATGTCATCACCTGTACACCAGATTAGAGGAACTTTCAAAATATGGATGAAAATAAAATAAAAAAAATTTTTAAGAATATGGCTACCAAACAGTTTTAACAGGCTATAAGACAGACAGACAGACAGACAGACAGACAGACAGACAGACAGACAGACAGACAGACAGACAGACAGACAGACAGACAGTGGTCATGTGATGTTTGTGTGAGTCTATACTGACCTCCAGCTCGCGGTCGCTGAGTGAGCCCACGCTGCACAGCGATTGGTTGGACGACTCGTTGTGTGCCTGAGAGAGAGAGCAGAATGAATGACGACAGATGAAGAAGTCGACCCACTAACTAACTGGCCGAGGCCCATTCTACAAAATGGATGCCATCTTAAATCAGTGGTTCTCAAAACCGTTTCGTGGCAAGGAACCACCCCCCCCCCTTCCCCCAAATGATATGTATTTGGAAATATGTTGTTCCAGGGACACCCCCCCCCCCCCCCAGAAGTAAAGGTTTGAGTTAAAAACGTTCGCTCTGAAAGAATATATATATATATTCAAAGATTTGTGCCACATTTTCACGATTGTAGATTGTAGCTTGTAGATCTTCTATTTTTTCAATAGCTAAAAGTATAACGTGATATAACGTGTATAACGTGAACACCAAAATGGGGTTCCTTCCTTCTCCCGCCCAGAATGGGTTAACCCATTTTTGGGGGCGGGAACCCCCGTTTGGTGTTATAGCATTATGTCATGCTTTAGCTATTGAAAAATAGCAGATCTACAAGCTCGATTTTATCTTTTGAGAAACCGAAGAACCACTGACATATAGAAACATAGCTTTTTTTCAGAAAACTCTCAGGATGTATAGAAGACATTTTTTTTTTTTAGAATCTGATCTCAGGTCAGAATGGGTTAACCCATTCTGAACGGGAACCCATTTTGGTGTTAGCATCATGTTATGCTTTAGCTATTGAAAAATAGCAGATCTACAAGCTCATAGCGAATCTGATCTCAGGTCAGAATGGGTTAATCAGACCAGTGTGTCTCCAGTGGAAACCTCGTATGAATCTGATCTCAGGTCAGAACGGGTTAAGCATTTGGGTGGGTTTTGGGTGGACGTTAGACACAGACCTTGGCCACCCCGGCTCCAGTGAAGCGGGCCTCCAGCAGCTCCTGCCGGCGGGGGTCCAGGCTGATGCTCTGGCTCTGCAGGTCCTCCATCAAGCCTGGATGGAAAGAGAGAAGAGTGAATGAATAGTTTATTTCGATCTTTCATATAGGGAGACGTTACACATAAACAGTTTACTTTCTTTTCTTTTTTGGTGCTTGTGTTGTTTTGCTTGTGTTTATTTATTTATTTTTGCTTGTTTTTCAGAAGAAAAAAAAAAGAAGAAAACTTGAATGTTGCACTGTTCTGTAGAAATGTTGTTTGAGGACCTGTAAAAGGGATGTACAGATATATTTTCATTTTTATAATTTTTATTTAATGGACAAAAGGGTAGACGTAATAAGCCTTCAGTCTATACCCATATTTATTTTTCCCAGAATAAGAAAAAGAAAAAAAACTGATGAACTAAGAATGTTTTGTATGGAAAGAAAAAACAAACTAATAAACTAAACTAAACTAAAAAAAAGGCATAGGCAGAAGCTTAAAGCTTATTAGTGCCTTGCCTATCCTTATCTCAATGTATTCCAAAATACTGTTGAAGATATGCATCACAATCAACATATAAACAAAACAAACAAATGACATTTATAGAAGAAGAGAAAATTAAAACAAACAAAAAACAAAAACAGAAAACAGACTACGAGAAACATGGGAGGAAAAAAGACAAAAACAGACAAAGCTAAAATGTTATACTTCAGTCCAACACTACATAGCATAACATGGCTCAGCTCCCCACTCATTCCAGGTTATATAATTACACAATAATTCCTGTTTGAGCCTCTTTTTAAATTGTTAAAGAGGAGAGAGGAGGAGGAGAAACACACACACTTCAGACATTTTCAAGATATACCGTAGTCAGTAGGCCTACTAGTCACTTCAGATCTAGCCTGGAACTCACCAATGCTTTTTATGGCATAGGCAGCTCCTGGCAGGATCCGCCGGGAGAAACTATGCACAGCTGCGCGACATGAGACTAATTACTTAGAGCGACAGAGAGAGAGAGGAGCGTGTGTGTGTACATGTGTGCGTGTGTATGTCAATTTTACAAAGGTGCAGACGATCAGAAATCAGCAGAGACTAGAGAGTGAGCAATGTTTGCGCTACTCTATGCCGAATTGAAGTGGACTCAGAACCAGACTTTCTTTTTCATCCCTGGAAATAAAAACGTCTGGGTTACCGAGGCTACTTCAGATCAGCTGTATTGTATTGTAGTATTGAATCGAGAATCATTTTGAATAGACAATCGTTTTGAATCTGGGAAAACAAATGCTTTAGAATAAAAAAATCGAATCGTGACCCCAATAATCGGAATCGAATCGCGGGACACCCAAAGATTCACAGCCCTGACACACACTATCACACTTGTTGTTCCCACTATCGAAACAGCTGCCGCAGGCGAAGACGAAAACCAAGCCAAAACTAAGCTATGACGACTATAGCTGAGACTAAATATATTGACAATTTCAACTAAAAAGGTAGGTACTAGTGGAGAAGAGATTCCAGCAGAACTAGATGAGTCATTTTAAGGTTCCGTGTTATGCACGGGTGTCTGAAAATAGCTGGATCCACAAGCTCACAACGTATCGCATCGTGACACATTTTGAGCTTGTAGATCAGCTGTTTTCTATAGAGACCCATTCAGATTGTGTCAAAGGTCATGTCTCACCTAGACACAGGGCCAATGAAAGGTCATGTCTCACCTAGACACAGGACCAATCAAAGGTCATGTCTCACCTAGACACAGGACCAATCAAAGGTCATGTCTCACCTAGACACAGGACCAATCAAAGGCCATGTCTCACCTAGACACAGGGCCAATGAAAGGTCATGTCTCACCTAGACACAGGACCAATCAAAGGTCATGTCTCACCTAGACACAGGGCCAATCAAAGGTCATGTCTCACCTAGACACAGGGCCAATGAAAGGTCATGTCTCACCTAGACACAGGACCAATCAAAGGTCATGTCTCACCTAGACACAGGGCCAATCAAAGGTCATGTCTCACCTAGACACAGGGCCAATGAAAGGTCATGTCTCACCTAGACACAGGACCAATCAAAGGCCATGTCTCACCTAGACACAGGGCCAATCAAAGGTCATGTCTCACCTAGACACAGGACCAATCAAAGGTCATGTCTCACCTAGACACAGGGCCAATCAAAGGTCATGTCTCACATAGACACAGGGCCAATCAAAGGTCATGTCTCACCTAGACACAGGACCAATCAAAGGCCATGTCTCACCTAGACACAGGACCAATCAAAGGTCATGTCTCACCTAGACACAGGGCCAATCAAAGGTCATGTCTCACATAGACACAGGGCCAATCAAAGGTCATGTCTCACCTAGACACAGGGCCAATCAAAGGCCATGTCTCACCTAGACACAGGACCAATTAAAGGTCATGTCTCACCCAGACACAGGGCCAATCAAAGGCCATGTCTCACCTAGACACAGGGCCAATCAAAGGCCATGTCTCACCTAGACACAGGACCAATCAAAGGCCATGTCTCACCTAGACACAGGGCCAATCAAAGGTCATGTCTCACCTAGACACAGGGCCAATCAAAGGCCATGTCTCACCTAGACACAGGGCCAATCAAAAGCCATGTCTCACCTAGACACAGGACCAATCAAAGCTTTAAGTCAGTCAGACCAAGTGCAGAATCAGACAATTCAAGTCAATGCATCTCTTGACTCTTTACCTGTATCTAGTATTCTGTTTTATATTGCTACTGCAACACCTGACTCTACTCACTGCATATACCTTAACACCGCTTATTCCAATTATGCCACTGATTGGTGTGTAACTATAGCCCAACTACACTACTGCCTGCTGCATGTAAGGAACAGTAGTCTGACCGACGTGTCCTATAACAGTGGTTCCGGTTCATTTTGATTTCTACGACGATTTCTCAGTTGATTTTAATGTCCTTTCTCAGTTCAGAGCGTCTGCGGATGCAGGATGCAAGCTATCTGCATCACCGAGAGAGAGAGAGCGAAGGATACACAGGCCAACGGGGCTCACTCTCCCAAACCTTTTCATGTCAAGTGAAGGACCCCCAAAATGACACTAAGTACGCCCGCGGACCCCCATTTGAAAATATATGTCAAGGACCCTCAGAGGACATTTTTTACAGCTCTAGCGGACAGCGGTGATTTTCAACCATTTTCTTTCCAGGACCCCCAGTTTACCATGCATTAGTCTACGGACCCCCCATGTAATGGCATTTCTACACTCTCAGAGTTACAGACCCATAAGGGCCCATTTTGGTTCCAAACTTATCATTTAGCTGGGGACCCCCCCTGGAACTCCCTCAAGGACCCCCTGGGGGTCCCCGGACCACACTTTGGGAACCACTGCTCTACAGTATACACAGTATAATCGGCACAGATTGCGGCGGAAGAGATTTGTGTCGTCGATGTCGTCGCCGTGTCATTCTTTCGCAAGGGTGTGTTACCCCACATTTGATTGTCCTCCAAAGTATTGTGCAACACAATGACACAGCCGCAAGAAGGAAGGTACAATGGCATGCTCCGCCTCCTCCCGGTGAAATATTTAGCTATATGAAAAGGATCGAATATCCTTGTTCACTTTTACACTGTTCCTGTTGAGTCCTAATGCTTAAGCCCATTTAGGCCTGAAAAAAGTGTCTTCTAAAAATCTCTAAATCAGTTTTATGAAATACCCGTTTCTAGGCCTATATCACTCAATATTTCATGTCAAGGACCCCAGAAATGATCTGTAATTGGCCTCCGAGACCCCCCCATCTGAAAATATGTTGTTCCAGGGAACTGCCGGAAGCAGAGATTTGAGTTAAAAACGTTCGTTCGGGAAAAAAATATATATTCCAAATTTGAGGCACATTTTAACGACTTTTCAAAAATATTATAAAATTATAACATGTTTAAAACATGTGTTTTAAGCATTATGTTATGCTTTAGCTATTTAAAAATTTGCAGCTCTACAAGCTCATAGCTACGAGCTTGTAAATCCGTTTTTTCTTCATTTTTTTTTATGTGGCGCAAATCTTTGAATGTAACATTTTTATTAACTCAAATCTTTGCTTATGGGGGGGTTCCTGGAACAACATAATTTCAGACAAGTTCAAGACTGTCTATTAGACAGTATTTTGGCTGCATTACTGTACATGCTGGAAACAGCAACACATACACAGCACAAGTCAAATTGACCTACTGGGTAACGTGGAATTCTGGAAAAATCTATCAATCACTCTTCTCGTTACCAACTACCCTCTCCTCCCAGGAAGCATCTAAATATGGCTGGTAGGTCTGAAACAGTTAATCAAACTAATCGATGTACTCAATTATGGAAATATATATATATTTTTTTATCATTTAAATAAAATAATCAACCTCTGATTTTAGCATGTCATTAGGGTTGTGATCCTTTAGGATTCTAACCATTCCGGTTCCTTAACGATTCCCTCTTAACGGTCCGATTCTGTAGCAGTTTTATGAAATACCCATGTTTCTATATAAGGACCCCAATTTTTTTATTTAATTGGCCACCGACCCCCATCTGAAAAGATGTTGTTCCAGGGACCCCCCAGAAGCAAAGATTTTAGTTAAAAACATTCGCCCTGAAGGAATATATATATTCAAAGATTTGCGCCACATTTTCACGATTTTTCAAAAATAGCAGACGGTAGACCTATAAGCTCGTAGCGCGGCACTCGGTGCCGCACTATGAGCTTGTAGATCTGCTATTTTTCAATAGCTAAAGTATAAAATAATGCTTAAAGCCAGGTATATTCAGTGATTTCACTCAAAAAACCTTAGGTTTCGTTTTTGGCTGTGGGACCCAGCCTTTCGTCCAATCAGGATAGAGAGTCAAAAACGAAACCTAAGGTTTTTTGACCCCCAGGGGTTAACTGGGGACAGGGAGGAACTCCTTATATGGCCAGCACACACTATAGTAGGGAGGATTATCACAACAAAACAAAAAAATAAGTGATATTTGAATTAAGTGAAATCACTGAATATACCTTTAAAACACCAAAAGGAGTTCCCGCCCAAAATGGGTTAACGATTCCTATAGACAGGGAGTTCCAAATGGACCCTTTAGAGCTCTGTAAAACTTTGAGACTTACAGGTCTGTAACTCCGAGAGTGTACAAATGGAACCAAATGGACCCGGTACAGTACACTCTCTTAAGGCTCATTCGTAGTCTGGATTTTCGGTGGTGAGGTGACCACCGCTCCGGTGGTGAGCTGACCACTGGAGCTGTAATAACGTTGAGCGGTGGTGAGTAAAAACAGAGAGAAGGGCTGGGGCGGTGGTTTGCTCTTCACCGCGGCTCGTGACGTCATGTTGTAGTTCGGTGGTCACCCCACCACCGAAAATCCAGACCCTGAATAACGCTTCAGGGTTATAATGGTCGTTGAGATGTTAAAGGTTTGTGAACCACCGTATTGCAAGAGTATAGCCGACATGAAGTTAGTCCACATGCCAGCTTCTGACAAGTGTGATCAAACCGGCTCCACAAACGGTCCCAAACGTGATGGAAACAGATTCCGGTTCCTCGATGTCGGATCTGGCTCCTCCCATTCCAGATCCCAACCCGGCCTACACATGTCATAGGTGAAAAGTTTCCACCCCAAAAAATATAAAATAAAAATCTAATCTAAAATGCACCTTCTTTCAAGCATCAAGGTTGATTTTTGCATGACCCTGTGCAAAATGTATAGCATAATGCATAAGTGGAAACGTGGACATATACCGGTATATATATATATATTTTTTTTTATACAGGTTTAATGTTTGTTTTTAGTTCAAGGTTGGTTTTAAAAACGCCATTGACAATGAAGGAAAAATTTACGTCATCTTGTCTCTTTATTGTTAACAGTTTCCGTGCCTTGAATGGATTACTCCAGGTTAATGTCGCTGCCGTATCGGACATACCCGCCTTTTGTTTTATGTGTTTAATCCGCCGTAATGTAATGAATCAAAAGAAAATCCGTCTTCGTCGCGGAGTATGAGACTGGATGCCTTCGCTGTGATGACAAAACCGGAAATCGTCACATGCTGTGGGCTGCTAGGGCTTCTGGGAAATTGAGGCCAATGGAAATGCATTGGGTGCAACGCCTCATTGAAACCAATCTTGTGTGCGTCTTCCGCGTGCACCAAGATGGTGGATGCTACACACAGATCATAACAAACCACGGGAGCTTTTTTTGATGGATTTTCGCGGATTAAAAGCCCAAATAATTCAGCGTATGCTCTAAAGGTAATACAACAATCTCGGCAGTGAAGGGGGGTTGATTAAAATGCGGGTTAATCGTAAAAAACAGTCAAACTGTTAATGGCGTTTAATGTTTGTTTTACATCACCATTACATCACCTAATCAACACGAGTTAGACTTTAATATATTAGCGCCCCTCACTTCACACGGGTGTGATTTTTGTAATTACAAATACGCTTCTCAATTATTAATTAAAAAGGTTATTCGATGGAATAATTCATCACTAAGTAAATCGATATTTGCAGCCATAAATGAAAAAGCTTCTATTATCTTAGCATCTCTCAGTAACCTGACTGACACCAACACGAACAAGTACACAGCAGCATTTGGGCTGGCCTTGCCTTCACATCATTCAATAAACAGTCATAGCTTTCTTTCATTAATCTATGAAGTAACTATATGAACCTTTAACAAATACTACATGTGACACTCACTGTAGTGTAGAGGATTATGAAGCTGTGCGTGTGTGTGTGTGTGTGTGTGTGTGTGTGTGTGTGTGTGTGTGTGTGTGTGTGTGTGTGTGTGTGTGTGTGTGTGTGTGTGTGTGTGTGTGTGTGTGAACACGCACGCTACATGCACACAAAGTATACTTTTTTAACTTGTCTACATGAGATGCTGTTGAGTTTGTGTACTAAAAGTTAACTCTAAACTCAGTTCTTAGGCTAATGAATCAATAGTCATGTGAGTGGTGCATGGTCATGGGCTAGACTCTAGAGATATGGTTCTCAAAGTGGGGTCCGACAGGGCGGGGACCCCCAGTGGGGAGCCCCAGTGGTCCTTGAAGGGGTTCCAGCTAGACGAAAATAGACGATCCCCATGGAAAAGCACCTCATGATTTGCCTCTAATAATAAGCTGCACATCATCTATTTCTAGAAAGCTGTTCTCTTATGGGGGTCCATCCATGGCTGCAGTAGGACCCCATGGCTGGCAACATCCTTTCAAATGGGGGGAGGGAGGGTCCGTGGACAAATACATACACATGTTGGGGGTCCTTGACATATGATACATGGCAATGTTTGAGAACCAATAGCCCAACTTCTAGCCTTGGACCAAGACGATCAAAGTCAGACTCGATAAAAAAAAATACATCTTTGATAGTGTTGAAAGGCTATAGTATCAACTCACCTAAAAGGGAGGTCGACTCGTGTCCAGGTACAGCACAGGCAGAAACCCTCTCTCTCCTCCTTTATTATGACTCCCAAATCTCTCTCAAAAGGATCCTTCCTCGCTTGTGTTCACATCATCATGATCCGCTGTGTTTTTCCAGACATCATGGTGGCTGTCCTCTCCTCTCTCTCTCTCTGATCTGATCTGATCTCCTCCCAAGGCTGCTAGCTGCGGGCTGCTGTCTCTCTGATCTGTTCGGCTTCGGCTGCTGCTGGTGGCATCGGGAGGCCGTTGATCCTCGGCCTTTCCTCGGCCCCACCGACCGGGGTGAACACCGCTTCCTCTCTGGAGGAGGAGAGGGAGGCCGACACGACCCGTCCCGTTGTGGTGGATGTAGTAGTTGTTGTTTTTCGGTGTGTGTGTGTGTGTGTGTGACTGTCTGCGAATCGTGATCACTATTTAAGAACGACTACAACAACAACAACAGTCACATCCCTGCTTTCTTTCGTTCCCCGTCCTCTTAACTTTTGATTCGTGTCCGTTTATGTATAATATATCGCGGTACAAACACGCACGCATGCCACGATGATCACTGACCGACTGCACCGTGGCGGTGACACCTTTTTGTTAATGTTTTCGTCCCCCGTTACTACTTCACTTCCTCCGGAGTTTTACGATAAAGGGCGGCGATCATGAACCGAACCTCAACCCCCTCCTCTGGGGGTGAGTGCTGCCGACTGCTGCTCGCTTTGTGCGGATCATTTCACTGCTGAGTGGATCCACAACCTAAAATAAACTACACAATTCCACACACACGCGGTGCAAAATGGACAGCTTTGTGGAAAAAAAAACTAAACTATTTCAGAAGTGTCAAGTTTGCCTCAAATGGGTTCGGAATCAGCCTCGCGACGGCGCAAAGCCCACCTATCTACATCTACACACCAATGTTTACAACGTTCACTCTCACTGACAACACTCTAGTTGCGAGTACATGTTCTGCCCAGCAGATGGAGCCAGTGCATTACTTTACAATACATACAAGTCCACTGACTGGACCTCTGCATTCTCAACCTTTATGAGTGGTGCTGCCACTCCTACGAACAGCTATGTGTGTCCCTATGTTTTTATTTGAAGGACCCACGTTATTATTATTATTATTATTGTTATCATTATTATTATTTAAATATAATAATACATATAATTAAATCTACTTACGAGACTGTACAAATATAACGAAATGGACACTAAAAGGTGCCATTGTTACTCCATTTGGTTCCTAACTGCTGTATCACTCTATTCTACTGTATCCAGGGACAAATTAGCCATTGGGCCAGTGGGGCCGTGACCCAGGGGCCCTTTGCTATCAGGGGCCCTTCGGAGAAATTGGACCGTGAGGTACTAGGTTTGACGCCCTGAAAAGGGCTCCATGGGGCCCTTCATTGGCTGTTGATTTAGTTCAATTTAGGTTAAAAAGATGATAAAAACACGAAAATGCGCGATGAGGGGGGAACCTGCAAATATTACCGGCCCAGGGGCCCTCGTAGGGGTTAATCCGTCCCTGACTGTATCCCCCATTTAGCTGGGGACGTCCCCCTGAAACCTCCCAGGACCCCATGGGTTTGAACTCGTGATGAGAGATTAATCGGCGCACACATCGGTATCGGCCGATATTGGCCTTAACCCATTCTGACCTGAGATCAGATTCATACGAGGTTTCCACTGGACACACACTGGTCTGATTAAAAGGATATATCGGTAATCGGTATCGGTGAAATAGCAGATATTTTATTTTATAATTATTATGTTGAGAGAGAAAAAAGACTGAAAATGCCGTTTGTTATGATGAAGGCTGCAATAATTATATCAATGTTTAGAAAAGAAAATGTCAAAGAATTCAAAACAGTCAACAAGTTGGAACTTTTTTTAATTCAGAGATTATAAGCCTTTTTCAGAGAGGCAAAAACAATAATATTTTCTTAATACAGAAAATGAGCCATAACAGCAATTACTTATATCGGATATCGATATCGGCCAAAATGTCTCATCGGTACATCCCTAGTTTGAACCATTGCTTTAATTCAGTGCTTTTCAACCTTTTTCATATCGAGGCCCATTATTTATTCTGCATTTGAGCCACGTACGGACCAACCATTTGATGACATTTTAGCCTCTCAGACCCAAAACGTAGAATATTTTGGTGTCGTTTGGTGTCCACAATTCAATGCTGTAGGTAGGAGATAACAGGCAAACGATAAAAATGACAATTTGTCTACATTCTCTCTAATGTAGACAGTGGACTTCTTGTACATTAAGTAATGCAGATGTTTAACTCTTGAGAGGTCCATTTGGTTTCATTTTACGCTCACGAGTTAAAGATATATACCGGTAGGTATAGCCTAGGGTTCATTTGGTTACCATTTAGCTGGGGACCACCTGGAACCCCCTCAAGGACCACTGGTGGTCCCGGACCACTGGTTGAAAACCACTTCTTTAATTGAATACTTCTTCCTACATATTCACTAAAAGTGAAATGTTCCACCTGTTTGGAAGACAATTAGACAAATCAGTATCCCATTTAAATGTCTCTTAGGTTGTCATTCATTGTGAATTTGTGAGTCATTTGCTCACATGGTCTGTTCCATTTACCCATAGCCTAATAAGCCAAATTTATACTTAGTCATAAGACAGTACTATTATGTAGTATGTACTATGTACTATACCCTTAGTAGCGGCTTATGCCATCAGGTAGGAGGTACGAGGTCCATGCGTGCAAGTATAATAGGTACAAGCGTTCCTTTGTCCCTCTATCAATCACACTCGACCCCTACGCAGACAGGGTAGGGGCCGAAGGTTTTGAGGTGATGTTCCTCCCCTCTTTTGCACTAGTTATGTTGGTGTGTGGTATTTTAATGTTGTACGGGTCACTGTGTGCCTTTGATGTCTTGTATTGTATTGTATTGTATCTGTATGCTGCAGGGCGGGTCCTTGGGGTCCAAGACAAATTTCTCCTTCGGGAGACAAAATAAAGAAACCTTGAACCTTGACAGTGTAGCTCACTGTAACGTGATGATAGTAACACTGCTCTGTTACAGCAATTGTAACTGCTAAAATGTAGTAGAACTGCATTTAGTATAACTCTAAATGCATGCTATACTTTTTAATGACGTTTTGCCCTGTGAAACACTGCAGGCTTTTTGACGGGATACAACAAAGAAAGCTTTGATTTCAGTCGGTGTATATAGTTGATCCAGCTTCTTACGATTTGATGACGGGTAGAATTGTGAACGCTGATAGAAGTATAGAGTTCACACAATACACCAACAACTGCAACTGCCAGCTACTGATTTGATTTTGATTTGACCAACTGCAAACTGCATCGAACATGTTTGAGATGTTTAAAGACTTGCTTGATTGATTGAAATATGTATTACCAGTTTGCAGAATTACGGTACATTTCCAGCACAACTCAATGCAAAGACTGTTAACTGTGACTGGACGACCCAATAAAGCATTACACTTGTTTACAAGAGTCCACCTTGTTCAATTCATCAAAACATTTAGAGACGTACAAATAGACACTTCTATATAGCCAAAGAACAGAACAGGAATTCATCATAAAGGAGGTAAAAAGGGAAAAGAAACATATACAGTGAGGGGAAAAAGGGGTGTGTTTGTTTTAAGGAGTCAAGGGATTCGCAAGACTCGCAAGATTCGCAAGACAAACAGGAATATTTGTGGATGTACATTTGTTTGACTGTGACATTTTTAAAAATAATATTTTCAATGTTTGTGCAGTAATCCCTATATACACCGGTAATAATCTATTCAAATTAGAATAAAACAATGTGTAATCCAAGGCCTTATGTTACAATTACAAAAATAAATTCTACACTGTCATTTGTATTCAGTAACTGAGTACTTACACAAACCACAGGCATTTGCTTTGAGTTCCTACTGCCAACAGAATGATACGAGCATCTCATTTAGACCCCCTTCAATCATAACAATTATTATTATAATTTAAAAAAATGAGACTTCCCTGGAAACTAGAGGTTTACATAAACAATACAAACTTTATTAAGGCAAAGAAATATGATTGTCAAAAAAAACACATTGGAATGTTAAAAGTAAAACATCAAAACATACAGTATTCACTGACTTGTTGATGTGCATTAAGTCCAATTGTACAGTATGGGAGGAACTTAGGAAGTGAGACCTGCCCCGTGAAGGAGCTGTATACTATTTACAACAGCAAGACAAATCCATTAGAAATATCACTACAAATATGTGGTCTTTTGCAGGAAGAAAGCCTTTCCATTCGAACAGTGTTCTACTGTAGATGTACAGATAAATATATTTTGAGAGATGTTATTTGAATACTGCATCTTGACCACTTAAACACTCATTGACTGGGGCCTGCATCACATTGCGAGAGCTTGGAGGTCTGCTATTATTTGCAGAATGTCTGCCTACAGAATAGGGACAGTATAGTAAATGAAATGGTCTGCAAGTCTAAGATCTTCATCAAAGTGTGTGTTACAGCCATCCGTGCGCGCGGCGCACGCACGCACACACGCACACACACACACACGCACACACACACACACGCACACACACACACACACACACACACACACACACACACACACACACACACAGGCAGTACCTGCTCATCGGGAGCAGTTAGGGCGTTGCTCAAGGGCACTTTGACACAAACCCCGAAAGAGCCCGGAGCTTGAACTTAGTCTAAACCTGGTCCCATCCTTCTTTGAGGGGCACATGTATGTAGGCTACTACGAATGGACAATTTTGAGTGTTTGTGTAAACACAAACATTGTGTAACACAGACATTGACGACAAAGGTGAGGACACAAATTGTAATTGGCCGGAATGAGATGATGTATGATACTACGATGATAAGAGCGCCCCTCAGTTCACACAGGTGTGATTTTTCCCTCTACACACCAAATGCCTTTGTTTGTAAATTGACAATCTTCGCTGTTGTACGACATAGGCAGGCTTAAGTGGTTATCAATCATGCTTGAAAAAAATCACACCAGTGTGAACCGAGTGGTGCAACTCCGTGTGGGCGGGGGTCCCCGGTGGGTCCCCGGAACTTCCAGGCCCACAGGAACGCGCCCACGTCCGAAACGGTCGAGAAATGACAGAGTTACTGTGTGGGGGAATTAGCATTTAGCAGACACCTCTCCCCCTCCCTCTCCCTCTCTCTCTCTCTCTCTGTTTCTAGCACAACAGCGCCACTTTTGCCCCTACTGGTAGGTACTCTAAACATAGGGACGGACATAGGGACAGGTACGCGGACATAGGGACATTGCTGTTCCTTGGAGTGGTTGCACCACTCAAAAGGTGTGTGCATTCGCACAAGTACATGTGAGCAGATATGGGGTGGTACAGTACGGGGGTGGGGGTGGTGTACTCCTACACAGCAGAAGGGTGGGGAAAAGAGTTTGGGAACCGTTGCTTTGGATTGGCCCCGATTACTGGCCAGAATTCAGCTGCTTCCATCCTTCCATGTGTTGAACATACTGTTCCATCCTATATCAGAAGATGTGTCTTTACATTTCCACGCAAAAAACATTATACTCTTTATGGAAGGTGGTTCTGCACACAGGAAATGGCTTATCTTTGGGGGGGGGGGGGCGTCTGTTCCTTAGACTCTGTTTCTTTTTAGGACAGTGACAGACGGCGCTCTCAAAACCACATTATTATCCATATTGAAATGCCACTTATCTGAAAGTTGGCAGAAAGCATTATCTCACCATATAGTCCAAATAACAGGAAACCACAACAGCTTGATAGGAAGGGAATTGTGAGTGTCACTTTATAATGTAGGCTATGTGTGTTTTGCACAACACTATCTGCTTCTGGTCATGAACTAAAGAATGCGCTCGGCATTCCTCCAGTCAAGTTGATTGGACTATTGGCATTCCCAGTCTCCCATATCGTACGACGTTCAGGCAAAAATCTTTATCGCCGCCAATTGGAAGTGGAACGGCGGAAATCCCTTGTACAGCATGTCATTGGAATCATTTTATACATATTTACAGGCACAAATAATTTTTTACATCTTCAGTCTAGTGACAGTAGAGACCTGCACATGATACACAAACCCACAGTGTTCATCTCAAAGCATTTGTAACTCTTGAGAGTGTATAATGTTACATCTGTACACTCTCAGAGTTAAGGGGAGGGAGTGTATAAGTGATATTTATTTTGTTAAAATAAGCGGAAACTATCTCGATATTCCGATCATTGAGTGTTTAGTCTATGGCAGGGTCTGTGTGTGTGTGTGTGTGTGTGTGTGTGTGTGTGTGTGTCAGTCTTTTGTCCGAAGTTAACCGCAAACCGCTGGAGAAGCTTATAATAGTTTTGGATTTTTCATTATAGTTCAGTTTTAGCGCCCCAGACTGTGTCTTCCGTGAGGAGGAGGCCCAACAGACCCACGGTGAGGCCTTTAGGAGGGCCATTCAGCCCACGGTGAGGCCTTTAGGAGGGCCATTCAGCCCACGGTAAGCCCTTTAGGAGGGCCATTCAAGCCGCAAACGGAGCCTTGCGGCACCTCCGTTGGCCCCGGTGGAGCCTTGCGGAACCATTACGGCTCAAGAATCCGCCACTCCTGAATGAAGTGTCTGGTGCTGGGTGTCTGGTGTTTTGGAGTCTGGTGTAACGCACAGGTCCTGGGCCTGGTGAGAGCAGGAGTGGACCTGGTTGAGACGTACTGTAGGAGGGGCCCCGGACAGGAGTCAACCCACAGAGCCTATAGTCCTTCCACACGCCAGACCTCCCAGTGCAGGCAGGGTATAGTTCGGGAGCGGCAGAGCGGCGGTCTTTCCCTAATGGGAGTGATCGAGGGTAGCTACTGGGACGTAAGCCGGGATCACTTGATCACTCCCGGCTGGGTCACCCGAGTGAGGGGCATGATGTTGGGAGACCCGGAACCCTGATGACCTTATTGGGATACATCACTGAGGACACGTCCCAGGTGCATCCATGCGATGTTTTTTCCGTTCCTAGTTAGTGTTGACGTATTCTTTCCCTTCTAATTCAGTTAGTTTTAGTTCGTTTTTAGAGCGGGTTTGCTAGTTTTTATTTAGTTTTAGTTTTCAATCCTGCATCTGACGGATAAGGATTGAAATGTAACAAAAACTCAAGAAAAGATAGCATTTAAAAAATATATATTCAGTTACAGATTAAGCTAAAAAATAAATTGACAAAAACTAAAACTAAGGCCATTTTGTCTATTAGTTAGTTTTAGTTAGTTTTGTAAACACAATACAGTGTTTAGTTATCGTTTTTCTTTTCTAGTTTTTATTGAGTTAGTTTTAGTTAACTATTAATAAGCTTGCGCCGGAACCGCTTAGTGCCAAACGTTGTATGCACACTGCTAGTATAGGCCACAGAATACCTCCAAACTAATATTATTGTCCACATGTTTTATATATCTAAATATTTAACTTTAACAGAAGTCAATGGGGCCGTGATCGAGCTGAAACCTCGCCCAGATGCGGCGTCAATACGTCATAGATATGTCATAGATGACCGACATCATAAGAAGTCCGAGATCCACTGAGACACACCGTTCCCTTTTCCCATTTTTGGTGTTAGCATTGTTATGCTTTAGCTATTGAAAAATAGCAGATCTACAAGCTCATAGCTCACGAGCTTGTAGGTCTGCTATTTTTGAAAAATCGAAGAACGACTGACATAGAAACATAGCTTTTTCAGAAAACTGTCAGGATGTAGAAGACATTTATAGAATCTGATCTCAGGTCAAAATGGGTTAAGGATCCCGAAATCCACAAGATGTCAAGCTTCTTCTTTTTTTTGAGGGCCCCTCCTATGTCCAGCTTTCGGTGTGTGTAAACCACATTTTGTCCTAACACAAAGATTGAATGCCATTGACAATGAATGGACAATTTTGAGTGTTTGTGTAAACACAAACATTGCGTAACACAAACATTGAAGAAGAAGGTGAGGACGCAATTTCGGATTGGTATATATATATATATATATATATATATATATATATATATATATATATATTATTTGTTTTTGACAAAAACATATCGCTTACACCCCATTTAAATGAACACTGTGTGTTGTTGTGTTTTACACTGTATGGTGCCATTCCAGATAGAACCAGCAGAGTCCATGCCAATGGTCCCTGGTCGTTGGGGAGTCGATGGTCGGCATCAGTCCTTGCCTCTGTACGTGATGTTTGTGAACGTGGACGTGGCTCCTTTGTACAGAGGGTTGTGTCCCTGTGGAGCAAAATGACAGAGAGTTAGTTCAGTCAGACAGACAACTCACGAATAGATTTAACCAATATTTGTCATAGAATGAGAATACAAGTGTGCATATGATGGCGTTCGGCTCTGCTGCATTTTCTCCCTGCTCGGCACGATCAAACACCATCATTAAACATTAAGAGCAGGGAGATATACAATAAAAAACCCTATGAGGAGCATAAATAACAGAGCCCACTGGTGGTGCTGGGGTGGTGGTGGGAGCAAACATCATATAACAACCAGGAACCATATGCAGAGGAAGGCAGGAAGAGCATGCAGTCTAGTGAGCTTAAGTAGCCCGCCCAATTGGTCAGCTGACTGCCACATCAGCGAATGACGTGTGGGTCTTGCACACACTTATGCACCCACATAGAAATGCAGCATATTAACCCCTTGAGTATATGTATGCGCCCTTGAGCACGGCATGAAACCCCTCGAATATAGCTGACTGAACTAACTCCGCAAGCTACGTATCCTTTAATCATTTAATGTCACCTATAGGGCCAGTGACAGGGACGTGCACACATAGACATCAAAGGGGGCCCTGCCCTTTTTCCCCCGTCTGTAAAACCAGACCATAAATTTACTACGGTGAAAGAAATGCAAATGCCACTACCTTTCCATGCCAAGACGGAAGGCAGCATTCAGGAGAATTGCTTTTTTCCCAAAGTCTCCTGAACTTGAACACGCAGTATTTTGCGTTGAGCAAATTTGTTTAGAAATCCATGTCGTTACACACCGCATCTCCACTAGCTAAAGGGTGCTGGGTTGCACCCCGAAAACAGCTAATCTACAAGCTCTCAATGCGTCGCAGCACGACGCGTTGTGAGCTTGTAGATCTGCTATATTTCGCTACGTTTGTCCAAAAGTGCCCTCTTACGGGATGTCAGCCCCTGCCTCTCTAACACTTGGAATTCGAGTGTATACATACAGTTATTTACTGTATGACTTTTACATTTTTTAATCTAAGAATTTCAATATCTTCTAGGAGGTCACGTCCCAATTTAACAATTCTTTTTATCATCCCTTTTGTCTCCGTGTTGTCGCCTTTCCAGCACCCTATACGCTCTTGTAAGGGCCTAGTTCAGTTGTACGAGTCCTTCTCTGACCACAGACGGTTCACGTCCTGTTCTATAGTGACAGGGTGTGGTCTACAGTAAAGACACAGTAAAGACTACAGTAAAGGCACAGAGGAGAAAACGGCAGTGGTATACTTGAATTAAGGTACACAAGTATTGGCATCAAAATGCACTTACGGTGTGTGGAGTTTTGTATAGCACTGTATAACATGCGTATATACATATGTGCGTGTGTGCATACTGTATGTGCGTGTGTGCGTGCCTGTAGTGCGAGGCCACAGCTACTACCAGTAAAGAAGGCTAATTAGCATCAGTTAATTTCAGAGACCCAGCCCTTCCCCGGGGAGCCTTTTGTTCTTCTAACAGCATGGTAACAGCATGCCACAAAGAAATAATTCAAAATGTGTGTGTGTGTGTGTGTGTGTGTGTGTGTGTGTGTGTGTGTGTGTGTGTGTGTGTGCATGCGTGCGTGCGATACAGACAGACAGACGGATAACACGGCAATTCCTTGAACTCAAAAAGGGTCAACAAAAAGGTCCATTTTGTTGACCCTTTTTGAGTTCAAGGAATTGCCGTGTTTTTGTTGTTACTCAAAATAAATGCTATGTTTCCTCCGCCCAGGGACTCAAACATACAGAAATACATTATGATTTTTCTTTATCTGATGTATTTATTTAGTTTGGAAAATGTTTTAAAAAAACTAAAAGGATATTTTACTTGAATGTATAGTGAGAATGAACAGAGGGGGAGGACTGTGGTATATACAGGTCGGGTACATTCATAAAAAAGTCCAACATCAACAACCAGATGGTGTTACATGTTGGCATGGTGACCAGATTTGACTGAGAGCCTGCCATCGGACAACCTCCAGCTTTTCACCAGAGGAGTTTTTTTTTTTTTTTTTTTTTCAAAATGAGTTAATAGCACAGGCAGACTCTTCACATACCAGAGTACGTCTGAAATAAGTGTCAGAGCTGAAATGTAAATATGAAATAAATGCTTAGACATGTAGCTAGGGGTAATGTCAAGAGTCCACAGAAGTGAACCTTTCAAGCCTGTTTTCTCAACTCGCTGTTTTTACTCGCTGATGTTTTTACATTACTCTATAAGCCATATCTCCAAAACTGTTGGGTCAAACTGAACAACCAATATGTCAATTTGAAGCTATGATTCCCTGAGAATCCCTGAGAAAATCCAATGGCAGCCCCTCAGTCAAATTTGGCCACACAGCATTCAGACATCACTTTCCTCAGTCATATTTGAGCTACAACCGTAAGTAGCAGAAGTAGCAACGAAAGGCAATGTGACAGCGATGGAAATGGTCGTGTAAACACGTCAAAAGAAAGATTATTTTCCCTTCCCCCTTTTTTCCCCAATTTAGTCGTCATGCCATTTTCCTGTATTCCTCCGCACACTTTACTGTTGTTACTGTGTCGTTGGATCCATACTGGCGCACCTGCCGGTGAGGGGCGTCCAGTGGGAGGAGGACACAGTGGTGTTTCCATCCAATTACTCCGCCCGCTTCCCTCCCTCGAACACGCTTAGGGCCGATTCATACTCCTATTTTACCGCTGTAGTGCCGAAATGATTTCGGCTCGTCAGAAACTTTCAGTAGCACCGAAGAGCCGACTTTAGGACGGTACCCGCCCCCCCCCCGAACCTCACATGACGTCACATTGTAGGCTCTACAGAGCCGAACCGACTTTTATTCGGCTCAAAATAGGAGTATGAATCGTGCCTTAGGATTCGAACCCCTAGTCTCCACGATGGTGGACAACACCCCACCCTGCCCTGTGCCACTGGAGAACGTACTCACAGGAAGCATCATTTGATCTGTATACAGCTAGATTCTTGTTCAAACATCTCAGTCGGATTCCTTAATTTCTTTTGCCAATAAAAGAAAAAAAAACATAGAATACAACGCCTCCAGATTCAGAGAGGAAAAATAACTAAAACGATATACGGTGTATACAGTGAAGCCGTCGCCTCACCGTGTCCCACTTGGCCCGAGCTCTCTCCTCCTCGAACTTGGCGAACTCGCGGCGGTCGTGGATGGTGACCAGCAGCTTCCAGATGAGCAGCGCGGCCAGGCCCAGGAACAAGATGGCGCCGGCCACCGACAACAGCACCACCAGGATGTCTGGGCCCTTGGGGCAGTCTGGTGGACATGGAAGAAGGAAGGAAAGGCAAGATGAAAGACTACCTTCAACTCAAGGTTCAAGAAGATTCAAGGTCTTTTTGAGGGGCGCTATACGCACATGCTTTGTGTGTTTGTGTGTACGAGCCGTGTCCGTGTTTGTAGCACGGTATGTGATGATTTGATTGGCTGAGCACAGAATAATGATGTGTGATGATAAAGAGCGCCCCTTTTTTGAGTGGTGCAACCACTCCTACAACCAACAATTCCCATTGCAGTCAGAACTGCAGCATCACTCCCAATCTTCCGCCGTAGTCTGAAAACCCACCTTTTCAGACTCCATCATGGCCCATAGCACTTACCCTACCCCCTTAGATAGCATTTCTGTAGACTTAGATAGCATTTGATACAGACTTATAGCATGTTATGTAGACAGCAATATAATTGCATTGTATATAGTCATAGCACGCCATAGTACATATGTATAGCATAGTAGTATATATATATAGTTTATATGTATAGTCTCATAATATAGATATTCCACTGTTACTTTCTTAGCTTACGCATGTTTCATGATAAATGCTTTTTTGTGATGTATTCCCATGCTTTTTGTTCTTGCTTAATGTAAGTCGCTCTGGATTAAGAGCGTCTGCTAAATGCCTAAATTGTAAATTGTAAGCAATGTCCGAGAGAGAGAGAGAGAGAGAGAGAGAGAGAGAGGTGGGGAGCTGCACCACTCAGTTCACACGGGTGTGATTTTTTATTGTCACGTTAACTAGTGCAAAAATATTACACCCGTGTGAAGTGAGGGGCTGGCTCTCTTATCATCGTACATTATCATACACCATCTCATTCCGGCCAATCACAATTTGTGTCCTCAACTTCGTCATCAATGTTTGTGTTTACACAAGTAACATTTGACATAATTTGACTATGACATAAAATGTACACTATGACGTAAAATTCTCCATTCATTGTCAATGGGAATTTAATGTTTGTGTAGGACAAAGTTTGTGAACATAAACTGATTGATTGATTGATTGATTGAAGTATGTATTAACAGTTTGCAGAATTAAAGTACATTTCAAGCACAACTCAATACAAAAAAAACTGCTGTGTATAGCTTGTGTGAATTGAGCGGCGCTCAAAAATATAAAGAATACGTATATTATATATGCTTTGGAAAATTGTCAGACATAATTTAAAGTATACACGATTATAACACGCACGGTATATCATTATCAGACCTAAATTTAAAAATTATTATATGTAGTTGGCCCCTCATTTGTAAAAATAAATGTAGATATAAAATATATATATATATATAAAAAAAAGGCCTATTTAAAAACTATATATGAAAATGCCCAATGATCTCAGTGTTCTGGTATAGACCGACATGAGCGCCGATACAGAAGAGTAAAGGAAAAATAATCTGATAAGCTTTTGCAAAAACCTGTACATTTTACTTTTCTTTTCCTAACTTATTGAACTCAAATCGTTTTGCCAACCACCTATAAGGGAGCATAGATGATCGTAGACAGGTGCAGTGGAGAGCTGGTTTATATAGAAATATACCGGCATACATTTACTTAGACATTACATAATTAATTATTTCTCTTTCCTCCAAAATTTAGCAAAAATATAAAGTATAGTAAATTATTCATGAACAACAACAGAACTCAAATACAGTAATGGCAACAACCCATAATCAGATTTTGGATTTACAAGTATGGATTCCATTGTTTCTTTAAAACGGTGAAATAATAATACATTATATATAAATAATAATAATTTGACCGATTTGATCCCGCAAGGGGATTGAATGCTGCCCAAATGATTGGAGATCAGACTGAAGGGCGTTAAGTGAAGTCCATCATTTCATTTTAGTCGACCTCCTCAATGGTCGGGCCTTGAGAAGTCCCCTGTGTGTCCCCAGCGCTGTAGCTTCCGCCCGCGGGCACTGCGTCTGCGGCGTACGCCTTGCTCGCGATGGGTCCGCACACCTTCTCCAGCTCTTTGAGCTGATGCTCGTACTCGTCCTTATCGGCCAGCTGGTTGCTCTCCATCCAGGCGATGGCCTGCTCGCACAGCTCGACAACCTTCTTCTGCTCCTCCTCGCTGATCTTCACCTTCGCCGTGTCCTCCT
Source organism: Protomyctophum parallelum (assembly GCF_964188405.1). Lineage (NCBI taxonomy): Eukaryota > Metazoa > Chordata > Actinopteri > Myctophiformes > Myctophidae > Protomyctophum > Protomyctophum parallelum. The sequence goes on along the minus strand of NC_139719.1, from coordinate 19,196,316 downwards.
GCACGGATTTCTTCATTTGATAGGCGTAGGACTCCAGGGAGTTCCTGGCGGTCACCTTCTCCCGCTGCACGTCGTCCTCGGCCTTGTACGTCTCGGCGTCCCGCACCATCTTCTCGATGTCGTCCTTGCTGAGCCGGCCCTTGTCGTTGGTGATAGTGATGTTGTTCTTTTTACCCGTGCACTTATCCAACGCCGACACGTTCAGGATGCCGTTGGCGTCGATGTCAAAGGTGACCTCGATCTGAGGAACCCCTCGGGGAACGGGCGGGAGTCCCGCCAGGTCGAACTTGCCCAGCAGATTGTTGTCCTTGGTCATTGGTCGCTCTCCCTCGTACACCTGGATGTGGACCCCGGGCTGGTTGTCGACGTACGTGGTGAAGGTCTGGGTTTGTTTGGTGGGGATGGTGGTGTTCCGCTTGATGAGGTTCGTCATGACTCCTCCGGCCGTCTCGATGCCGAGGGACAGAGGTGCCACGTCCAGCAGCAGCAGGTCCTTCACGTTTCCCGACGTGTCGCCCGACAGAATGGCGGCCTGCACGGCGGCCCCATAAGCCACCGCCTCGTCGGGGTTTATGCTCTTGTTCAGCTCCTTGCCGTTGAAGAAATCCTGCAGGAGTTTCTGTATCTTGGGGATTCTGGTCGAGCCTCCGACCAGGACGACCTCGTGAATGCTTCCCTTGCCCAGTTTGGCGTCTCGGAGGGCTTTCTCCACGGGCTCCAGTGTTCCCCGGAAGAGGTCCGAGCACAGCTCCTCGAAGCGAGCCCTGGTGATGGAGGTGTAGAAGTCGATGCCCTCACAAAGGGAGTCGATCTCGATGCTAGCCTGAGAGCTGGAGGACAGGGTTCTCTTGGCCCTCTCGCCAGCCGTGCGCAGCCTCCTCAGAGCCCTCTTATTCTGGCTGATGTCCTTCTTGTGTTTCCTCTTGAACTCGTCCACAAAGTGGTTGACCACGCGGTTGTCAAAGTCCTCTCCTCCCAGGTGAGTGTCGCCGGCCGTGGACCTCACCTCAAAGATGCCGTCCTCGATCGTCAGGATGGACACGTCGAAGGTGCCCCCGCCCAGGTCAAAGATGAGGATGTTGCGCTCTCCCGACCCGATCTTGTCCAGTCCGTACGCGATGGCGGCCGCCGTCGGCTCGTTGATTATCCTCAGTATGTTCAGCCCCGCGATGGCGCCGGCGTCCTTCGTGGCCTGCCTCTGCGAGTCGTTGAAGTAAGCCGGCACCGTGACGACAGCGTTGTTCACCTCGTGGCCCAGGTAGGCCTCGGCGACCTCCTTCATCTTCACCAAGATCATGGAGGAGATCGCCTCCGGGTCGAAGCATCTGTTCTCCCCCTTGTATTCCACCTGGACTTTGGGCTTCCCTCCGTCACTCACCACCGCGAAGGGCCAGAGCTTCATGTCCGACTGCACCACGGCATCCTCAAACTTGCGGCCGATGAGCCGCTTGGCGTCGAACACGGTGTTGGCGGGGTTCATGGCCACCTGGTTCTTGGCCGCGTCTCCGACGAGTCTCTCCGTCGGGGTGAACGCCACGTAGCTGGGCGTGGTCCTGTTGCCCTGGTCGTTGGCGATGATCTCGACCTTGCCGTGCTGGTAGACCCCCACACAGGAGTAGGTGGTCCCCAGGTCAATGCCGATCGCGACACCTCCTCTTGCATCGGACATCTCGAATAACTACCTAAATTTAGACTTGAGCCACTACTAGCTCTGTACCATATAACAAATTAAAGCGGCACAGGCTTTTATAAGTGTGACAGTGTGACATCAGTTACTTTCCGACCTCGCATTGTGATTGGCTGAGAGGCAGAGAGTGTTAGAGAGGCAGGGGCTGAAATCCCGTAAGTGGTCACTTTTGGACCAAAATAGCGAAAATAGCTGCTATTTTTTGCTGGCGCAACCCAGCACTCTTTAGCTAGTGGAGATGTGGTGTACGATTTTGGATTTTGAAACAAATCTGTTCAACACAAAATGCTACGTTTCCAAGTTCAGGAGACAGGAGAAGCTATTCTGAATGCTTGCCTTCCGGCATGGCATGGAAAGGAGTGGCATGTTGCATTTCTTTCAACGTATAGTAAAATGCTGCATTCGTGGTCTGGAGAGGGCAGTCCCTCAGTTGTTTTACAGAAGGGTAAAAGGGAAGGGGGCGCGCGCGTGTGTGCGTGAGTGTGCGCGTGTGTGCGTGCGTATACTGCATGTGTATGTGTTGTGGTTTCCGTTGTCTGTAGCCAATGGCACAGCGGCACCATCTTTTATGGCCGACATCAAAGGCCCCACTCCTCCGTTGGCCTCTTGCCATCACTCTTCTCCTCCGTTATTGGCCTCTGTCCATCATTCTTCTCCTCCACTACCTCCGTGAACGCTCTCTCTACCACTTCCTGATCTTCTGTCCCGGCGTCGCAGTTCACTGTCATTATGGCTGACATGCAGTGGTGGAAAAAAGCTCTCAAATGTTTTACTTAAGTAAAAGTTTAAATACCGCAATGTAGATGTACTCTGTTACAAGTAGAAGTGCCGTGTTAAAAATGTACTCAAGTAAAAGTACAAAAGTAGCGGCATCAAAATGTACTTAAAGTACTAAAAGTAAAAGTACTCATATTGCAGAATGTCCCATTTCACAAGTTCAAAAATGTGTACAAAATCTTTTGAAAATAGCCGATCTACAAGCTCACAATGCAGATTTTGTAGATCTGCCATTTTCAAGTAACTATAGTAACTAGTACGTTTTCAAATCAATCAATCAATGTACTTAATTAAGCACAGTACTTAAGTAAATTTATTTAGTTACTTTCCGCCACTGCTGACATGCTGTACTACCAGGCCTTCCGAAACAAATCACTGCGATTGCTCATGCGTTTTATCAACTGCACTTTCCACTTTCTTAGTTTGTTTCCATTTTTAGACCTAGTCTAGAGTATTTATTTCTTGTTCGTGTTGCTAAATCCTTCTTCATTCAATTGTGGCATTATTTATTATTAATTTATTAATAAGCTTAACAATGTACATACTGGTTGATGGCTGAGCAGGGAGGGATGTGTGGCTTCAAATCTAACTAGGGATGTCCCTAATACTGAATACCGAATACCAATACCAGTGTTGTGGTCTCGTGTTGTGTTTATAGCTATCTAGCTATATATATATATACTATATAGCTACATATATACATATATATATCTCGTGTTGTGTTTATAGCAGACTCCTCACTCAAATGTGCCCTTGCAGTTTGGGCAACTCCAAAGCAAACTCCACATGCTCCAACATTGTATTTACCTGCCATAGTGTCAACCCCTTACCCCTGTGTCAGATCAGGGCTTAGATTGGCATATATTCAACGATACCGATATGACAAATAGGGGCTGATACCGATACAGTATCTCTAAATCTAACTAAGGAATATTGTTTGCGCAAATTTGTTCTGTTACTTTGTTTAATTTCTTTAAAACAACGGAAGATATGCGAGATGTACTCCAGCGCGCTGCTGACCAGCGCACCTGATCCCAGTCAAAACACTGCAATGAGCTCCATGAGCGTCTGAGAATGTGCTCCGTCAGCCAGCCTGCCGAAAGAACGCTTTAATAGCGCTCTGCTCGTTTGTCTCCTCCTGCTCCACACTTCCTCTTCTATCACTCCAGTCCTCGCTACGCCTCTGCCTTCTGAAACGTGTCGTTGTTCATGTTTCGGTTACATTACTTTTAGAGTAGAGTTTAGAGTGTCCCCCACGCAGTGCAACTAAAGCGATATATACTGTGCAGCAGTAAATCACACAAGACATGACATGATGTAGAAAGAATAAGGAGCGAGGGCATAGCTGAATGGGTAGTCTAGTGGCCTCCTCAAGTGTCCCTGAGGAAGACTATTAACCCCCCGTTCTTTATTACAATATTACAATATTACAATTTATTGCAATATTACACGAGAGGGTGTGGTTTAACGTGATTATTGCCACGTTAGTGATGCGGTAAGGAACGAGACGAAGTAGAGTTCCGCAAGCATCACTGAAGTGGCAATAATCACGTTAAACCACACCCTCTCTTGTAATATTGCAATTCTACAACAGTTTACCCTTAAAACGAAGAAATTCGCTGAAAAAATATATTGTTTTAATGACAGATGTAGACACTACGACCACAAATGTCCCAAGAAACTAGCTAGCCTAGCCACCGAGTTTGCTAGCGCTCTGGGAGAACAGAGCAGCTGAATTCTTTGTTTTGATTAGGTGGTGAACGGTGCTGGTTTGACCCACGGCTAGAAGCCGTTTCAACCAATCAGATTGCTTTCCTCGAAACGACCTGTTGTAGAATGTATGTTACAGTATATTATCAATACAATAGTATAGTTATTTGAGGGCCCACTTGCAATATCCTCACGGCCCAGTAATGGGCCCCCCGGGCCAAGGGGTTGAGAACCGATCTACAACAACCCATGACACATGAAAGACTCTCTCTCTCTCTCTCTCTCTCTAATCCCCCTCTATTCCCCCCTCCTCTCCTCCCTCCTCAGGATTGTGTGGCATCAGCGTGTTTGCTCCTCCAGCGGGACGCGGAGCGACGTGCCTTTTACGACCGTCTTCTCCCCAGCAGGGCGTTAACCACGTTCAAGGGGATGTGCGGCGAGCTTCCTCCCTACCTAGGCGCTCCCTAAATGAAACCCACGCGTCCATTAAACCCCCCCCCCCCCCCCGCCCAAAACCCTGGCCCATGCAGGACAGACTTTACCTACCCCGCAGGCACCGGGGGTGATTAGACACACACACACGCACGCACACACGCACGCACGCACGCACGCACGCACGCACGCACGCACGCTCCTCCTTAACAAGAAGAGGAAGGAGGTGAAGGGTGAAGAGGCACGCTGAACAGGATGTAGTGGAGATGAAAGTTTGTGTTAATGTCTGGTAATAATGAGGCCCAGGGTGGGCTTTCTGCCCGCGCTATTCACCATATTACCGCCAAGGCAACGCGGACGAGACAGGGTGGTTTTGTACATGTACGGGTGTTCTGTTGTTATCCAAACTATAACCTGCCGTGGAAGCTCTATTTTTTTGGCATGGCATAAACAATAAACACCCAATAGTTTGAACCATTACTTATTTGTAGACTATTGGTTACAATCTGCTCAATTTAGACCTCTCCACAGTGCTACAGTATGGAACATCTTGCAGCTTGAAATGAGAAGTGTTTTTACATACATGTACTATAATGCAATAGTTTACACACATACACACACGTTGTGGGTTATAGCGTTCCGTTCTGATGCTTAATAAATGTCGCTTCTTTAGGCATCTGGTTAGGATGCCTCTCGGGCGTCTCCCTATAGGGAGGTCCTCGAGGCACGTCCCACTGGGAGGAGACCCCCCCCCGGGGCTGACCAAGGCGCAGTTGGCGGAAACACATCGACTCACTGGCCTTGGAACGCCTCGGGATCCCCCCAGGAGGAAGTCACTAATGTTGCTCTGGAGAGGAATGTCTGGAGCACTCTGATGGAGCTGTTGCCCCCCGCGACCCGACTATACGGATAAGCGGTTGAAGCGGTCAGTGGGAAGAGAAGGGAAAGAGATGTGATGACTTGATGCAACACAGCTTCAAAGCATTGACATCTTAATTTGTCATGGTGCATCTCTATCGCTAAGGTAACTTGCCAGTACCTATATCAGTAAGACGCTACGAGCTTGTAGGTCTGCTATTTTTGAAAAATAAACTGTCAGGATGTAGAAGACATTTTTAGAATCTGATCTCAAGTCAGAATGGGTTAAAGCGACGGGCGACCGAAGGGCTGACACACTGTACCGGAATAATGTCACTTCATGTCAGCACTCAGCACCGTCATAGAAGTTTCATTTTAAATTGTCTCATATAAGCAGGGTATACTTATAATATCTATGAATCTGGCAAGACTCTCCTAAAAGATTATCCACCTTACAGGACACAGCTGTTCACCTTTTTCAAATTTGCGTTTGTGTGTGCATAAGTTCCTCTTTCTCTAGCCGCCAGTTTTGCAAGAGAAACAAGTGACCAGGTCTATGAAAACAACCACACATGAAAATAGCTGATCTACAAGCTCACACAAGCGACACATTGTGAGGTTGTACATCTGTTATTTAAAAACACATTGAGAATAAATCGAAATATAAATAAACAGTTTAATAAAATAAAAATAAGTAGGTACAAAATATGTTCAGATGATGTCTGTGGACAATTACATATGAATCTGGGGTTCCTCGATGTGAAGAAATGTGGAAGCCAGCCCAAATAAGCAACTACTGTACACTCTAAAATCAAGCCCAAAAAACAAGTCAAAGGTTGCTTATAATAAGCAGACATGGCAACGCGGCCTGAAGGAAGCAAAGCACACACACACAAGGAGCCCCAGTGCCTTGGCGAGGTAAAAAAAACATGGATATATCTGTGATTCTTACCAGGCTCTTTGACCACAAACAGGATGGACTTGCCGCTCGTGTCTTCGTAGTACTGGAAGCGTTCAACGCAGTCGTTCTCATCTTTGTACGTACAGTTCACTGCATTGGTGTCATGGAACACTGGACAGGTGGAAGGACGCAAGAAACATGAGATATAATGCTTATAAATCATTTTAACTGGCATAAACAGCTACTGTAGCTGTTGACCCTTAATGATGCATCACATTTCTCGCTTGAAAGTGGGTTATTAAAAAATAAAATAATCAGCAGCTCTGTAAAACACATCCACTACTATCTCCGTGTTCCAAAGACTTGGAGCTACGGCGAACAGAGGCTGCTGTGGCTCCGGAGGTAGAGCGACCGACTGGGAATCGGAAGGTTCCAGGTTTGATCTCACAGGCCTCTTTTCCACCGGTTGGTTCCCAGTGGGAACCGGTTCAGTTATTTTTGGTTCTTAGTCCATGAGCCAGAGCTCCAAAAATATGCAAAAAAAAAAACATGCAAAAAATAGAAAATATGAGAAAGCTACTATACTGTGGAAGGGTTATCATATATTAATGTACGTATATTGATCCTATAAACAATTTAATATAGGTATTGTTTAGCCCACTCAATTCATAATTAACGTTCCAATTTTGGAGCTCTGGCTCATGGACTATAAGAACCAAAAATAACTGAACCGGTTCCAATTGGGAACCAACCGGTGGAAAAGGGGTCAAAGTGTCCTTGAGCAAGACACTGACTGAAGCCCTAACTACTCTACAATGAGCAGGACGGCGCCTCGCATGGCGTCCAATGAGCAGGTCGGTGCCTCGCATGGCGTCCAATGAGCAGGTCGGTGCCTCGCATGGCGTCCAATGAGCAGGTCGGTGCCTCGCATGGCCGTTGGCGCGCGTCGTATGAAGTGCTTTGAATAAAGGCGGTAAATATAAAATGCTACAGAAATGCGCCATCTATACCAAAGGCTGTGTCACTGCTAGTTTTTTGCCTAGATTTTTAGGACAGCCAGAGGACCATAGTCAGAAAGGTTATTTTTGTGGCATTTCTGCTTCAATTTGACAGCATCAGAGATTTATTGCTGCACATATTGTACATTGTGCATCTATTCCATGCACAATTTTGTGCCCTTCTGTCACTTAAAAGTGTATCACTTTGGATATTTTTGTACTGTATTTTATAGGTACCTTGAAATGTATCATGGATGTACTATTGTCTGTAATTTGTTTGTAATTGTCATGTACGATGTACTGTAGCATTGAAGTGTCATTTTATTTATGCCTCTTGGCCAGTTCCCACTTAAAAAAGAGACTTTGCCTCAATGTGTTTTGACTGGTTAAATAAAGGTTAAATAAAAATTAAATAAAAATACAGGAAGGGAGGGCAGAGAGCAGCGGAATAATGACCAGCGAACATTCCTGGCGACCGAACCAGGGACACACTGTCCTTTTTGCCAATGAGAACCAACCCAACTATCGGGTCAGTTGGGTTAGTTAGTGCTCATTGGTTACACACGGCATGTCTGGGTGCAGCCTGTGTGTTGAACAATGCCATGGCATAGATACTGGCACAGGTCGCTTTTGCTGTACTCAGGTGTTTTTAATAATATGATTATAGGGCATATAGCAGTGGCTTCCATGTGTGTTCTGGTTCCGTCATTTCGGGTCGGGTCGGGTCAGTGCTCTTACCTATGTTGTCCACCAGCTCTATCTCGTCACGGCAGATACGGGAACAGCTGTTGTCCTCGAACAGTTTGCCTCTCTTGAAGTGCTTACACTCCACGCATTCCCTGCAGACACGCACGCACGCACGCACGCACGCACGCACACACACACACAAGCAGCCCGTCAGTGCGGCATCTATTATACATTTGAGAAGTTGTACCCGACACACGGACAAGGGACCCAAAGTCAACAGCTAAGGGGACTTTAACTGACAAGTGAGAGTGTGTGCGTGTGTGTGTGCCACAAAACGCGCAGTCGCCTGCCAAGTTCTTCTGCGCATTACTTATTTCCCAGTCCCACCACGGACTCACGCGCGAGTGCGTGTGCAGTTTGATTTCAGCATCACTAATCAAAATAATACAAAACAAGTTAACAACACGTAATAATAATAACCCATGTACATGTGCAGGGCACAACGCTGGGTTAAAAAACACAGCTGAAACCTGAAGTGGAGTCTGTCAAATCCCGCAATTGCCTGTACTTCCCCTATTGTGCTGCAACGTAACTAGGATGAGCCGCGGAATTCTAGTTATATACAGTCAAATCCTAGTTATATACAGTCAAATCCTAGTCATATACAGTCAAATCCTAGTTATATACAGTCAAATCCTAGTCATATACAGTCAAATCCTAGTTATATACAGTCAAATCCTAGTTATATACAGTCAAATCCTAGTTATATACAGTCAAATCCTAGTTATATACAGTCAAATCCTAGTCATATAGAGTCAAATCCTAGTTATATACAGTCAAATCCTAGTCATATACAGTCAAATGCTTTTGTTTGGTGTATCAAAATCCTATTCCACTGCATCACTGGGATACAGATGCCATACACATGTTGAATACACTGGGATTTGTTTAAGACACAATCCAAAAGGATTAGTAGTACCGTACTCAGTGTGTGTGTGTGTGTGTGTGTGTGTGTGTGTGTGTGTGTGTGTGTGTGTGTGTGTGTGTGTGCGTGCGTGCGTGCAGTCTCACTTCTTCATGGTGCAGGCGTCGGGGCAGGTGGGGCACTTGTCACACGTGGCCCCGTAGGCCCCTGGCTGCGTGCACTCGCAGGCCCCGCACACACACTGGCCCCTGCCGCTGCACAGCAGGCCCAGGCCGGACATGCAGGTGTCCGTGCGACGCGAGCAGTTGCAGTTCTCGCCCTGCCAGTCCGGAGCACACTGGCAGAAGCCACAGTCACACGCTCCGTGTCCTGTGTTATATAAGGGAAATGATTCAATACATGCCATGTTAAAACCATTTTGGGACGGGAAACCCCTTTTGGTGTTAGCATTATGCTATGCTTTAGCTATTGAAAAATAGCAGATCTACGAGCTTGTAGGTCTGTAGGTCTTTTTGAAAGATCGAAGAACGACTGACATATAGAAACGTAGCTTTTTCAGAAAACTGTCAGGATGTAGAAGACATTTTTTTAATCTGATCTCAGGTCAGAATGGGTTAAAACCACAGTCACACATCCAGCTCAGAGCCATAGAGTAAGACGCAAACTGCGCTCACTGCATGGGGCTTCAGTCTAATGGCGGCTCTCCTACATAGACTTCTATTGAGAACCAACTGGGACAAGTCCTGGAGCAGAAGTATAGGCAGACATGCATTGGACCCAGGCAACAGCCCAGCTTTAATGATCTTAACCCATTTTGGGGCGGGAACCCCTTTTGGTGTTTTAAACATTATGTTATGATTTAGCTATTGAAAAATAGCAGATGCGCTATGAACTTGTAATAATGTCATTATTTAGAAAACTTTTTTTTTTAATTTCGACGTCAGGCCTTAATGATCTTAAATTCCGTTATTTTAGATTGTTTTGTAGTAATCGTACAACGCAAACATCACAGAGACTTTAGTTGTCACTGTACGATACTTTAAAACAGTTGGCATGTTGCACAAATGCCCAAAATAGCTCTTATTTGCGCCGCTCTCGTTGAAAACAATGCATTTCAAACTGTCACGGTAGCAGAATGACTAAACCCAAAATGCAGAGCTACAAGCAAAGTAGTGTAAAAAAACTGGTTTATTCAAGCAGAATGGCAGCTTAGCTTACAATCAAAAGCAGAAAAGCAAGCAATAACTCAGGGAAGCCCAAAAGGCCAAACCTTTCAAAAGGTACAAATAAAAAATCCAAAAGGCAAAACTAAACTAAACTAAACTAAATCCAAAACTAAACAAAAACATCAGGCAAAAAACACAGGAAGTCTAGACAATGCAAAACCTTACAGAAACGAGAACGAGGATTTCCAGGTACAGAAGAACACAGGGACACCAAGATGAGCACCGGACAATGATTTATGTACTGACAATTTGTGTGCGCAATGAGCATTTATAGGAAGCAGGTTAATGGCAAAGGGTTCACAGGTGTGTAACGGGAAGCACTGCAGGGCTGATGAGAGAGTTGGAGACAGGTGTTCAGTGTGATGGAATGGAAGGGAGGAGACATGGTCTGTGGAGTGACAGACCATAATTATGACACAAACTCCAGCTTGTCCCAGTTCAGGCTGCATGAACAGTGCTCGAGCGCTCGGTTTCTGCCCCCTCAATATCGTTTTTTATTAGATGGCTCTGACCCAGCTCAGTGGCCTTGTGGTTTGAGTGTCTGCCCTGAGACTGGGAGGTCGGGGGTTCGATCCCCGGACGGGTAATGCCAAAAACTCACAGACACGACAGACACGACAGACAGACACACACACACACACACACACACACACTCTAAAAATCACACCCGTGTGAACTGAGTGGTGCAACTCCACCACCCCCCCCCCCCCCACACACACACACACACACACACACACCTCTCTCTCTCTCTCTCATTAGCAGGCAACAGTGCAGCACTATCCCTCTCTGTTTCTGGCACAACAGCGCCCCTACTGGTACTCATAGTCATATACTGGTGCTCATTAACGAACACATGAACACATAGGTGAACAACACATAGGTGAACACGGACATTGCTGTTCTTTGGAGTGGTTGCACCACTCAAAAATGGGACCTAATGCAGGCCTGCACACAAGCGGTGCGCCAGTGCGCATGCGTCATCAAAACGATTGGTGCGCGGTAGATCAAAGGCATGGAGGCGCATCTGCGCACCAGCTGAGAGACAGGGATTTAGAGAATGCTGACAGGCATTCAAAAGGAACTCAAATGAGATGTTAACGTCCTGTAAGTAGACTTAAAAATAAAACTAGTGTTGACTAATCATTACAAGTGGCTCTTATTTTGATGAGGGCGTTTCTGCACAGAAAGTCCGTTTCACTACGATGGATGAGCTGTCAAAGTGCTAGTCGCTAAACCACGTTAGCCGACCATGTCCTAAAGTCGGCTCTTCGGTGCTATTGAAAATGTCTGACGAGCCAAAATCATTTTGGCGCTTACAATAGGAGTATGAATCGGCCCTAATGCCTCCCTGCTTGGCACTCAGCATCAAGGGTTGGATTGGGGGTAAGTCCCTGCGACATACTAGCGTCATGTCCAGGGGGTGTACATGTACATCAAAAGCTGCTGTCCGCTACAGAAACAGGAGATAGGCTCCTGCCCGATGGGCCTTGTGGCACCCGGGAGGAAGTGGACAATACAATGTTGTTGAGAGGGAGAGCAATGTAATTACCCTAGCATCCTTTTTCTGGAACAGATTCAGCAAAAGGTAGAGTGGAAACAGAAAATATACAGCTATAGGGTTTAAGTGGTTATGTGGGAGGGAGGTATGACCAATAGACTAGAAGAGAAGACCAAGACCAAGACCAAGACCAAGACCAAGACCAAGACCAGAGAAGAGAAGAGAAGAGAAGAGAAGAGAAGAGAAGAGAAGAGAAGAGAAGAGAAGGTTATGTGGAGGGAGGGAGGGAGAGAGATAGTTACATGACAAATAGACACATAAAGTAGAATAAAATAGAATGTAATGGAGCAAGGTTAAAGGGGCGGGAATCCCGGGAAAGTTAAGAAATATAACTGAATGGAATAGAAGAAACTTTGTTGTTCACACAAATAGGCTTTATAGCCATAAAAAGACAGAGATATCAGTGCATCCAGAACCTAATATTCTAGTTGATATTTACCAACGACCAATTCATCATGGACGAGAAGAGAACAGCATTACACACATTTTTAATACGTATTTATACGGTAGAGTTTCCATTTCCCTCTGAGTGGCCTCGCGGTGCCAAAACAAAACAGGGTGGTTGTTATACAGTATGGCCCAGACATTACTCACAGCACAACCACGGGTGTTCATTCAACCCTTAAGAGTGTGAATTTGTTTTTCACAACCTGAAGAGTTAAATGAAAACTTAGGATCAGTCCTGCATGGCCAAGTTACCCAGGAAAGGTAATACTACTTCTTTGAAAACGTAATAATATTACCTTACGTTTTACTTGGCATCACAAAGCAACAAGTTACATCAGAAGTTATGTTACCGTATTAGTTTACACTTTACACGGTACACGTTCCGTCATTCTCGCCATGGTCTCCATGGTTTTGATAATAATGCAGATGTTCTGTTGGTTATTTCTAATTAATGCTTCTAGAGAGACATAAGACGAGGTAGCGTTATGGTACTAAGGGCAAATTATGCCTCCCGGTTTTGGGAGTGTAGCAAAAGAAGTGTTAAAAAGAACAGATCTACAAGCTAATAATAATACCGGTAATGTGTCAAATCGCAACGTGTTGATAGCTTGTAGATCTGTTCTTTTTGGTATGAGCCTATAGGAGGTAACACCCTCCTATTATGGATATATTATACTGTATATCCACAATATATAAATTATAGTGATGGAATGTTTACCATTGACCTAGAGCCTGCCTGCTTGCTCAGGGGATAATTTGAATTAGATCCTGTGTCTATAGGTGAGACCTTTGACACAATCTAAATATCTCAACAGAAGAGCAGGGAGACAGAATGTAACCACTCCAATTTGTACAAGTTATATTGGATCGACATACTCTAAAGCCTAAAGTAGTGTTTGGATCTGCTGAGAGTGTCAATTTAACCCATTCTGGGCGGGAACCCCTTTTGGTGTTTTAACTAAGCATTATGTTATTCTTTAACTATTGAAAAATAGCAGATTTTTATTTTGACGTCAGGCCTAAATGGGGGAAAAGGTTTCATGACATTAATTAAAATTTATTTTCCGTGTTTCTTTGCAGGTTCTATGACCGCAATTACACCCACACAACCTGAACTTTTAACTTTGAATTTGGATTTTCTGTGGTTTTCTCAGCCTTTTGAGATGCAATGAAAACAGGCAAAACAGGCCTCAACGGTGGCATTTGTGGACTGTTACATCACAGTCCATAGGAAAATCTGAGCACTTTGAGCGTATAATTATTTAAAAAAAACCCAGACCACAGAAAATCTAGTACTGAATGTTCAAAGTTCAGGTTTTTTGGGTGCAATTGAGCCCAAAAACATTAAAAAAAAGAAGAAAAATTACAAAAACTTTTTTTTACGTCGCGATCCCTTTAAAAACATGAAGATAAGAGCTTTTCTGCCCGACGACCAGCGACGACGTGACTTAGAAAAGACCGTCCGCCGTGATTGTGCTCTCTCTCTAGCGCCGTGCGCTCCGTCTCCCCGGCGACGCGTAAACGTTGCGTGACCCGGCCGTGGATTACATAAGTTTGGCTCGACGCGAGCATTCCACACGTCTGTGTTCACACGTTCATTCCCAGAGACACAGAGTACAAGCTATACGCTGAAGCTTTCTTCTTCCTTTCCACATGAAAAAAAAAGAAAAAAGTTTAATCTCTCACACACACCGAGTCCTTTCTATGTCTAAAAATGGGCCGATCTTGGCAGACACCACTCGCTTTGGCTTGGAGGGCAGACAGACGCTGGAAAGCAGAAGTGTATACGCACACCTCACAAACACACGCACGCACGCATGCGCGCACACACATACATACACAGAGCAGTGTGTTTGAGGAACTGTTGGTACAGATCTGGACTTAATTCCATTGTTTTGCTAAAAATGAGAATTCCTTCTTTTTTTGTGTGCATGTGTTCCACTTGTGGTGTCTGTCTTACAGGTCTGTTTTTACTGGTCAGCATGATTCAGTGTTTCAATGTGTGACTCTGTCTGTCTGTCTGTCTGTCTGTCTGTCTGTCTGTCTGTCTGTCTGTCTGTCTGTCTGTCTGTCTGCCTGTCTGTCTGTCTGTCTGTCTGTCTGTCTGTCTGTCTGCCTGTCTGTCTGTCTGCCTGCCTGTCCGCGTGCGTTCATAATTATGTGTGTATGCATGTGAGTAAGAATGTGTGGATTGTGCATGGAAGTCTGAATGTGCTTGCGAACGTGTTTTTTTTTACAGAATGTGTGTGCGTGCGTATGTCTGTGTCAGGCTGTGTGTGTGTGTGTGTGTGTGTGTGTGTCTGTGTGTGTGTATACGTGTGTGTATACGTGTGTGTGTGTGTGTGTGTGTGTGTGTATGAGAGAGAGAGAGAGAGATCTATTCTGAGTGTGTGATGCATGCAGTGACAGTGCTGTTGTGGCGTTCTCCACTGATAAAACAATGAGAAGCGGAACGCAGCCTCTGGAGCGCTGGATAAATGATTATCCACAAACAAACAGCCTGACCACAGACCTCAGCACTGTAATTACACCCCTCTGACTGCGGAGGGGGTCGAAGAATGGATCGTGCACGCGCACACACACACACACACACACACACACACACACAAGTTTGTAATACTACACAGTACTTGTGAGGACATCAGAGCTTCTTGATCCTCAAACTTGTCGGCTAAAGTCCAAAGGAGGCCGGGCTTTCAGCACCATAGCACCTATACTTTGGAACACACTGCCCTTACAGATCCAGCGCGCTGAATCAGTGTCCTCTTTTAAATCCCTGTTGGACACACACTTTTATAGATTAGCCTTCACTGCCAATCTAATACTTTAGTATATATTCTTTTCCCTATATTTTGTTGTCTATTGAAATTGCTGTTTGTCTATGTAAAGCACTTTGTAATGCAAATTTGAAAGGTGCTATATAAACACAGTTTTATTATTATTATTATTACATTTATTATTATTATTATCAACGTTTTAGAACGGTGATTCTATGAATGCCATTTTTTTTTTACAATTTTTGTAATACTGTTATACCTAACATTAAAGCTGAAAATAGCAGGTCTTCCAAGCTCACAGCGCGTCAATTTTCTTTGGATAAAGTGCATATACCGTTTGCTTTTATGAATTGACCACGCGCGAGTGTATAGTCTATACGTGCACATGGAATAATTATGCTATACCGTCTGAAAAAACCTATAGGCTATACAGCCACTGGTCCCGTCCTAAAGCTATCCTAAAGCCTAATCCTGATCCGAACCCAAACCTGAATCATTTCCTAATTGTGAACTCTAAAAAAGAAAATCGATCGATTTTAAACATGAGACAACCATTTATCTTGTGAGGACCAGAACAATAATTATCGCAATGTCCATTTCTTACATTTTACTGTAGGCTATACTTGTGGGGACATCACAAGCCCTCACAAGTGTAGTATAAGACAATACGCACAGTCGCACATATGCACGCGCGCACACACGCACACACACACACACACGCACACACGCACACAGAAACAGTCGCAGTTGCACCAAATACGCACACAACAGGACAAGACCCATTGGGCAGTACTGTTTCTCTCTTGGCTCGTCTTTGACCAAACTTGGGGGTTTTATTTTTAGCGCAGTGACACCCATCATGTCAGCCCTGCAGCCAGTGAGTTAAGCACTGTGGTATTTTTCGTGATAATGTTTTGGGTTCCCGGGGGAGCACGGCAAAACATGGTGCTGTGACAGCACACAACAGAGGGCTTTAATGGTTTGGAGGAGGAGGAGGAGGAGGAGGAGGAGGACCAGCCTGAGGTTTGGGTGAAGTCATGTTAAGTTATGTGTGCCAGGCCAGGGAAACATTTCTGCGTGCCACTATAGTATAACAAAACAAAAAGAAAACCCCTTCTGTATACGACCTGAGATATACATACAGCACCACATGACCCCTGCTGGAGCCGTCCGTGTCCTCTCGAAACCAGTGTTGTTGTTTTTGGCAGCAAATTTTAGATTTGAGTTTTCAGTCACAGTCTTTTGAATAGTTTCCGTCTAGTTTTAGTCACATTTTTTAGTCACCGGGAATGTCTAGTTTTAGTCGACTAAATGCGATAAGATTTTAGTCGAGTTGATTTAGTCGACTAAAATGTGTTTTGGTTGTGTTTTTCACACTGGCTGAAAATAGCCGATCCAAGTCCACAACGTGTCGCAGCGCGACACGTTTGCAACTAATTGTAAAATAATCATAATAAAATGACTTATACTGGTCCACTCTTGTCCACTAGTCCCTTCCCAACATTTTAGTCAAGTTTGTATTTGTTGACGAAATTGTCAGTATATTTAGTCTTAATTTTAGTCATCATAGCTTAGTTTTTATTTAGTTTCCATTTCGTTTTGGTCAGTGGAAAAAGGTATAGTCGACGAACATGTTTCGTCTCAGTTCTAGTCGAAGAAATCAACACTGTCTCAAACATGTTCATGTCAAGGACCCTCCGACTGGATATAATATCCGACTGAAAAATAGCAGATCTACAAGCTCATAGCGCGCCACCGAGTGGCGCACTACGAGCTTGTAGGTCTGCTATTTTTGAAAAATCCCAGAACGACTGACATAGAAACATAGCTTTTTCAGAAAACTGTCAGGATGTATAGAAGACATTTTTAGAATCTGATCTCAGGTCAAAATGGGTTATTTGAGGTCGACGTTCACACTCATTCTGAACATTTTTCCACTTTTTGCAGTGACTCATGCGGTTGCACTGTTCCCGTGTCCTATACTCCCCCTCTGTCTTACATCCTCATATGGGAAAAACAAAATATTCACACGGAACACTGCACACGGGGAAGGGAACAGCGTCCTGACGAGACGGAACGTCGACCCCCGAGCGACCTATACAATGAACCGAAAAGGTCTGCTGTAAATGTTTCTGACAAACCGTCTGCGCTTTGCATGCATTCTTCGCTGACTAGGTCGGTCGAGGCGCGGAAACGACGTCATGTCCGAAGCATGTATACGCACGCCGGTGTTACGCTAGCAGCAGCACAGCGTATACCACAGCTGTGTCAAAGCATTTTAAGGGTTTTAAATGGATGCTATACGACAAACGGTTTCGCTGTTAAACGACATTGACAAACCAAAGCTGTAATTTCAGGAGCACGTCGTCCAAAAAGGTCGGAAGTTCAAATGCTCTCAACTCTCTGGCCTATAGAGAGCTAGATGAAAGGAAAAGCCCTCCGTGGGCGAACTCCAAGCACACTCAGGGTGAGCAGGGATAAAGTTACAAAGCCGTGATTGTGTCTCAGGGCATACAAATTAAAATAAATTACACAAACGCCCAAGGACGCATGCTGCCGAATGGTTTTGACCCATACAGGGTCTAACCCTGGGGCCATGTGGCTAAAGGGTTGGCGTTGTGCTTATTCTATTCTATTCTTCAGGAGGACTGCTGGACTTTTGATTTAAAAGTAGCCTATACTGTCATTGGATTGCTGTGATGTAATGCAGATTATGGATGTATCATGCACCTATGATTGTTTATAGGATGTTGTGTACTGTTGTTTTGTCTGTTTTTGTCTGCCTTTTATTTTTCAACTTTTACTGATCCGGGATTTAAGGTTTGTTTGTCTTGTTTTCTGTTGTCCTTTTTCTTTGGGGTGAAAATTCAATGTGTTTACTCTTTTATGTCATACTTGTGGGGTTTATTTAAGAGAAGCTGTTAATGCCACCATTTATTATTTTTCAAACTCAGTATTTAAATAATGCTTCTGTGAAAAAACCAATAAACAAAGCAAAAAAAAAGCAACGGAGGAAAAACAAGGAAGCAAAAGCCCCACATGGCATTTAAAACAAATCCTCACCTTAAACTGTAAAAACCACAGCAGCGAATAGAGATCTGTGACCGGCAGCCAGCGCATAGTGCAGCTGGAACTGGGATTATGTGCTCAGATCTCCACCAGTGACGCTTGCTATATAGCTGCTGCATTCCGTGGCAACTGCAAGTGATGCAAAGAGCTTTAACCCATTTAAAAACGTTCACTTTGAAAGAATATATAGATTCAAAGGTTTGCGCCACATTTTTTTTTACGATTTTTCAAAAATAGCAGACCTACAAGCTCGTAGCGCACCACTCGGTGGCGCGCTATGAGCTTGTAGATCTGCTATTTTTCAATAGCTAAATTATAACAACGTTTAAAACACCAAAAGGGGTTCCCACCCCAAAATGGGTTAACTGAGGCCGGAGAAGAAGTTCTAATTCTAAACCTTTTCAGGACGCGACCCCCCCCCCCCACCCCACTTGGGACTTATAGGAGTCGAGGCTTTAGATTTAGTTTGACTCGTTTCCCGCAGATAAATATTGCTGAAAATAGCTGATCTACAGTACATGCTCACAGCGCCTCGCAACGCTGTGAGCTTGTTATGAATGTCCCGATCAATAATCCAGTCTAATATCATGATATGGATATAATATTGATTGACCACGTTTTCTTTTCTGCTCCCGATCCTTTGAAAATGACGCGATCGCCCCCCCCCCCCCCCCCCCCCCCACTAAAGACGACGTCACTTTGCTATCATCTATAGGGACCCCTCCAATATCATGTAGGGTACCCGCCTGGGGGGTCTCGACCCACAGGTTGAGAACCGCTGGTCTAAAGCAGAGAAGACTAAAAGACATCTGGAGTACAGCAGGACTTCAGTGTGTGCGGTAAAGGCATCTTCATGTAAGTCACTGGCTGGCTGCACATGACTCAACCTCTGTGTGTGTGTGTGTGTGTGTGTGTGTGTGTGTGTGTGTGTGAGGGTGTGTGTGTGTGTGTGTGTGTGTGTGTGTGTGCGTGTGTGCGTGTGCGCGTGTGTGGTGAACTCTGCTGAACTGGCTCACGTAAGCCAATGGCCTGGCCGGCACTCGCTCTGTCTGCACCTTGGTTCAAACACAAACACACAAAACTAACGCATGGCTGAAACTGCACACACGCACACACACACACACACACACACACACACACACACACACACACACACACACACACACACCATTCTCCGACCCCTAAAGGGCCATTCTCACCAAGCACTGGAACTATAAATAATAATAGGTAGAGTTTTAAATACGCCTCTAAATTGACAAAATCATGACAATGATTTTTTAAGAAAAAAAAGTACAGGGTTTTTCTTCTAATTATTTGTTCGGACCTCAAAAAATTTATTTATTTGTCAACTCGACTGTTGGCTTTGGACGAGCCTTACAGGTCTTTAAATAAATACTTTTTTTAAACGTCTAAAATGAACGGGAAATTCTCTTGTGGTGCCCTCGCCGTTGAAAGCAGGGGCGGGACTGCGACGCTCTACAGAGCCTAACCTAAGCCCAGTCCCTAACATAACCTCTTGCAGTTGTTGTTGTTGTTGTTGTTGGTGTTGTTGTGACAGGGCCAATGTGTGTTAGCTCCGCTCCTCTTTGCGAGGACGTTTATGACCAGCTCACACATAACAGGGCTAGTGTGTTTGTTATGAATTGCTCCATGCATGTCCCGAGGCAGAAGCATGGACTGTTATTGTAATGTAATTCCAGCCAGATGAGGTGGTGGTGCAGAGGGAGTGATGAGAGAGACTGCCAACACTGGCCGTCAGGCCAGGGCTACTCTCTCTCTCTCTCTCTGTCTATCTTTCTCTCTCTCTCTGTCTCTCTCTCTCTCTGTCTCTCTCCGAAACGCTCCCAGGAACACAGACGCACCAATTTGTCTATACTGTGTTTGAGCAGCAACAAATCACCCCCTTTTCTTTCTTTCTTCTTCAAAATGAACCCTGGCGTCCGTCCCTGTTGTCCAGGCGTCAACGTTCAAGCAAAGAGATTTGGTGTAGAGGCAAAAAGAGGTGACGTGTCGGTCAACTACCATAAGGGTGGTTCAAATAATTAGTAAGAAGAAAAACAAAACAAATAGTGTTGTATCCTGCCTTTATTTTCTTCTTTCAAATGATTTGATCGGCACAAAATGTTGTGTTTGTTGTCATGATTTGTCACGATCCGAGTTGGCTTTGTAACCGTCTATATATAAATACTTTTTGAAAAAGCCTATGGAGAAAATGAATGGAGAATCATGTCCTGCAGGGCCACTCGTCGTTCTGAAAGGGGGCGGGACTGCGACGCTCTATACGCGGCTGTGATTGGGATACATTTGGGTATCTGGTTTCAACTCAGCCCCATGGACAAATATTGGACTGTTTTCACAAACACCTTGAACCACTTATAGTTCTTCCGAGCTGGTTTTGTCCGGTTTCCCCAAAACCACCTCCTCTGGGAAATCACGTTATGTTCCCTGTAGATTGTCCTAAATGTTATTCCTGTTCCATAAAACCAAAAAACTCCAAAATAGCCACTCTGTGGCGCGCTACGAGCTTGTAGGTCTGCTATTTTTTTAAAAATCGTGAAAATGTGGCACAAATCTTTGAATATATATATTCTTTCAGAGCGAACTTTTTTTTTTTCATTTTGACGCCAGGCCGGTAGCACACAGCTTTCAGACAAGAATCTACCTCCGCCGTTTTGGTGTTTTAACTAAGCATTATGTTATACTTTATAGCTATTGAAAAATAGCAGATCTACAAGCTCATAGCGTGCCACCGAGTGGCGCGCTACGAGCTCGTAGGTCTGCTATTTTTGCTGTCTGCCACAGGCAGTCGATGAAAAACTCACCCGAGCACAGCTCGCCCTTGTAGCGCAGGCAGTTGAAGTCGTCGCACTCGCACAGCACGCCCCACACCTTGCCGAAGTCATTGCCGTGGCACACGCACTGGCCGCACACGCAGTCGCCGCGCCCGCTGCACAGGCGCTGCTGCTGCGGCTGCGGCTCGTCGCCCGAGGCGGTCGAGGCGGTGGCTGTGCAGCGGTCCTGCTCCGTGTGGCTGTAGTCGCCCTCGGCGCACTCGCAGCGCGGGCCCAGCCGCCCCGGGTGGCACAGGCACATGCCGCACTCGTACGTGCCGTTGCCCTGGCTGCACGCAGGGCTGTCCGGCTGCGCGGCGGCGGCACACTTGCAGTCGCACTCGAAGGTGACTGCGATGGACAGGGAGTCCTTTTGGGGAAAGGAGAGAGAGAGAGAGAGAGAGAGAGAGAGAGAGAAAGAGAGAGAGAGAGAGAGAGAGAGAGAGAGACATATGACGTAAATCCTCCATTCATTGTCAATGGCATTTAATGTTTGGACAAAAGTCAACACTTCAGTATTTAAGTCCGACGTCTTTTTTGTAGTGCTACGTTACGTCCGGGTCCAAGTGGCACCAGCTCCCGTCCGCATCTCATTGCAAATCTAAACTAAACGGGTGAATCTTTTTACAATGATGTTATTTTTCAGAAAGGAAGCCATTGAGGGTTAAAATGGGTCTTAATGCTTCCACCTCTTCCAGTAGAATTATTAATGTTTTGTACAAGTGTCCATGATAACAAAAATATATGATGTGGAGACAATAAAAACTATTATAATCATTATTATTGAAGGTGGCATCAGTCCATTTGCTCCGTAAAATATTTCAGGGGGGATATTTAGAATGTGTGCAGGCTTTAGTATGTTGAATCTAGTTTGCATTAATGAGGATTTAGTTGACACCATGAAATAAAATGGCGATAGTATTCCATGTGGGGCAGACGGCCTGTCACAGCCAGATTTGGGAGAGCAGCGCAGCTTTCTTGTTGCGAGGAAAGTGGTAAAATTAGACTTTCGTGGTTGTTTTCGTCTCAGATTTAGTCCGACGGAGCGTCACAGTATAACTCTATGGGGACACAAAAGCGACACAAAAGTAGGACCCGGAAGTATCTCAATAGGGGGCGCTCACGTCACGGCTAAAATACTGAATAGCTGAATACAGGAGGGGCTAGCAGCAGGGCTCCAGACTAACTTTTTCACAGGTAGCACTGGTGCCACCTACCTTTTCAGTTGGTAGCGCCACCACAAATTAGGTAGCACCAGCTTTTTTTTGTATAGCGCCGCAGCGCTGTATTAATACATGACCTTATCACCAAGGCTAGCACAGGTTTTCTTGGCTGAAGCATAAATGCCTTAAATTAAGCACATAACATGTTATATTTCTCACTCACACATTCTATAGGAAATTATTATAATTAATTAACCTATAGCGCATTTTTCCATATCGTTATTATCATTTGGCTACTGTATATGAAACAGAAATGAGACACACCCATGAGACACTTACCTTCTGCATGGGCATGTTCAACCTAATGGCCAATAAGGATATTTAACACTGAGGTGCCCACTGCCCACTCTTCCTTTACCCTTTTGCAATGTGAAATGCCACCGAATTCATAATCCTTGCCCACTTTCCTCCTGTCTTTTCTTTATATGGAATGAACATGTGAAAACTGATGTGCTTTTATTGTGAAGGGGAAAGTTTCTAAACGTCTCAGCCTGCATATTTCCATGTGCTGATCTACAAGCTCACAATGTGTGGTGGACGCGACGCGTTGTGAGCTTGTAAATCTGCTATTTTCAGCATGCAAGACCACGTCGTACGACGAAGAATATACCAGGTTTCACGTGGGAGATGTATTTTGTTCGAGGCGATCATGTATGTAGCCTGGCCTGCATACAGTCTATGGCCTGCACACAGCGCTACTCGACGCAAAATAACAAGCTATTGGAAGCTATTTTTCAACAACAAGTTTACCGTGTTTGGGGTCGGGGACGAGGCGCAGACGCGCAGTCCCCCATATGTTGTGTCTGCTGTCTCCGTGGATTCAGCGACAGCAATGCACAGCATGCGCGCTCCAGGGAAACTTATGTGTACAGCCAATGCTGAAATCAGTTTCGTTTTTTTCAGGGTTGATCAGTGAGCACGCCGCCGCTGTTGAACTCACGCGTGTCGTGTGCAGACCAGTGCAGACAGACAGGCAGAGAGAGAGAGGGAGGGAGAAAGAGAGAGAGGAGGCGCGGAATGAGCGAGAATAAAGTAATATTTTATTATCGCGCTAATGCCCGTGCTTCATGGTTGAGGCTGGGAGTGAAAGCAATAAGTAGCACCGGTGCGACCTCGTTCAAATTTAACTCGCACATTATGCGTATGCATATGCGACCTAATAGGTCGCACGCTGGAGCCCTGGCTAGCAGCCCCTATAGGAGGGGCTAGCTGAATATAGGAGGGGCTAGCAGCCCCTATAGGAGGGGCTAGCTGAATATAGGAGGGGCTAGCAGCCCCTATAGGAGGGGCTAGCTGAATATAGGAGGGGCTAGCAGCCCCTATAGGAGGGGCTAGCTGAATATAGGAGGGGCTAGCAGCCCCTCAGAAACAAAACAATGGATAGTTGAAGCCCCACCTTGAAGCCCACCGGCTTGATGACAAACGTCTTCTTCTTCTGCTTGGGGCAGCCGCGCGCTCGAGCCTCCACGCTGAAAGACACCTGGAGGACCCCGAGAAGGAGAGAGAGACGGGGCTTTAGAGCAAGTGCTTCTCAAACCTCTACACACTGTTTCGTTTCAAGGACCCCCAAATTCACACTAATTAGCCCACGGACCCCCCCCCCCCCCCCCCCCCCGTTTGAAAAGATATGCCAGGGACCCCTCCATAAGAGAAGATTTTTATGTCTCTTGCAGTGATTTTTCAACCCGTTTAATT